>NC_140950.1:12999977-13404977 GCF_014529385.1 Adiantum capillus-veneris
AAAGTCACTTCTACATATGTGCAATAGTACCAAAATGCTCATTGCAAATGGTGTATCTCTATGGCAAGGCACCAATGACTTTACATGTAGAAAGCACAACGGTGCTAGCGTGATTGACTATATGTTGTTCTCGGAAGCCACTCTAGAATGCATACAAAGCTTTACACTTGGTGAATGGAATCCGGAATCGGATCATAGGATGTTATGTATTGACCTCAAGTGTGGTAAACGGCCCGAGCATGTAGCCTCCAATCATGATGTGAATCATTTGTACCTACGTCTAGACTTCAAACGAGCACTTATATATGCTGATATGGTGGACCAAATGTTAAGCATGATAGAGCATCAAGAGAGCCCAACATTAGAATGCAAGTGGAAAGTTTTCAAAGAAGTAATTTTCTCTTGTGCGAAGGAATGCTTTTCGGCGAAACACATGTCTTGCAAAAGGTCTAAGAAGGGTAGCACCAAGAAGAAATGGTTTGACATGGAATGTAGTCAAGTCCGAAAACACTTGCTAAGATTGGATGCAATCAAAGACAAGGAAGTTTACTTGGAATGTTCACACACATACAAAGCACTTGTTCAAAAGAAGAGGATAAGGTGGGAAGTCGAAAAACAACTTCTTTTAGCACAAGAGAAAGCACATGCATGTGGCAAGTTTTGGCAAAATCTAAAAGGCAAGCGCGTTGAGAGCTTTGGTGACTTGACTCTTGAGGATATGTATATGCATTGTAAGAATCTCTATGAGCAACCCAATGTTGATAAGATGGAGTGTTGTAGCTCCCTTCCGTTTATGTCTCCCTTCTTTACCATTGAAGATGTATGCCGCGCGCTTGAGAAACTTGCTACTCGTAAGGCAGGTGACCTTCAAGGTGTCAAGGCTGAAATGATTAAATGGACAAGCAAGAAAACACGATATTGGATATGCGATATGTTTAACCTTGCACTTCAGTATGGCATGCCTCATGATTGGAGTGCAAATTGGATCAAACCTTTGCACAAAGGAGGAGATGTAAACAATGTGAACAACTATCGCACTATAATGGTTGGTTCTTTAATGGCAAAGTTATTTGGATGTATCATGGAGATGAAGATAAGTGAATGGGCTGAAAAGAATGGCAAACGTGCACTTGGCCAAGCAGGTTTTCGAAAGCATCATAGCACTATTGATCACCTTATCACTCTTCGAGTTCTTATGGAAGCGTCTCGATTGAAAGGAAAAAAGTTGTATTGTTGCTTTGTGGATTTCAAGAAAGCTTTTGACATGGTACCGCGAGGAAATCTTTGGAGACGTATGCAAAGCCTTCAAGTGCCGAGAGAATTTATGCATGCAGTCTTTCGCATCTACCAAAAAGTGATATGTCGATTACGTATGGGAGATGGAATTTCAGAATTTTTTGCAAGCACTATTGGTGTCAAACAAGGATGCCCATTTTCCCCAACCCTCTTTGGGCTACTCATTGATGAATTGGAATGCATGGTTCTTGACTTTATGCAGCAAGAAGGCATAGAAGAGGTTAAGATTGGAAATGCGGTGATCATGCTTTTGCTTTATGCCGATGATGTAGTGCTCTTGGCACATACCTTAGAAGATGCACAAAAGCTTATGAGTGTCTTGGAACGCTTTTGCCTACATAGCGGGCTGATCGTGAATGGATCCAAAACCAAGGTTATGCTTGTAAAGACCCTCAATGATGAAAATCCATGCATTGTATATAACAATGGGAAACTTGAAGTGGTAGATCACTTCAAGTGCCTTGGCCTTGAGGTTCCATCCAATCATAAATGGAAGGATTGTGCAATGCGTCGCTTGGAAGCCGGAAAGAGGGCCTATTATGCATTTGAGAACATGTGCAATGCAGGAGAGATCAAGTGTTGGGCTCTCAAAAAGTACCTCTTTGACACATTGGTGACACCGGTGCTTCTTTATGGAGTGGAGGTGTGGGGTGGAAGCATCGGGAAGTCTACTTGGAAAGAGTTTGAGAATGTCCAATAGCGTTTTCTCACCAACTTTCTCCAAGTCAAGACACAAACACCCTACATGCTCTTACTTCTTGAGTCCGGATTGCTTCCCATTGAGGTCTTGGGCATGCAAAGGGTTGTGGAGTACATGCGTAAGACACAACGTAGCCCTTTGCATCGACTTCCTAGAATTGCATATGAAGCAAGTCAAATGGTTCAAAAGACATGCAAGAGCAAAATACTAAGTTTGGGGTGGATGCTTGATATCAAGAAATGGTTTGGAAGATGGGATGCATGTCACTTGGTCAAGGATGCGTCGATCGACTCCCAAGTTAATGAGGCCTTCTTACAACGCCAATGTATCACGGCTTGGGAGAAATCCGGAGATTCTCGCTTTAGCCATTACACCACACACGTTGCCCCAAACTACAAATCTCTCTTCTTCTCGGAACGAGGTAACCGAACCCATTCCTACATCCTTGAGCCCATCCCGTTGAGTGCGATCCGCACCATTGCCTCCATTCGGCTTAGCTCCCATTCTCTACGCTGCGAGACAGGACGTTGGGGCACTGGCGAGGAGTGTCATCGACTTTGCACCTTATGCCCTCGTCAAGTGCGAGAGAGTGAGTACCACACACTACTTGAGTGCTCAGCTTTTGACCACATTAGGTCCTCTTTTCCCCATATATTCAGCCATGATCTCTCCCTACATACCTTCCTCTCCCAACCACGATGTGGACTCTCTATTGCGACGCTCATTTCAGCCATTTTTGAGCATCGAGAGTCACTTATGAACTCCACTCACACCACGTGACATGTTCATTTGGTCCCATAGGTCATATTTGACCTCCCAGGACGATAATAGAACTATCTATCTATCTCTCTCTCTCTCTCTCTCTCTCTCTCACACACACACACACACACACACACACTCTCACACACACACATAGATCAATGTCCCTTTTTGGATTGTTCCTATGTTGTTTAAAATTATTTTCTCTCTCTCTTTCTCTCTCTCTCTCTCTCTCTCTCTCTCTCTCTCTCTCACACACACACACACACACACACACACACACACACACACATGCCTTGGGATAGATGTACAACATCTACAACTTCTCCAAGTATGTGAAGCTAATGTAGTTGGCGGAAATGGCTCCTAGAAGCCAAAACAACATTGCTAGCCATAGAAGAAGCCCAAATGCATCCAATGCTAAGATGCTCTGCATCCTTGCGTCCCAATTAAGTTCTTTTTGTATTTACCATTGCAAGAAAAAGACCCATTTTAACTTTCTGCTTCAATTACTACATCACCATCATAATGTGCAGATAGATATCTCTCAATACATCAGCCCCCACATTGCTCTAATGTACAAGAAAGTGTCATCGCTCCTGATAGAAGGCGGGGGAGGGGGGGGGGGGGGGGGGGGGGGGGGGGGGGGGGGGGGGGGGGGGGAGAGCATGGAGAAGAATGCGTCTCTTAAATTTGGACAATGAAATGGGCTCCTACATCTCTCTCTCTCTCTCTCTCTCTCTCTCTCTCTCTCTCTCTCTCTCTCTCTCTCTCTCTCTCACACACACACACACACACACACACACACACACACAATCTGTCCAAGTTGTGGCTACAACATCTCCCACCTACGCCATTAGCTCTTTACTCTCTTGATACTATTCCAAACTCTTAGTGGCTCAAGCAAACCCATGCGCACCTATTGCCTTGAGCACCCATCTTCTACTACCAAGAACTCCCCACCAATGGCTAGTGCTTGTCCCCTATTCACCTCTACATGATCATTAGTAGCTATCTAGATAAAGGTCTTGGTCTTGGTCCCGATCACCCACCTCACTCTTTCTCTTTCTCTGTCTACTTGCTAGTGGCTGAGCGCTCTCTCTCTCTCTCTCTCTCTCTCTCTCTCTCTCTCTCTCTCTCTCTCTCTCTCTCTCTCTCTCTCTCTCTCAGACACACACACACAATTTTGACTACTACAGTTTGCACATTGTCAAGGTGATTAGCACAGTCTACAAGGTCTCTCTCTCTCTCTCTCTCTCTCTCTCTCTCTCTCTCTCTCTCTCTCTCTCTCTCTCTCTCTCTCTCTCTCTCACACACACACACACACACACACACACACATACACACATACACACACAATTTTTGTTGGGATTAAAGCCCAAGTGGCCTCTTATGCGGATATGGCCGGCCGCCCGCCTAACTCACTTACCTCTGTACTGTGTAAGCTCACTGTGTGTGTGTGTGTGTGAGAGAGTCGACCCACGCTCCGCTCCGTGACTTCAATTGGTATCAGAGCCTTGGTTCAGTGCGGATTTGCGCAATCGCGCGCGCGCACTTTTCCGGCAGATTCTGGATCCGGAGTTCGAAAATTCACACTCGGCGTTCCGGGAGCGTTTCCAGTAGGTGACCTGGAGTTTTACCCCCCTTTCGAAGCCGTTTATGCCCTCAGAATTTCGTTCTGAGCACTACAGCAAAAGATAGATTTCAGCCGCAAAGAAATCCATCTTGTGTAGATTGGCAAGCAGGAGGTGGTCGACATCAATATCGACATCGACATACATCACTTATTCGTCTTCAGAGCATCATCTATAGACCAGGTACACATATATATCATCAGATATATATATTGCAGTCTGCATTGCTACTTCTTGTGCTTGCCAGGTTCCAGGGGAGGTGTGGCCATACGACGGCTTGACACCACTGGCATGTATTGCAGATTGATGTATTGTGATTGTGGGTCTGCTAGTTGTGAGTCACGCTAGCACACAGACCGCCGCAGCGGTCATAGGACAGTGATTGGTCTGATATAGGATGTATGCTAGTTCTGGGCAGTTTGCTGAGCCATCTGAGAGGGTCGTGTGTGAGGTTTTTTGAAGCCAAGCACTGGGGGCTGGGTTACCCAGTGTGAGGTGGATTAGGTTGCTGGAGTTCCCCTCTACACGCATCCTCTTCGGCGACTTTTATCCCTTAGGATGTATGACTTTGTGTAGACACTGGATTGCATCTTATGCGTCAGGCCGTTGAGGCATTGTTCAGGGTTCAGTCTTGAGACAGATACAGGTTCTGTCATCGCCCAGAGAGGAGACAGTGTATGCTTACAGGATTTGTCACTGGTCAGCTATTTATGATTGTTTTTTGAGCTATCTTTTGGTTCCCAGAGCTCAGTTTACAGGGGAGACTCTGTCAAAAATTTTCAAAATACTGACAGTTCCTGAGGAGAGGTGTTCAGCTTGTTGATTACAGCTTGTTTACTGTGTACAGAGGCCAGTTTACAGGGGAAACTCTGCCGGATTTTTCTCAGGAGTAAACAGTTTGGCAGATATGGCATCTTCTCAAAGTGAGACTCTTTACAACATAAAGAAGCTGGATGGCACAAACTTTCCATTCTGGAAGAAGCAGATTTGGCAGGTTTTGGTGCAGAAAAAACAAGTGAAGCCACTGAAGCTCAAAGGGGAGAGACCAAAATTTATGGCTGAAGATGAGTGGGAAGAGCTTGACGAGTTAGCTTGTTCCACAATCATGCTGACACTGGCAGAAAATGTTTACTTCAACGTAGCAGAAGAGACTACAGCGTATGGCGTATGGCAAAAGCTATGTGATATGTACGAGAAACAAAGTGCTGCTTCTCAGATTTACTGGCTCAAGAAAGTGGTGGATTTGAAGATGAAGGAAGGGACAGCCATGTCAAATCATCTGAATGAATTTCACTCAATTTTCAGCCAGTTAACAGCACAGGAGATAGTCTTTCCAGATTCAGTGAAGGCTATGTTTCTCTTAATCACTTTGCCAGACAGTTGGGATACTTTTTGTACAGCGTTAAGTAATTCTGTCGCGCCAGAAGGTCTTACAAGTGCCAATGTAGAAGGCAGCTTGCTCACAGAGGAAGTGAACAGGAAGAACATTGACAAAGGCAAAGGCAATAGTGCTTTGGTCGTTCGAGGGAGACAACAGTTTAAAGAGAAGAAGGGTAAGAAGGCACAAAACCGAAGTAAGTCTCGTGATTCGAAGTCAAAGGATGACATAGAATGCTACCATTGTGGCAAGAAGGGTCACATGAAGCGAGACTGTACGAAGTGGAAACAAGAAAAAGGAAAAACAAAGAGTTCTGAGCAAGATGAAAAGAAGAGTTCAGTGAAGATTGAAGAGGTGAATGTCACAGGATCTGGTTCAGACAGTGATTCTGGTATAGCAGCTGGTGACATCTTCCTTACAAGCAATCTTGATTCTGTTTTCTTGACTGCAGAGGATGGACATGCTATGAGTGATTGGATTATCGACTCAGGGGCATCTTTACATGTTTCTCCGCACAAAGAGTGGTTTACATCATATGTGGCTACTAAAGATTATGTCAGACATGGCAATGAGCAGGTTTGTGACATACTTGGAGTGGGAGATGTGCAGTTGAAGTTTCAGAATGGCTCTTCTTTATGGCTTAAGAATGTCAGACATGTTCCAGCAATCCGAAAGAGCTTGATTAGTACAGGGAAGTTGGATGATGCGGGTTACGTGACAGTTTTTGGGAACAGCGCTTGGAAGATCTCCAAAGGTTCGATGACTGTAGCACATGGCAGCAAGTCAGGAACTCTGTACACTTTACATGTTTCAGAGGTTAAAAACCATGTAATTAATGTGATTGAGCAGCCAAGTGTGTCACTGTGGCATCGTAGGTTGGGACATATGTCAAAAAGAGGAATGGAAATACTTTCTAATTATGGTTATTTGCCTGGCTTTTCATTTCAAGATTTTGAGTTTTGTGAGCATTGTGTTTATGGTAAGCAAACACAGGAACCACACAGATCAAAGAGGAATCGTAGGGACAAACGGTTAGCTCTTGTACACAGTGATCTATGCAGACCAATGCCTAGTTTGTCACTAGGGGGAGCATCGTACTTTTGTACATTCATAGATGACTATTCTCGCAAAGTATGGGTTTACTTCTTGAAGCACAAGGATGAGGTGCTCAAGGTCTTTAAGACATTCTTGCAGTTGGTGGAGAATCAGAGTGGTCAGAAGCTGAAGTGCTTGAGAACTGACAATGGTGGAGAGTACGTTTCCAAAGCTTTTCAAGACTTTTGTGAAACAAAAGGGATTAAGCGGGAACTTACTGCACCATATAATCCTTCACAAAATGGGGTTGCAGAACGTATGAATAGGACCATACAAGAGAAGGTCAGAAACATGTTGTCAAATGCTGAGTTGCCTGATGGATTTTGGGCGGAAGCAGTGGCTACAGCAGTCCATTTGATCAACAGGTCTCCTAGTAGGGTTCTGGATAAGAGTGCAGTGGCCGAGATGCTATGGACAGGCAAGGCACATTCGTATAAGCATCTCAGAGTCTTTGGTTGTGAAGCTTATAGCCATATTCCTAAGGAGTTCAGAAATAAGATAGAACCAAAGAGCAAGAAGTGTATATTTCTTGGCTACGGAGAATCGGGCGAGATGGGTTACCGGCTTTGGGATCCTGAGTCCAGAAAGCTTATTCGTAGCAATGATGTGCATTTCAATGAAGCCAAGTTTCACGCTAAGCCAGAGAAGACAGAGGAGATCAGAAGAGTTGTCTTCAGGGAAGATGGACCTAGTGCTAGCACATCAAGACAGCATGGTCAGGCTCAGGAACAGCCTATAGTGGCTAGAGAGGCAGAATCAGTTGTGGTGAGACGTTATGAGCGTGTCTCCAAACCACCTGATCGTTATGTGCCATCTCTAAATTATGTCATGCTCACAGATTGCGGAGAACCATCTTGTTACAAAGAAGCATTACAAATGGTTGACTCGAAAAAATGGCAGTTGGCCATGCAGTCAGAGATGACAGCTCTGCATAAAAACCAGACATGGAAGTTGGTTAAATTACCACATGGCAAAAAGGCTCTACCTTGTAAATGGGTTTACAGGTATAAGATCACCGCTCATGATAGTCAGCCAAAGTACAAAGCAAGGCTTGTTGCCAAGGGCTTTAAGCAAGAACAAGGCATTGACTTTGATGAAGTCTTCTCTCCAGTGGTCAAGATGACTACATTGAGATGCTTTCTTGCATTGGTTGCTATATTGGATTTGGTGTTGCACCAAATGGATGTCAAGACAGCGTTCTTGCATGGTGATTTAGATGTGGAAATTTACATGCAGCAGCCAGAAGGGTTTGTTGAGAAAGGCATGGAACATTTGGTATGCCAGTTGTTAAAGAGTCTTTATGGCTTAAAACAATCACCGAGGGCATGGTACCATAAGTTCCACCAGTTTATGCTTTCTCAAGGCTACAAACGTAGTGAGTTCGATCACTGTCTATATACAAAGAAGGCTAAGGATGGCAGTTGGATGATCCTTATTTTGTATGTGGATGACATGTTGATTGCTGGCAAACACTTGGAAGAAATTTCAGCTTTGAAGTCAAAGATGGCAAAATCGTTTGACATGAAAGACATGGGTGAGGCAATTCATATACTTGGTATGCGCATTGAGAGAGACAGATCAAAGAAGTTGATTTGGTTATCTCAAACAGAGTATATTGACAAGGTTTTGCAACGTTTCAATATGGAGAAGGGAAAGGCATTGAGTGTTCCATTGCCACCATATGTGAAACTTAGCAAACAAGATTGTCCTGTGTCTGAGGAAGAAAAGGCTGAAATGGATAAGATTCCATATGCGTTTGCAGTGGGTAGTTTGATGTATGCAATGATTGCTACACGTCCGGATATTGCATTTGCAGTGGGAGTGGTTAGCATATATATGTCAAATCCCGGCAAGAAACATTGGGAGGCAGTGAAAGGTATCATGAGATACTTAAAACATACAAAGAGTATGTGCATATGCTATGGTAGTCAGGATTTGAGTGTCAGAGGATACACTGACTCAGATTATGCAGGAGACTTGGATAAGAGGAGATCTACATCAGGCTATGTCTTTACATTGGCTGGAGGTGCCATATCATGGCGATCTCGATTACAAGATTGTGTTACGCAGTCTACTACAGAAGCTGAGTATGTTGCAGCAAATGAGGCATGCAAAGAAGCTATTTGGCTTGGTAGATTGGTTGCAGACTTGGGAATCAATGCAGATATGCCAGAGTTATATTGTGATAGTCAAAGTGCTATACAATTGGCAAAGAATCCAGTGTTCCATTCGAAGACTAAGCATATTGATGTGAAGTATCACTTCATTAGGGAAGTACTTGAAGACAAGCAGATACAACTGCTGAAGATCCACACCAAGGACAATCCTGCTGATCTACTCACAAAGGGACTTCCAGGAGAGGGCTTTGTGCATTGTCGTGAGTTATTGGGCATTGGATAGATGGCAGCCATGTAAATCTTTGTACATTTATGTTCATAGATTTACAGTTACTTAAAGTGCCACATTGGACTTTAAGTGGGAGGTTGTTGGGATTAAAGCCCAAGTGGCCTCTTATGCGGATATGGCCGGCCGCCCGCCTAACTCACTTACCTCTAACTCTTTGTATATACTAACTTATACTTTGTGAATACTAAGGAATTGGGAGATAACCCTTCTAACAGTTCTCTGCGTACTACTGTACTGTGTAAGCTCACTGTGTGTGTGTGTGAGAGAGTCGACCCACGCTCCGCTCCGCGACTTCAATTTTGACTACTACAGTTTGCACATTGTCAGAAAAAGGTGATTTGCACAGTCTACGTGGTCTCTCTCTCTCTCTCCCTCTCTCTCTCTCTCTCTCTCTCACACACACACACACACAGCCTGAACAACAGGTTGTCGGGTGTACAATTTTGGATGTTGTAGGTCATTGAAAAAGGATGGAGTTGCATAGAATTTGAACTAATTCACTCAATGTTAAAAGGGTCTTTAATGTGTCTATGGTAAGGAGGACGACCCAACAGGGACTCAACAACTCAATTTCATCATTGATTCCAATAGGCCATGCAAAATCAACCAGAAAACAACGTGTGGAGGCCCTCTCCTTCCTGTAATTTTTTAAACTCCATTATAAAGAGTATAGATAATGGACTATTGAATGATAGCAAAAATCTATTGTGTACCCCAGTGCTCAAGAGAAACCTAGGTTTACTATAATCCCATCTACAAAATTTTTCAACTATACCTAATGCACCATGGAGTCCCTTGCCACGTGACATAAGAAAAGGGCTTGGAAAGGGGGGGGGGGGGGGGGAGGAGGGGAGACCAAGTCAAAGAAAGAAAGAGAGTGGATTGGGTGCCAAGAAAAGGGTCTCTCTCTCTCTCTCTCTCTCTCTCCCATAGGAAGGGACACATGTTCGTAAGATTTAATTTGAATGTTAGGACACCCACAATAGTTGGAGGAAAAAGCTTAGGTTTAGTATAATCCCATCTAAAATTTTTGAGATTTATCTCTAATTGTTGCAAATGGCTTTTATCAAGAAGGAGGAAGCGGCTTGCCGAGAAGAAGAAGCTCTTGATAGAAATATAGTGTACTTGCGAAAATGTTTGGGTATGTTTTGGGTCACTGTGTAGATATGTTGTATTGGTTGGAGACCCCTATGCAAAGGATATGCCAAGGTCTACATGTATTCTTTTTTAGTTAATTCAAATCAAGCTCTTAAGAGCATTTTTAAAAAAAAAGAGAGAAACTACAAAGTGTAGATAAGTTTGGCGCAAAAACCTTCAAATATATTAAATTTTCCTCTAAAATGTTAGAAAAAAGGTATTGTATAGCCAAATGCTTAGAAAATCCTCAATTTAGTGTAATTCCACCTGCAATTTTTGAAATTTATCTCTAAATTATAGATTTGAAGCTGAGGAAACCTACAAAGTATAGAGAAATTTGAGTGTAAAAGCCTTCAAATATCATCAAATTGCCCCTAAAATTTTTGATATGAAAGTTTTCAAAGTTTTTAGGAGAAAACACTATGCGTCAACTCGATTTAGTGTAATCCCCCTTACAAAATTTTGAGATTTGCCTCAAAAACTCTAATTTGCCTTCAAAAGCTCGAGAAAACCTAGATTTAGTGCAATCCCACTTACAAATTTTGAGATTCACCTTTGAATTCCAAGTCAATCCAAAGGCAAGAGAACTAACAAAGCTCAAAGAAATCTAGCGTAAAAGCTTCAAAAAATAGCCGAGAATTGTTAGAGTTCCCTCCTGTCATCTACCTTGGACCTGCTCCTACCTTGGGCTTGCACATCTTCTGCCTTGAATTTGTCGGATTGAACTTTTCAAATTGCGTCAACTCTCAATTTCGTAGATGTCAATGTCGATTTTTTACTTTTGATTCTTGATTGTGGATTTTGTCTATTGTTGCTTTGTCGATTTGTTCATTGTAAAACCAATGCTTACTCTCCTTCCCCCCTCTCTCTCTAGTGCCGGTGTGAGAGCCCTCTCTCTCTCTCTCTCTCTCTCTCTCTCTCTCTCTCTCTCTCTCTCTCTCTCTCTCTCTCTCATAGACACACACACACTCACTCACACAGGCTATAGTGAATGGTGCTCTCTCTCTCTCTCTCACTCGCTCACTTACACATGCATTCTCTCTCTCTCTCTCTCTCTCTCTCTCTCTCTCTCTCTCTCTCTCTCTCTCTCTCACACACACACACACACACACACACACACACACACGTACGGTGTGCAAGACATCCATAATAAATTGTTGGAGTCCTATAGCTAAATTCTTGAGCTCAATGTACTTCATTAATGCAATGCAAATGTGGAAAGTCTTCGTGCAATGCCCCAACACCTCGCGAAATGGCACGTCGACTTCCTCTCTTATATTTACACACATTGAGAGAATGTCTCTCTCTCTCTCTCTCTCTCTCTCTCTCTCTCTCTCTCTCTCTCTCTCTCACGCACACACACACACAAATAATAAAAACTTACACAAATTTATAAAAGGTATCATTATTGGTCTTGAAAAAAGGCCCTTGATAAAACAAACCCAAATATATCATTAAAAATCAATTTTTTGTTAAATAACAAAATCTCCACCAAAATTATCTTTACTTGCCTAGGTGGAGTGAAACTAAATTTATACATTTATTCTATGTACGGTTGAAAGTCTTTGGTCTTTACACTGTACATTTTGAAAGGCTTTTCATTTCCCTCTACATGTCAAATCTGACCCTTCACTTTTGCATTTTACATTAGATGTTTGGTGTAGACTTTTGTGAAGTGAACCAATGCATGACATGTGGAGGCCTTCTTCTTGCTTGAAATTTTTAAGCTGCATTATGTATAGTACTAGTATGTGACCCGCGCGTTGCTGCGGCTAAGAAGAAGGTATACCTCACTCATGGAAATCTTGCTCTTCTCTATTCCACAATGACATGTAAATGCATATGATCATGTTTTGAGATTTTGGAGCTCTTTGATACATGCATCTTGCATTAACTATTCTAATTGACCAGAGTGTAAATTTTATTTTTTGTTTGGCATTCTATAATTTTTCTAGGGCAAGATGTAGCTACTCTCCTCCTACCCTCCACATGATGCTTGATTGACCAAGGTACAGTCATCCTTTGTGGAAGCCCCCTTGGGAGACACTGATGGCTAACGACACTCGACCCCCCCCCCCCCCCCCCCCCCCCCCCCCCCCCCCCCCCCTCTTCCCTCCTATTTGTGCTACTTCCCCACTTTTCTTTATTTTCTCCTACATTGAATTACGCTTAATATGGCTCTACAGTGGACAATAGGTAGTACCATGAGTAATTTATTGGTATCTTTTCTTGCGTTTGATGAGCCTCCACCAGGAAAATGTTGGAGTAGAAGCTTCATCACCAGAAAAAGTAAAAACATAGGGCACGGACATATATGCAATAGACAACAAAAGAAAAGCTAACAGTTGGCATTGATGCTACATCGGCTCAAATTCTTAGACAAGTGACACATGAGAGGGATAGGAATGAAAGAGTGTAGGAGAAACACGATGGGTAGGAGAAAGAGGATGCAATCGGTGGCCACACGAGCTACATAATAATAACAACGGGTCTGGGGCTCTTGGAGACACTTGAGTAATGGCTAAAATATTGTGCATGTGATGCATCTCTTGTAGTGGGTGCGACAAAGTTTGGGCAAGAGAGAGTACATCATTTTCTATGCAAATTGATTGTCGATAATAGTAGAGACAACATAGATAGATATGTCACTCCTTCATAGACACAACCTTGGAAGTAAATGAATATCATGATTTCTAGGCAAGAAGCTTGTCAAGAACTTGTTATGCTTTTCGAAGTACACCGTGCTTGGCAGGCATGTCAATCAATGCATTGGCCAACACAATAACATACCTACTTACCCATGACTAATAACGTCATCAATATTTGCTGCCCACGTTAGCGTTTTGCATAATACGATGTCTTCAATATGCAAGAAGAGGCATTCACAACTAGAGAGTATCCCCGACTTGACACACATGTTGACCAAGCAAGCATGATGTTATTGTCCAATAGCCCTTGACTATAGATCTCATCATAAATTTGTTTGCCCATGTCAACAATTTTTGCTTTAGCTACATGCCTTCAAAAAACACCCACAATCATCGCATTTGGAGAAAACTTTGGTATTGCATTCCTTGAAAACAACCGATAGATGTTGCTGATTGCATTGGGAGGACATGCCTAGCTCTCTAATTGTTGAAAACAACCTAGATCTCTCTAGTCGTATGACACCACAATTGGCATGCATGTTGAGCAGAACAATTCCAAACAATATTTTTCTTTCCAAGCACTTGCAATGAACCATCTCATCATTAATCTGTTTTCCAATATCAACTACTTGCATAATGTCCTATGCCTTGAGGATGCAAGCATAGGTGACTGCGTCTAAAGAGTAACATTCACTCTGTATTGGCTTAAACAACCCACTGCTTGCTTGCTAGTCCTTTCTCTTTTGGCATATCATCCAACCATTTCATTCCAATAGACCAAGGAAGCTCAAAAGGATCTCATTGTGCTATCAACAACATACCATATTTGACATACATGACAACCGCAACATTGCAAGACCCCTGGCTGAAGATCTCATCATGATTTTTTTTAAGTACATAGCCATCGCCCCACGATTTCAAGATGCAAAATAGCTGAGAATATCTGGAGATTGACAACCTAGAGCTTCCTTGCCCTGCCCATACTGGGTATACCCTACAATAAATGTACCAAGAAACAACATGCCTACATATCCGACAATCACTGCATTCCAATAAGTTTTTGTGTGTTTAGGAACACACCACAATCGACATGCATGTCAAGCAAGAAATATTTTTTTCTTTCCAAGACCTACGATCAACAATCTTATCATGAAGCTATTTACAATGCCAACTGCCTTCATAATTTCCTACGAATTCAAGATGCAAGCATAGTGAGTGCATCTAAAGAGAAGTGTTCACTCTGTATTAGCTTAAAAAACTTACTCCCTGCTTGCTAGTACTATCCCTTTTGGGCATATCCAACAACCATTGCATTCCAAGAGATGACATCTAAGATAGGAAGCCGGAAAAGAACTATTTATAATTTCAATAGTATACCATATTTGACATACCTGATGACCACAACATTGCAAGAGGTGCTAGCTAAAAATCTCATCATGAATTTTTTGCAACAATGTACACAGTCGTTGCCCCATGTATTCAAGGTGCAAGCATAGAGAATTGCATTTGGTAAAAAATGTTGCCATTTTACCATTCTTGTATAATGCCCCATGCCTTTAAGATGCAAGCATAGGTGAATGCATATGGAAAGAAACCCTCACTCTGCATTTGCTGTTGTAAGTAGCCCACCACTCCCTAGTCCTACCTATGCTGGGTATATTCGACAATTGCTATAAACATTAAATTGCAATATAATCAAATGCATAAACAGTTGTAAAGGTAAAAAATTAAACAAGTCTGGGGTCGCTAATTTATTGATCGAAAGGCACTAAAGATAGACTATTAATACCATGGGCAAGCTTCTCAATTTTCTCTGGTCAACTAAGTTGTTTAATCGCGAGAGCCAAGTATTTCATGTCCGAGGGCTGACTAGAGGCTATACTTAGAAGACCTTGTAGTTAAGATGCGATAAAAGAAATTTCTCATGAAATCATCACCTGACTGATTACCTTTTCTTTGACCCCGCAAAGTCTTTTCACGGTGATTCAATTTCGATGTGTGTTCTTATTTTATATGCCTTGGGTTTTTTGCTTTTCAAGGAAAAGCGCCCACACTGGAAACCTCTAGGGCTCTAGTACCATAGGCGATACATGTGAGTGGAGTACCAAATTAAGCTGAGATTTCTCTTCTAGCTTAAGATTTTACATTGTGGCACTTTGATTTTTTTTTGTTCGTTTTCAACTTTTTAATTTTGTAACTTTGGGGGGTCATATAACACTGTTACCCTCCCCGGGCTCATCACACTAGTAAACTCTCTTTATAGTACTTAAGCTAAAGGTCAATAGGGACTAAGACCACTAGAAATCCCTAGTACATTTCACACAATGCTGTCTAAATCGGATTAAGAACCTAAGTAACCATTGATTATTAGGAAGGCATTCCCCATGGTATTAAGAGAAGATCTCTAACACCTAGCTTGGTCAAACTAGCTTATTCGGACTGCTTGATTTTTAAACCTAGACAAGTGATTATGACAAAAACTTACATTGAATTTAATGTTTGATACTAAGAAAATGCACTAAATATTATGCTACCCATCACAATAAAAGCAGACAAACATGGATGAAAAAAGATAAGGGGCAATGCTAATGGACAAGAAACACCTATTTGTGTTGATGGTCGCGCTTGATTTGAAGTGTGAACGAGAGAAAGATTCCACCAAATCCTAATAACAGCAATACGTTCCTGTACACACTAGGAAACACAAAAATACCTCTAGGAGGCACATCAGTGGTGGGAAAAGGTACCAAAACTTATTGAACACAATTAAAAAAACATATGGAACCCTAACCTAATTATTTGCACTCCCCCTAGAGAGTCAAGGGAATAGGATATTGTAGAGATTGGGGGGAAACCCTAAGGCTAAACTTCTATCCTTGTCGTCGAGATAAACAAAGTCATCATCCATGAGACCATATGTGTCATCTGTGTGGTCATAAATCTTCTTCTTCATCATAGGTCATAGGTACCCATGTTTACTAAGAAGGTCACTAGACACCTATAGTCATCTTGGTCAAAAGGATAGGCTTGTGCAATGGGAGATACACTCTCTACTAAGTATGGATCAAGCATGGTCAAGAGACGTATCAGCCATTCTAACTCCTCAAAATTCCTCTCACATACTAGCGTACCTACCAAATCCCATTCACAAGCAAGCACCGGAAAGACCATGTGAAATATTTGTGAAAAGTAACGAGGGTACCTCTCACCCAAGGCAGGAGTGGATGACTCTAGTGTACTAGCCATATTTGTACACGCAAATAGATGATGGTTAGAGTGCAAATATTACAAGGGTCGTGTTCTTGTGCATGATGTGTTTTTATGATTTTGTGTTATGGCTCTTGCTCTTTTACTTTTTTATCTTGTTTTTGTGAGTATAAGGCTTTATATATACATTCCCTAAGATTGGAGATTAAGAGGTCAAGGAGGAAGGTTGAGAGGGAAGCAAGTGAATGATGGATGTCAGCAAACACTCCCCCCTTCCTTGGGTAGATCATACCTTTTGGAATGATTTTGTCACCCTTTGAAACCAGTTGTTCCAAGTTGTTATAGGTGAAGGCTTTAACCAATAGTTTTCGACCGCCCTATGCGTTTCATCTAGTTGCAGGGTGGTAAGGTACTTTCCCATGATTTTATTTGCAACATTGTTGTAGGTGGTGAACTTACAACGGGAGGTGAAAACTCTTTCTTTCTTGTATGGATATGTACAATGGTAGGCGGAGGTTGTGTTGAAGCTTCTATTTCCGTATAGGAACTACACGAAGAGCAAGAAGCTTCATTTGATTTCGATGTTCCTGAGCTAGGTGGAACAAATCGTTCTTTCTTTGGTACCCAAACTCGATCTGGAGCAGGTGTGTAGCATTCCGTGATTTTTTCCTTTTCGCAATATTCAATTTGTTTCGGAGCCAGAGGATTGAGCTCACATGGGCCCGGTGACAAGTAAGAGCACAATTTACGTTTTGGCACCCAAATTTGATCATTTCCTTGATAGTAGCCTTGGGCTTCCAATAGTCGTTTAGGAATCCAATGCCACGTTTCTTTACATTTCTTGGGGCGAATGGGACGTCTCTTACTAGGCTCTTGTCTTTTAGCACTTGCTATGGTCTCTAGAGAAGCTTTAGGGATCCACTTGTATGTTTTCTTTGTTATATTGGGATGGGTCTTGTGTGTCTCAAGCTTTATTTCAACTACATCAGTTGAAGCTCTAGAGAGTTGGGCTATGGGGACATATGGCTCAACCTCTTGGACATGCGATGTTTTGGGTTTTATTTCCTTAAAAGGCAATATCTCAGGGACTATGGCTTGAGTGGCAGGGCTAAGAGTTGGTTTCTGTGTTGTGACACCCCCTGTCCCCCAATCAATAGTGCATTTGGTTGCTATCATCCACGTGCATCCTAGGATTATATTACCCTCCATAGTTCCAACAGGCATGACCAAAAAGTCTTGAGCTACAACCCCATAGTCATAACTGATAGAAGTGTGCCATATTCCAAAAACCGAAGTTTTTTTCTTGTTGACACCCTTGACTTGGATAATACTCTCAGATAGAGGTGGCTTCCCTAACTGACACCACACCCTATATGATAGCAAATTATATTTAGCACCCGTGTCCAATAAGGCGTTATATAGCACTTTTCCATAGGTGCTGTTTTAGGGTATCGTAGAGGTGTGTCAGAGTCCAACCAATCCGCGTTGATTTCAACGTGGAATGCATGTGTGACTCCAAGGTTCGCCTCTCATTTTCGTCTTATGTGTTGTTGTTGCTCCTTAGCCTCAGCTTGAGCTTGTATCTTCTTCAATTCTAGTTGTACCTTGGCTTCCTTTTTTGTATTCTCACTCTGTAATGGTGTAGTTTCTCTCGGCATCATTCAATTGACGACTTGCAAAGCTAATGGGGTAGTCCAGTTTATGTTCTCTTGGTTGAGCTAGAACACACCCAATAGCAAAGTTCGATGCACCAATATGCACATGGAAAATTACATTCCAATCGGGCACTCGTAGAATAGGAGCGCTAGTCAAGGTCTTTTTCAATGACTCATAAGCATGGTTACACTCCGTAGTCCATTGGAACTCAATAAGAAGCTTGTACAAAGGACGAGCTATCTCGGCAAAGTTTAAAATAAACCCTCGGTAATAACCAACATGGCCGATGAACCTTTGAACTCCTTTATAGTTTGTAGGTGGTGGCAATTCAGCAATGGCTTTAAGTTTGCTCTCATCTGTGAAAATCCCATTTTTGGACACTATATGCCCTAAAATGACTCCATGTTTAACAAAAAATTGGCATTTGAAAGGGTTTAAGGAGATGCGATACAATCTACACTTCTCAAACACTTTTCGTAAGCATGATAGATGTTCTTTCGAAGAGGAATAAATACAAAGGTCATCTAAGAAAGCTTCACAAAACTCTCTCAAATATTCTCTAAAAGCAGTGTTTATTAAGCTTTGAAAGGTATCCAGGGCATTGGTTAAGCCAAAAGCCATAACACAAAATGCGAACACTCCAAATTCGGTTATAAAGGTTGTTTTATCTTGTTCCTCCAACACAATTGTGATTTGATTGTAGCCAGAGTACCCATCTATAAAGCTATAAGCTTCCTTCCCTGCAACTCTTTCAAGCACATGTTCTGAATATGGCAAGGGGTAATGGTCCCTCCTAGTGGCACCATTGACCTTCTTGAGATCCACGCACACTTTGAGTTTCCCATTCTTTTTTGGCACAATCACTATTGGAGACACCCATTCTAAGTGCTCAATAGGGTATATGAATCCGCATTCCACAAGCTTTTCAATCTCTTCTTGAACGATTTTTTCATATTTAGGATTGATTGGGTAGGGTCATTGTTGAACTGGTTTAGCCATGCTAGTCATGGGGATTGTGTGATGCACCACGGAAGGTGGAACACCTTTCATATCATGATATGTCCATGCAAATATATCCCGGAATTCCTTGAGAAGTTCTTTAAGTACACACTCATAAGTCTCTGTCAGATCTTGGGCAATGAAAACAAGTTTAGACTCTTCTCCTGGGTCTGCTAACTCTATTTCCTTAACTATCGCTGGACCGTCATAGACTCCATTGCTCCCATCGATAGGTTTTCTTTGAGCCTTTGTATACATAACCTTACATTCCTCTATGGTATAGGATTTGAAATGTTAAGGTGCAGGGTGTAAGTCTGTGGGGTCCTGTTGTTCTGTGGACTTTGATTTCACTTCTGATTCCTTTTGTTGTTGAGCTAACTCTCGATTTTGTCGTCTCCTTACAGTACGGCCCAGCTTTGGCTTCTCTATAGCCTCTAGTTGTGCGATGTCAATGGATTGTGGACTACACCACATAACGCTTTGAAGGTATTCACCCCAGTTATCTACCAACTTCCTATGAGCATCACATGCTCCTATATAATTAAGCCATTCTACGGTAGATTTCTTTTCATTTGTTCTAGCACGCACATTTGCTCGATATCGTTGCCTCTTATATCTTTTACTCTTCTTGTCTAATTTTCGATTACAACAGATCTCTAGTGAAGAGTCACTAGATGAATCGCTTCTTGTGTCTTCTGCTCCCTTGGATAGATTGTCATCTAGGGTACCACTGGGCCGTGAATGGTTTGTCCCGACATTTGCACTAAGATTTAACTCAGATTCTTTGTCCTCAAAGTCAATTTCAATTGATGATTATGACCCCAAATCGTGTGGGCTATAGTCTTGTGAGGCGCTACTGGTTCCAATGCCAATCAAACTTTCACCTTGTAGGTCATCAGAAGCTATATGCATTGCTTCTAGCATATTTAAGGGTACGAGTGGTGGCATTTCATCCCCCTCAGGTGTTACCCAGGTCGTCCCCCTGTTTCCCCAAGTGTATATAGTTGCTGCTAGGTGGACCCAATCCACATTGTCCGACTCAGTCATCCCAGGTAGTACATCCATATAAGGAGAATCTTCCCCAATATCAGTGTCCGTTTTACACGTGTAACAATACTGCAATGGGCCGAAGTGGACTGTGGTGTCGGATCTATGATCAATTATAAACCTATTTCCTAGGGGATGTGCTCAACCAGTCACAAGATCCACTCGAATGACAAAATCTTGGAGCTGCAAGTAGACATGGTTTTTAGATCAGTCATGCACCATTTTTGCTTCCCTCATGAAAGGACGTCCTAAGATCATCTCCGATGCCATAGTGTGTTTGGAGAAATCCATACCAAATAATTCTTATTTTATGACCAAAGACCTTAATCTTGAGATCTTCTAGCATCCCAATAGGTTTAACAATAGACCCATTGGCCATCTTCACTACTATGGTTATGGTCGCAAGGTGAGGTCTTCCCATAGTTTCCCAACAATTTTTAGTCACAATGCTAACCCCAGTGCCACCATCAAGGATTCCCGTCACAGTTAATCCCTTGGTAGTGATTGGCATGGTTGCATTGGATTCGTCTCCCTCAAAGTATTGTCCCAACTTGTTAACAGGTATTTCTATAACAAGGTTCTCATCTAGGTTGGGTTGTGGATCTGGTTGTGGATCTAAGTGTTCCTCCTCTATTGGCATCTCCCCAGCTCCATCCATCTGTGAAAATTGTGGTAGCCCAAACTTTAGTTCTCCATTGAGGAAGGCTCGAAGAGCTGAGACTAGCTCAGGGTCTTATATAGTTTGGACATGATGGTGGTTCTAACTTCTGAAGACATGAAATCCATCAATTTGGCAATGTTTAACGGCACCTTTTGGGCTTCAATCCCTTGAATTAGGGAAGATGGGATATCCATTTCTTCGATAGGATCAGGTAGTCCCTCTGTAAACATTCTTTCCATCAAGAAGTGAGTACGCCCACTTTCCCATGACTTTAAGTCACTTTCTTCTTGGATGACACTAGGTATAGCTAAGGGTCTATGGACTTGGTGAGGTTGTTGTTGCGTAGGGAACACGGTGTCTAGAATCTGGATCTATCTAGGTATTGATTCTAGATCCCTTTGGGTATCTTCTACCAAACTCCTTAATTGCTTGACTCGCTCGATCTCCTCTGTAGGGTTTGGATAAGTTCCTATCTTCTTCTTGGATCCTGGTCATTGTGGCTCACGAAGATCTTCCTTGCTGGTTTCTATCTTAGTGGTCGTTTTGGTCTCCATGGTTTCACTTGAATCAGAATCCTCTTAGTGTCATTCATATATGCGGGGTCATCACCAGTCCCTATGTTGGTCTTTGAATTGGGCAATTGATGCCGTATCTCTTTCCTCAAGAATATAATTTTGTTTTTGGAGCATCGATCGTGTGAGTACGTTTACTGGTACCACAGGTGTACTTTGTGATGGCTCCTCGATAACTTCAATCAAGTTTAATGGCATGATCTTCCGTCCATTTGGATTATTTGGACATTGGGCAATCAAATGATCTATGCCACATTGATTACACATGAGTATTGGCATTGTAGACGAGCTCTCTTGATTGGTTTGCATTAGTGTGGCGTTCTTTTGTAGCCTAATAGGACACTCGGCTACACGATGTGGACCTCCACACTCATAGCATTGAAGAGGTGGTCTCTTAGCAGTGTAATTGATATTTTGGCCTCTTGCAGCAAGAGCAGCTACTTGATAGACAGGTTTGACTTGTCCCCAATAGTCCTCCATGTAGTATTGTGGACTTTCTTCAAGCACATCCATCACATAGGCAATATTAGGATCTTTATCTTCTTCATTGCCTTCCAAACAAGCAATAGATGACTCACAACCTACTTGATTCACAGAAGTGATTCTCGGATGTGGTGGTTGCGGTCCTAGCACTGGAGGTGGTAAGGGTATTGTTTGAACAACATTTTGGGCCCTAGGGACCATGTGTTGTGTTTTTTGTTCAAGAGGTGGGGCTGGCATCAATGCACGCACTCGAGGTGTGTATGTTCATGCTAAGGTTGGTCTATTGGCCATAGCGCGCTTAAATACTATGCAATCCTTAGCTTGATGACCATACCTTCCACAAGCATTGCAGTTCCCATTGAATTTTACTCTAAAAGTAGGGCATTCAGTGGTACTATGCGGTCCATAGCATACTGAGCACCATTGTTGCTCCCTTCTTGGATACATATGATTGTTTTGTGGAGCAGTATTGTCTCTAAGACTCCCTTGAATAGCCTTGGTGAGATCTGCTAAAGTCATCTCAGATATCTTTGGCTCCTTAGCAATAGGCTTTAGGGTCATTGGCTAATGCCCCGATGCTTGTGAGCTAATAGATTTAGGCTCAACAGACACTCTTTCTCCTTGAATCATTAAATTATCCTCCAGTTGGATCGCATTGGTGGTGACTGCTTCCCAAGTGGTGATACCTCTAATGGCTAGGCCATTGTATATATCCTCATGTCGTAATTCCCTAATGAATCTATCAAGCAATTGATTATTATTGAAGTGCTCATTTGGATTACAACGAGAATTCAAATGCTTCAAGCGACTAATAAAGTCTCTCACCGACTCTCCTTCCTCTCGTTGGGCTTTTGGAGCTGAGAGACTACACCCCAAAGTACTCCCTCTCGTATGTATTCTTTCAAGAACAGTCTCGTAAGAGTAGGGTAAATCGTTTTTTCTTCCACCCTCAGGGTTCTATACCAATCGCATGTCTTCCCACTTAAGGTTAGGCTTAAAGCATTACTCTTATGCAGGTCATTGTGTTCTCCTAGAGAATCGCATATTTGTTCAAACACTTCGATATGCTTTCTCACATCCCCGTCTCCACTAAATTTTTGTGTGAGCTTGGCTATTTGTATTGCCTTACTTCTAGACTCTCTATCAGGCGTGTTACACATATTCTCAGCAATAGATCGACCAATATCTTGAGCAAATGTTGCCAAGTCACCTAAGTGAGCAGGAACCGTGGGTGGAGGTGCTCCAGAGACTACATGTGGAGTAGGTATTGGCATTGGGATTGGTGCATAGGAAGCCCTTGGGTTCCACGTTGGGTACGATGTTGTGCCATGTGGTGGTCCATAGTTCATATGTGTCACCCTAGGCATAGCAGACGTTGGATGTGACATGCTAATGCTAGCCGGTATGGTCCCATGGAAATAAGAACTTGGGTGTTGTAGTTGTGGAGCATAGGTAGTTGAAACAATGGGAGGAGTAGGGACTACATGAGTGCGATGACCCATAGGTGCATACGATTGATACACACTTGTAGATACTGTTGCAGGCATTGAGCTACCATGTAGCAGTGCTTTACTAACAAATGAGGTCCATGGAGTGTTTCTCGGCATGCCCATCATTGGGGTAGGCATGGTATCCGTGGTGTCATCAAGGGAAAGATGAGCTAGACTTGGAAAGGTAAAGCTAGCACTTGTGGGCTCAGATTGCACTGAGACCCCTGGAGAAACAACATATGGAGGATCCATCAGAATTACCGAGGGAGTCTCCATTTGCAATAAGGTCGGTTGCTTAGCCTTTCCTGTATCTAAGAATCTCATGAGACCCGTTGAATGCAGGTTGATCCCCTTGTTCTGTCTCTCTAACTCAATGACCCTATGGATGACTTCACAAACTCTTTGTTGTTGATCCTCCACACTAGTAGCACCCATTGTGGATTGTAGGACATCTAACCAACCCATGTGATAGGTGTGACCTGTGTATAAGTCGGTTAGAGTTTCCGTTTGTAGTTCATACTCCCAGTCCTCATTTAAGAATGCTCCATCTAGGATTGAGGTGCTAGGGGTGTCCTTTGAGCTAGATGCAATGTTGCTTTCTAGGGGTTGGCCCTTAGCGGTTGCTAAGTCACGAGCACTCGATTGCTCTCTTAGCAAGGATATTGACATAGGGGCTTTTGCTTTTAACTCTCTTCATTGCTCCGCCTTGCGTAAGCTCTCGAATTCCTTTTCCCTAGCCACAATGATATATCGCTCAACCTCTTACACTTCGGCAAGGCTTCTACCATCGGGTAATATGACCTCGGAGGGGAATAGCTCTGAAGATTCAGGAGGTGCAGTGAATGAAGTATTCACGTGCATTCTCTAAGGGCATAGGGTCTACGTTAGTCATGAATGGAGAATTTACTTCCCCACCCCCCTCATTTACATCATTAGCTCCATGTTCGGAGCGAGTGGCTCTACTAAAGGTTTTCTTCAAGCGGCTAAGCACACTCGGCCCAGACCATGGGCTCATGGCATGCATGTCTTGGTTTGAGCTATCGGGACTAGGCATAAGGAAACCCCATGACGTCGTAGTCAAAGGAAGAGTCACTAGCCGCTATGTTCGAGTCTTGGTTTGTACTACCTTGGGTCCCCGCCGAGAGCCCGGAACCTAAGGTAGGTGGATATTGAGAACTCGCGTAAGTCAAAATTCTCTCTGGTTGCTGCGTCTCTAGCACACAACCAGAGCGCAGATGCATGCGCCTTTGGCACCCTACAAGAGTCGGCAAATAACCTCGAAGGTTAACCGCTTACTTTTTTGGGCGTCCATTTTCACTCGTTTTTTTTACGTTTTTAATGTTTTTTTAATGATCATATTTTTTATTAAAGTGTGTGATAGCTCAAAACGAGCGTATCACTCAGAGGGTCGCGGCGTGCTTATACAACACAACGTTCGGTCACCTGAAGCTCCATTGGTCCTCAAAACATGATTTTTAGCTACATGTGAAGCTAAAATACGTAATTTTAAAGGACGACTGAGGCCTAAGCCTGAGTGTAAGCTTGGGCTTGGGTCTGGGCTTGGGTCTGGCCTTGGGTCTGGGAGATATTCCCGATCTCGGTCCTATGTTTAAAATTATTTTTATTTTTATGTTTTATTTAGTTTTTTTTTAATAAATTTGGGATAAGGTCGTCGCGGCCTGCCCGCGAGCACCACACGCACACTCTACCTACCTACTTACAACTAATACACCTACTGTTACACACTAACACACTTCATTAGCTCTCACAGATCTACTTTCTACTTACTGTACATTACATTACACAGAACTAACAATTTTAATACTAAGACCTTATCATAGAGAAAACACAGTAACCTTTTATAACTTCATTAACAAAGCAATACACAATAGCAACACAAAATCCTTCTTCTCAACACACACACCCTTCTTCCCTACCTTTTCTACAATTGAAATTGCACCACAAAAGAAGCACAGAGTGCCATTCAAGCTTAGTGTATGGCATTCCCTGGCAACGGCGCCAAAAATGTGCGCGTATGTCGCACGTGTCAATGCAAGGAACTTGCTGATACATTGTCTGCGAGCCACAAATGGCTCCAAGCACACAACAAGCCTAAACTAGTAAGCTCAAAGATGGCGATGGTGTGTCACTCACCGCTCTAAGCTTGCTGTCGTGGAGGATTCCTCGCCGCGAAGAAGAGGAAGATGCCACTATGTCGTCCTCAACCACCTTGCCGCCATCGTGCCGCCACAATGCTCGATCGGACTCTCTCTCTCTCTCTCTCTCTCTCTCTCTCTCTCTCTCTCTCTCTCTCTCTCTCTCTCTCTCTCTCTCTCTCTCTCGCTCTCGCATACACACACACACAAGGATATGAATAAGAAGAAGATGGAGATGGAGCAAGAGCACTCTTCAATTGCACAAATGAGAGAATGAGTGAATTTTAGGTTTAGTTGACTTTTATATGAGCTCGCCCCATTCACACTTGGGTGCCCATGCTTAGCAAACTAATCCCTTGAATGTTCCAGTTAGAGTGCGCCTCTCATCGGAGATCACTCTTACCCTTTTCCTATTGGACCGACAAGCCCGGTACCTGACTCTACCAAGTAAATAATACAACGTTCATCGTAGGTGATAGGGTTTCCGTGAGCCATGAGGGTTAACACTTGGCAAGACACTTGGGATAGCATTCACCCCGAGAGGGGATAGCCAAACGTTTGTCTCCTATCCAATGGCATTGGGGGATGCAGATCAAGCATATATTTGTCAACTAAGCAAGGCTTTCCCTCCCACCTCCCCTTGGGAAGACAACGAATGCCAAATCTTGCTCAAGGCAGCTCTACTTGGCTCCTATTTTGTGGCAACTCTTGGTTTGGCTCAGCGTCAAGACTAGCAGGGGTGCTTGCGTCAATGGCAACGTCGGGTCACCCTTCGAAGGTGCGGGGCTCTCCTTGAAAGCAGGGATTTCACTGATGTGATCATAATCGTGTGATTACATTAATAAAGTGAGTAATTATACATGAAAAAGATGTGATTATGCTAATTATTAACGTGATTTCCATGGTAACCTGTAGAAACCACTAGAGCCGGTAACCTCGGCGGGCCTTTCTACACCCCATCGGGCTTTTATATTTTCTCGGTGTGCTAAATTGTATATAGGAAAACCTCTACTAACTTTGACACTTTGACTAGGAAAATCCCTACTAGGAAGTATATCCGAGCACCATGTACAATTATCTCCTTGTGAATTGACCTAAGGTTACAGAGTAACAAGTCCTTTTTCTGGGCTGAGCGTGATTCTTAATACAGTAACCACTTCTAAAAATAAATAAATATTTCATCAAAGACAAAGGTACGATGCCAAAACAATTGAATCGTTGGAGAGTCATGCTCATTGTGACAAATCCAATGGTCCATAAAAGGGATGGCGTTGGTTTTAAAAGATGAGCATAGTCAAGGGTTGGATGCCCTATACCAGTGTACTGGATATATAAAGATCCTTGAAGTCTTGCAGTTTACACCATCATAGGGTTGAATTGATATACATTGGCTTTGCACAATATGAGAGCTATAATCCTTAATTAGGTGAAAATAGCTTTTACATATTGAATTGGAAGCATAAGGGGCTTCAATCCTTCGTTGGGTACAAGTAGTCCTCAATTGTGTAATTGTATTGAAGATTTCATAGCCTTGTTTTATGCATTGGTTTAGATAGGGAGTGCGTTGTGTATTATGAAAGATTGTCAATGCTTGAGATGTTCAATCATAGATATTATTGCTTTTATTTGTGTTTTGCAAATAATTATCATCGTTTCAATGTATAAGTTGATTATTCTTTGTAGCATGTGAAAATAGTTGAGTAAATTAATAAACCCGAAACCTCTATATATACGAAGAATGTGAAGTTTTTAGATGTGTTTAATTGTCTGCAAATCAAAGAGGATGTATAACTAATCCTCATATTTATAATTGCATTGACAAATTCATAGCGTTGTTGTATGCATGATGTGAGGTAGAGAGTGCATTGCAATGTGTATATTTTCTCACAACATATGTGGTCGATGTGTGGATTGACAAAAGTGCATTGCAAATCCCACAATGTGTAAATTTGATTGCTTTCTTAATGAAGGTTTTTCAAATATAAATTGGAAGGAAAGGCAAAGGAAAAAAAATCCCCCTTGCAAAGAGTGGAAGTTTAACCATAACGTACATGGTCAGTATGTGGAGGGGCAATGTAAATTTTGTTGCACCACAAAATCAGGCGGGGCATCACGTATTAGGGACCATTTTTTGGGTAGCCTTACAAAGAATTGTTGCACATACGATCATTCTTGGGTGCTTGCAATTGAAAAGCATGTGAGAGAAGAGCTCGTCAAGAAAGGTTGCAAGAGACATCGGATACAGAAATCTATTATGGATGCATGTCAAGAGTAGATAGACTTAAATATCAATCATGATAATCATGTGGTGACACAACCAATCATGTAGAACAACCTATGCAAGGAGAGAAAATGCCAAGTAATGTTCCTTTTAAGCACCAGGATGGACTTGGGCAAATGAGTCAAAAATCATTTCATCAAAGATTTCAAATGCGGTTGCTAGAAGAAGCACAAAATGCACTCGCCATAACAATTTTTTTCACTAGGAATTCTTTAGTCATGGGTAGACACCAATCATTGGAAACATGCATGGAAGAAATCGGTGAGTTCAGCCAAGGATTTTTAGCCCCTTCATATCACACAATACAAAATGATCTCTTGGAGAAATGTTACATCAAAGTCAAAGAGCGTGTTTCCAAAATAATTCTTGGGAATATATCACTTTCAAGATGCACAATTGTCAGTGACCGAAGACCACTGATCAATGTGATGCTAGTTTGTCCAAGGGGAGAAACATTCATAAAATACGGTTGAAAGTTCTGGTGCAATTAAAAGTGGAAAATACACATATGAGGTCTTGATTAATGTGATTAACACTTTCAACTACACAGTTTTTTACGAATGGCAACTTGAGCAGACCAAAAAGTGAAAGATAAAATTACTTGTTTACATGGATCCATAAACAAGACTACTTGGTCGACAGTTGTAATGGATGCATACCATGTAATGATGTCCGTTATATTTGCAATATGGAACCTTGATCAGAAGGCACCAAATATAGGCAAAGTGTGGATGACCTGGTGGTCAGTCCAACAAAGTCTGAAAAATCCTAAGGAGTTAAAAGAGTCCATAGTAGAGAAGGAGTGGCGAATACCATTCTCTACAAAACAATGGATAATTTTGTCTAAGTACTTTCATGTAAGGTGGAAGAGTACTCATAGTCCACTCCATACTGTGGCTTACATGCTTGATCTAGGGTATTGGAATTTAGACTTGATGTCAAATACATAGGTGGTCAACAATTTCTATCATGTAGTCAATACGTTCCACTCCAATGTTCATGATCAAATTGATTGTATCAAAGAAATGAGTGCATTCAGGCTGAAACAAGGACCTTTTGCAAATGATTTTGTATTGTCAATGAAAAAAGAGCAACTTGCATGGAAGTGGTGGATGATGAATGGTGGGGAACATTACTCGATCTCCTACGCCCTCTTGCAATGAAATTTTTGGTGCATTGCAGCAAATTCAAGCTCAGAGAGAAACTGGAGTATACAAGTATGTTCATAGCACTATTCAAAATAGATTAGTGGCAGGCAAAGTAAAAAAAAAATAGTTTACATATTTTGCAAATGAAAAGATATTGCATCACATCAAAAGTGTTGTCTACGAGAAAGAAATGCCTAGTTGGGTATATGATTGTCAAAATGAAGTGAATATGAGTTCAATGTCAGTGTATCTCAATGCACTGTAGACAAAATCGAAGAGAACCTCGCAATAGTTGTGGAAGTTTAGATACAGGCAAACCAATAATACTCAGACAATAACTACATAGATTCAACATAACTTGAGCAAAGAATCAAGATTGCAATTATGAAATTCAAGAGCTTGTAAATTCAATGTGTTTTGATTATATATAATGCTTCTTAGAAGCAAAATTACAATGTTTGTTGTCATCAAATGTTGTGTTCTGAGTGTATTTCTTCATTACTAAAAAGAGTTCTAATAGCACTAGGGGTTTCTTGGTGAGCTTGCTTGAATTTATACTCGTATGCCATTTCAAACATATTATATACCCCTTGTGGAATCTCTTGAGAACAAATTCCACATCGCATATCAGTCTATGTTAATTGAATCAAGCACAATAGGTGATAATAATGGCCACATGCCCATGTATAGTATCCACTCCATCTGTCAAAATTCTTGTAGCACAATGGGCACCGAGAAGATGAAGATGCATCTGACTGTGATGCGAGAACTAACTTTGGATGCCAAACAAGGTGACTGATGTGTGTCCCTTGTACGGTGGAGGATTCACTCATTGTGTCAAATTTTGAATATTCTGGCTTAAGTGATGAATAACTTTTTCCATTCGGGCCTGGGATGCTTGAGGTGTTTGGGTTACTTCAAGAAATCGTGTTATTTCTGCATCTTTCTCTGCCAGCTATGTCATCAAAATATCTTTCTCCTTTTTCAAATTTAGATCAGCACATTCAACTATCAGTATCAGCTCCTCCTGTGTGAATGTGACACAACTCTCTCTTATATCATGGGTGGCCGCAGTTGTCTCTTTTTGAGGAAAATTTTACTGGTTGTTGCTGGACAAAATGTACATATAACATTTTTGCAAAATATAGCGCACAATCTGCATTGTGTAATGGATGGCCAAAAACCTCCAAGTAGATTCTCTCAGTGTTATCTTTTATTTCTTTATGCAACCACCTTGAAATTTTCCACCATCCTTTCTTTATCTCCACGTCTTCACATGGCCATATTGTTTTAATCATATCCTTTGTCACTTCTTTATTGATGTCTTTCCATTTTTGCTTGATTTGGATTTTCCCATTTCAATAGTCAACGAGCTGTGCGCATTGCTTGTTGTGCCGACATACCGTGCACTAGAGATTTCATGCGTTGAAAAGAATTAATAGCCAATCTTTGTTGATCTACTGGCACCATTTGTGTACCACATGCTTGCTCTTCATCAATATTGGTATCTTAGAATTGCAATTTCCACATAGATAAATATTAAATATCTTGGACAAAAATTTGTACTCTTGACTAAAGACAATTGATCCAAATATACTTCAAGTGATGTGAACAACAATATTACAATTGAATAAAGAAAATTGATTCAAATACTTCAAGTGACGCAAACAACAATATCACAATTGACTAAAGACAATTGATCCAAATATACTTCAAGTGATGTGAACCACAACATCAAATTGATATTCAAATAAAGTACCCAGATGGCAAGTCAATAGCAATTTACAAAATGTTCAAGCCGGATAGAAAGACAACGTAAGTTTAATGAGCGATCGCTGAATAGGATTATGGTTTGTCTTTAAATGCTCTTTAAAGAATAAAACAATATCGCATGCATTCTTCTAGCTTCGTGCTCTCTTAATTTCATCCAAGTGACCACTTTTTGCTAAATATCTCTCATAGCATCTTGGTCAGGGTGGTAAAATACTTCTTCTGGGAAGTACACTTTTCTAGCTGCACTCCAAAAGTCTACTAACATATCGTATAGAAAATCACAACTTTGGGCCGTGCAGTCTCTATCTCTAATAATCGTTGATTTATCGATGGAAAATTCCTCCATCCGTATTGAAGCATGTGCATGCAACACCTGGATACTCCTTGCGCAAACGACATGCTACACATCATATCTCCCAAGTTGCCCCCATTGTAGTATGGGAAGACTGTGATCCAGGGGGCCTTGGTGGTAACTCCAATCCATCTAACAATGGAGGAGTGAAGTGTTTGCATGCCTTCCTCTGTCCGGAAGCTATCAATTTTGCTTATGCCCCTCCCTTGTAGCATTTTTCTACATACGTGATATGCTCTAGAAAGAAGGAAATGATTTTAATGGTGTATAATGTGAATACACCAAAAGAGCTTGCTCCAATCCTCACACCTTCTACCAAGGCTTTGTGAGGAATGAAGCTTTGATGTGCACACTTGGCATTCAACATTGTGCACATGATTGTGCCGGTTTGACTGGCATCTGATCGACCACCGGTGGCCCCTTGTGCATCTTCCGTCATCTTGAGTAGCTTGGGTAAAGTGGACTGGTCTTGAGCTTTAACCCGCTTCATCTTTATCTTTTGCTCCTCCCATTGTTTATCCCACTGCTCTATTTTCACCATATCTCAGCATAGGTGTGGAAGAAGTGGTCAATATGCTAAGTGAAGACTTGACTAAGCAGGAGAAAGAGAGCTATGTCTAGTTGTGTGCCTCCTTTCCAAATTTGTTTGCGACGAAGTACAAAGATCTCCGAGGAGCAAAGGGTGTTGAGCACAACATAATTCTCAAGGAAGGATACAAGCCTAAAGCACAAAAGTTAAGAAGGTTGGGTGAAATTCAAAAGGAAGCCCTTTGGGGCAGGAGATCAATCAACTTTTGGATGTAGGTATTGTATACCCTGTGAAGGAATCTGAGTGGGTTTCCTTGGTGGTTATCACTCCTAAGAATAATGGGAAGTGGTGGGTGTGCATTGACTACAAGCCATTGAATGCGGCGACCAAAAGGAATCACTACTCGTTACCATTTTAGGATGATATCCTAAACCAAGTAGCTGGCCATGATGCATAAGCCATTGAATGCGGCGACCAAAAAGAATCACTACTCGTTACCATTTTAGGATCATATCCTAAACCAAGTAGCTAGCCACAAGAGGTACTCTATCATGGATGTGTTTTTGGGGTATTTTCAAATAGGGATTTCTTTTAAAGACCTGTTGAAAACGACATTTATCTCTCCATGAGCATATTTTTCCTATCGCAGGATGCCATTTGGGTTGGTGAATGCCTATGCCACCTTTCACGATTGGATGAATAGGGTATTTGGTCCCTACTTGAACATGTTTATTAGGGTTTTCATGGACAACATAGTTTGCTATATAGCTCAAGGGGGATCATTTGTCAAAGTTGGGCTATGTTTTCAAAGACTTGATGAAGAATGAATCCAATTGAACCCCAAGAAGTGCAAGCTAGCACAACCTCAAGCATCATTATTGGGCCATATGGGGTCAGAAAATGGAATTGAGGCGCATCCGGAAAAGGTTAAGGCTCTAGTCCTAATGGATCTTCCTTCCAATGCTCTAGATTTGGCATTGTTTGTGCATAAATTGAAGTATATATCAAGGTTTTTTTGGATGGTGTCATAATATGTATTACCCCTTCAAAAGAGGGCATAGTAGGTGCATGGTTTTGAATGGATGAAGAAGCTCAAGAAGCTTTTAACAAGGTGAAGAAAATTTTGTGCTCGCTACCGATGGTGTGTCCACCCAATCGAGAAGATGATTTTTATGTTTCCATGACGGTAGGCACGATGACTATTGGGGCGGTGTTGCTGTAAAAGGTGGGAAGAAGCTATAAGCCTATTTAGTTTGAAAGCAAAGTAATAAGCCCTAGAGAGGCAACCTACACTGAAGCGAAGCAGTGGGTCATGGCCTTAGTTTTTGCCTGTAGGAAGTTCAAGGTGTATCCTATTGTGCGAAAGTTTTATATATCGCGACAGCTAACAATTTATTGCCTAAAGTGGTGTTACACCTAAAGCCAAGGAAGCGGATTATGAAATGGGTGATAGAGATGCAAGAATTTGAGTTTGAGTTCAAGGTCAACCATCACTTGGTGGATGTTTTGGTCAGCAAATTCGTTGACTTGCCCATCAATCCAAGAGTGGTATGACATGAAGCTCAAGAGGAACCTGATTTAGTGGAAGATTTTACCATGTGGTTTGATGGTGTGTATAGGAGGGTGATACAGAAAGCAAGTGGAGGTGTGGTGATATGGGGATCCACACAGTAGTGTGATTGTTTTGAGGTCTTATGACTTGGAGTATGTTCATACCAATAATGAGGCAGACTATCTCACTTTGCACTTGGGATTGAAGCAGTGTGTCAGGTTTGGTATCTTTAGATTGGTGGTAAAGGGTGATGCTTTATTGGTCATCAAACAACTGTTGGACCAATGGCAGGTGAAATGGGATATGTTGAAGCATTAGTTCTATTCCATTAAGAAGTTGCTAAATTTTTTTGAAGAGGTTCAATTCAAGCATGTTAAAAGGGAGAAAAACCAAGAAGTGGATCAGCTTGCAAGCAGCAGAGTACAAGTGCAGGTTATAGGTATATATGTGGCCCCATCCACTTATGCAGGCCGTGAGATTTCAAAGGAGATTGAGGAATTTTTTAGCACAGCCCAGTGTTTATAAAGGTTGTCCAAGCTGTAGAAATGGAGGATAGTGTAGAATTCTTGTAAATTTACATTGATAGGGGAGGATCTAATGGCCTATGGACCGTGAAAGACTGCTTTTGGCATGTACAAAGTAGTGTTATATGCATGGTTATATGTACAAAAATAGGTAAATGCATGCATTTGAGAGCTTTGCAAAGTGGTTTCAAGTTTAAAAAATGATGCGACATGTACACATTATAAATAGTCATGTTGGTGTGCCGACAGTCGGCCACATGTACGTGCCTGGACAAGTATAGGAGCCATGGAGGTGGTCTTGAGTGGATCTTTTTGGCTCTAGAGAATTTTTTTGAGCTTTTTAGAATTTGTCGCCTGATATGTAGCAGTGCACGAACCGCCCTAGAAGTGGCCAAAACTGGAATGTGGGCATGTGGCAATTAATTTTGTGTTTCAAGGACCAAGCCTACAAAATTTGGTGGATTTTGGAGTCCGTTTGGTATTTTTCCCACGAAAAAATGCTCACCAAGGGTCAAAACTGGCCAAAATTAGGCTTAAAAAGGTCAAAAAATGGTCCAAAACGGTGTGAAACGGCTTAAAATTGCCACATCACTCACGGTGCTGTGATTGGTTAGGCTGAAGGAGAACTTTTGAAGCCAATTCTCAGCACTTTCACCTCTCTGTGTGTGGGAGGAAGCAGGGTTTACAAGTGGTCTGGGGCAGCCCGTCGCATTCGCACCCTGTTTTCGAGTGTGTGGAGGAATGAATGAGAGATTTCTCTCTTCAATTTTGCACTTGGGAGAGTCTATGGAAGTTTTGAGATTTCCATGGATATGTGTGTGAGAGTAATTGAGGGAAGAAGGTGTGTCTTCCTGCAAAACTATGCGACCATGTATCAGTGCTATTAGGGTTGTGGCTACTCCAGAGAGTCCAACAGAGTGGAGTTTGGTGAAGCTTTTTCAATGGTTTGAGAGAGTACTTTTGTGGCTGTATTTTTTGAGATTTTGATGGATTTTGTTGTATCTTTTAGTCACCATCAAGTGTGATTTCAAGCGTTGATCAACTCGACTCACCTTGTCTGCGCAGAGGCAAGGGCTTGTAGATCGACTCGACTCACCTTGTCTGCGCACAGGCAAGGGCTTGTAGATCGAGGTGTTTGGAGTTTGAATAAGGATTGTGGGGAGGATTTTACTTGATCTCTTGAGCGGCGGTGTGTGTGGTGCGGAATATAAGTAAATTCCTTGTGTTTTTCTAAGGTGTCGAGGTGTGTGAGTGTGTGCATGGTGTCTTTTGCTCCATCATTCTTTGGCAATCCTGCTGGGGAGTGGAATTTTTTTGGTTGTGCATTTAGGTGAAGCGATTTTGCTATGAATTTTGAATATCGTTGAAGAAAAGTGGTGGTTTGGTTGAGGCAAAAACTTCAAATTTTGTGGAGTTACTCACGTAAGCGAGAAGCGACTTTGAAGGGATGGCATATAGTCAACGAGTGTTCATAGGGAAAGAGGATGTGAAAGACTCGATTGTTGACTTCGAGTGGCATGCGCTTGGTATGGACATTGTGAGTGATGAAGCAAAGCTTCATGTATTTCCTCTTGCACTCAAAGGAGAATCTCAAGAGTGGTTCGAAGGTTTAAAGGAAGACAAAAGGCAAACATGGGAGCAAGTGAAGTAGGCAATTTTTGACAGGTTTGGTAAGAGACTAACATCGACAGAAGCAACAACAAAATCAAGAGGTCTGCAATAAGATGTTCATGCTAACTTTCAAGAATTTTTGCAACACTTAAAAGGGCTTTGAGTGCAATTGGAGGCGGCATCCCAAGTATCACCAATGGATTTCTTCAAAGTGCGTCCGTTTATGGATTATCTTCATCCAAGTGTAGGGGATAAGGTCATTCAAGAAGAGCCTACTACATTTGAAAGAGCTGTAAAAATCACATAGGCCAAGAGAAAAAAGATCAAGCAAAGGTGGGAGCAAGGTGTGACACATGTTGAGCCAGTGGTGGTGCAACCAATGGTTCCTATGGCATCGGATGATAGAGTGGAATGAATGGTTCAAGTTCAAGATCTCGACCCTATTTTGCAACCAGGGCTTTGCATGATCTTGCTAGTCAGTTGGAAGAATTACGGATTGACATAATGGATAGAAACCAAAGAGAAGAGCGGCCAGCTGAGAGAGGCAGGGGACAAAGGCTACAAGGTAAATGCTACAATTGTGATGAAGAGGGTCAATAGGCTCCTAATTTTCTAGAACCACCAAGAGAGAGAGAGGAGGGATGTACCCTTTATATGGGCGTGGTCGAGGGAGAATAGAAGAAAATCATCAAGAGCGGGCACTACAACCACCACCACTGCAAAAACAACCACAAGCGTTGTTGGCAAATGAAGAAGGTAGGGCTATCAACATCATTATCCTTGAGCATCAAGATGTGGATGTCTTGGCCAATAAGAGAGCCAAGCAAAGAGCAAGGAAACGGAAGGCTAAAGTAGAAGATCAACCAAAGAGCAGAAAGAGGCGATGACGGAAAAAAATAGGTCCAAAAGATTACCTTCTTGGCCAAGGTGTCAAAGACTATGATATTGTTGACGACATACGAAATCAAAAGGCCAATAAATCTTTTGGTCAGTTGGTAGCTTTAAATGCTAACTTGAGGAGGTAGTGGACTAGATGTGTGAATACGCGTCTTCCTTCCAAAAAGGAAAAGCATCAAAGCATGGTATCATCCTTGAGGGTTGGTCACTCGGTGGATATCGTGTCAATAGTTCAAGCTATGTTGGAAAAGAAGACGGAATTGCAAGCATATGTGGATGGTGGTGCCCACGTGTGTGTCATGACCAAGGCTATTATGAAGGAAGCATGTGTCAAGATGTCATTGAATTCTTTGATCCATATGAGGATGGCCAACCACAAAAAGGCAAGATGTCTTGGGATAGCTGAAGATGTAAAGATAAAATTCTTGGGGATTGAGTGCTTTGTTGATTGCTACGTGATGCAAGCGGGTAAAAATGTTTATCTGATCATTTTAGGGAGGCCATGGCTTATAACCCTTGGTACTAAGCTGGATTGGGGCACAGGCTTGATCACTATCCCTGAGAAAGGAAGGACCATTGTCTACAACATGAAGACACATGAGATTCATACAAAGCCCCTATTGGAGATGCCAGATACAGATCCAACAAAAACTACGTCATACAATAGTGATGCTTTATCTACATCATCAAAAGAAAGTGTAGAGGAAGGCTTTATGCAAGTATGTTCTGATCTATTTGGTATGTCCTGATCTATTTGGGATAAGTGTCAAAAAGGAAGCATCAATGCATGATGTGGAGGTCAAGGAGGAGAAGGAGAATCCAAAAGCAATTGTTCCACAAACACTACATCCCGTGAAACCAGAATTCGTTTTGTTTGCGGATGATACAACCTGTAACCTTTGATTTCAGCACTATAACCAACAAAAATACATTTGACAACCTTATCATCCAATTTTTTGCGCTGTGTTTGTGGCACCAAAGCATATGCCAAACAACCAAAAACATGCATGTGCTCAATAGAAGGCTTTCTATCATGCCATGCTTCATATGGAGTAATAGATTGCAAAGCTTTCGTAGGACACCTGTTTAGTACAGTGGCACACATGATGGCCTCAAGCCAAAAAAAATGTGGCAAAGCTTGACTTTTGACCATACATCGTGCCATTTCCGTAAGTGACCTATTTTTCCTCTCAGCAACACCATTTTGCTGAGGTGTATAAGGCACTGTACATTGGTGTTTTATCCCGCGACTAGCCAAAAGTGCATTGAATTCATGAGACATATACTCCCCCCCTCGATCGGAACGGAGGGTGCCCATAGTACATTTCGAGACATTTTCAGCTATAGCCAGAAATTGTTTGAAGCACATAAAAACTTTGGAGTTTGTTTTAAGCGGACATACCCATGCATGCGTGGAGTAATCATCAATGAAAGTCACGAAGTAAAGGTCATTTCCCAAGGATGGAGTTTGCATGGGTCCACAAACATCACTATGCACAAGCTGCAACCTGCACGTGGCCCGAACTGAACCATCCTTTGGAAACTTAGAATGCTGCATCTTACCCAAAATACAGCCTTCACAAACATGTTTGACAGGTGCTTCAAGAGGCGGCAAAGAAGCAACCATATCAAATTTTTGCAAATGCAGCAAACTGGCAAAATTTAGATGACCAAAACGTGCATGCCAAAGTTTTGTATATGAAATAGCCCTTGAATCTGCAAACTGCATTAAAATCCCAGATGCAATAATTTCACCACCAAAACTGAGATCATGAACTGTACATCTGTCATCCACAAATTTGACTACAAGTCCAAGTCTAGCAAGTGCAGATACAGACAAAAGATTCTTCTTGATCCCAGGTACATAAAGCGCATCAACAAGTGTGAAAGAACTTCCATTTGCAGCCGTAAGCACAATCTTCCCAACTCCTTGAACCGGATAAGAGGCATTGTTGGCACAAGTGACTAAGTTCCCATGAGGGACAGACTCGAGAGGGGTGAACAATTCATGATGTGAGGTAATGTGCTTTGTAGCACCACTATCGAAATACCACACATGTGAATCTGCAGCAACTGACAAGCATGCATCATGGACAACAGGATTGTAAGTGCACTCTGCGCTAAAAGCCCATTCTGCATCGACATCAGCATTACAGTCTCCTTTTACAGAAGACTCAACAATGGCTGCATTTGTAGCGGAACCAACATTTGCAGTGGAACCACCCTATTTCTTCTTAGCCTCTTTGGCCTTCAACTTAGGACACTGCTTGATCAAGTGATCATTAGCTTTACAATAATGGCAACGCATCTTCTTGTTGCCCTTATCACCAAAATTTCCAAACAAATTGCTGCCAACAGAAGCATTAGGAACAGAAGTTTTGCCACTCGCATCAGAACCATAAGAAGTGGTTGCATTGCTGTTACCACCCTTTCTTTGAGAAGCAATAAAAGCCTATTCAACTGCATGCTGCCTAGTCCTGTTTTTTCTAGAAAGTGACTCTTGCAACAACAATGTGCATAATGCATCAAACTTGACAACTTCAGGATTTCCTTGGGTCATCAGTCTCCAAGTACTAGCAAAAGTCTCGTAGGAATCTGGTAAGGCATCAAGAACAGTCTGCACAAGGGAACTGTCTGAAATAAATTCACCTACAGAAATAAGTTGCTCATTGATATCCTTGACACTAGCAAGGAAAGTGTCCATATCATTTTCCTCATGCATAATCTTTGACTCCAGCTCTTTACACAGTAAAGCAATTTTAGCCTCATTGCGACTTGCATAAAGACCAGCCAAAATATCCCAAGCCTATTTTGTAGATTTTGCTGAACGGATGTGAGGAACAATGGTGCGCTTCACAGACAACGCAATCAATGCATGAGCCTGCACATCCTTTACATCCCAACGAGCTTGTTCTACCGTAGGCAAAACAACTCTAATAGCAGCAATCCTTGCAGCAAGACCTGCAACATCCTCAACATCGCCTACATCCTCAAAACCAGGACGTACATCAATGCCCTGCACAATATTCCAGATGCCCTTTGACACAAGAACATGTTGCATCATATAAGCCCACATAGGGTAATCTCCCCCATCCAACCTGTCCTCAGTAGTAAACATCTTGAACACATCTGTGTTGTTATTGTCCGCCATGGTAAATGCTACACCTGATGTGAAAACTGCCCAAAAATAGTAGAAACGGAGCGGGAACAACACGTGCTATAAAGCACAAACCGTAGAATACTGTAAGGCACCTGTTATGCAAAAATTGGCACTAATAGAAATTCTGCACAAAATGACAAAATTGCATGTACATACCTGCTTGTAGTGGAAACGCAGGCCAAAATGAGCCCGAATCATAAATCTGAGCAGACTGAGCTCTACGAGATCCCCCAAAATATTTGTCGACTTGCGAACGCTCGCCAAACCTCACTGTAATCGAAGAAAGTGAGCAGCGTGTGCTGGAGCAGCTGGCGACTAAGCCCGGGAGGATGTAACCTGCTCTGATACTAATTGTTGGAATTAGGGTTGCAGAGAAACACACACAGCTTGGAGAAGATGTAGGAAGCTCTAGGCACGCAATAGAGAGTGTGTTACTTAGTTTGATATGGAAAGATAGATAGCCCTAGAGTGATGGGTGTATATACAATGCTCAGGGGAAAAAACCTCCTAAAGAGGGAAAAAATGCCCTGACGGTCCTAGCGTGTTCACACACATCACTACCACATGTATATGGTAACAGGCACATCTCTGCCCTCACTTAGCTTTGGTTGTTGTTCTGTTTACAGTAGGTCGAAACTGAGTAGCTGTGTTACTTTGAAATATGGAGCTTGCAACACAGGTCTCTCAGGTTGGCTTCTCCGCCCTTGTATATTTTTCTGACAGATTTTTGTATTAAAAGAAGGGGGTTATTTCTCTGTGTAAATAACAATGTAGCTTGTTTTTTATATGATGATGCTTGATGTAATTCTCTATTTTGCATAAACCAATCCTGGCTATGGTACTGGTTGATCGATGAGGGTATATGCGGTTGATATTTTTGGCATGACTTGCTTACCCTTCTACTGGGTGCTTCGGGTTGCTGTTATACTGCGGGATTACTGTTTTGAGTTGGTTCTGGCACATGGTACCAATTGTTGCGGTATATAATCTCTGTATAAACTATTTTGTTGGGGGTGGTTGCTCTACAACAAACATTAGATCCTTTAAGAGATTTGGCTGCCGATTTTTACTTTACAGTGTTCAACTGACAATAATCGATCTTACTTGGATGGCTTACTAAGTAGCATAACGCCTCGTGATGTGCTTGATACTGTCGTTTTGTCATAAGGTTTGTAGCAATATCAATAAGAAACCTTGATGGGCCTTATACATTGGACGGCCATTGGTACTTACATGGGTGGGGTTTTTGACCCTACTGTGCACTAAATTTGATTGGCTATAGGGATTTACATGGGTAGTGACTGTTTCCTTTCCTACTGCGCACTGGTTTTTGTTATGCACTGTGCACTAATGGCTGCCATGCAATCAGAATACATGATGCACTTATAGAAAATGACACATGGACTTTATGTGATTTGCCTCCTAGCAAAAAGGCCATTGGTACGAAGTGGGTTTACAAGTTGAAACGCAAGCTGGATGGTGAGATCGATCGCCATAAGGCTCGACTTGTTGCACAAAGGGTTATGCACAACAAAAAGGCATAGATTATGATAAGACCTTTGCTCCCACTTGTCATATGACTACTGTGCGTTTTCTATGTGCATTGGTAGCTCATTTGGTTGGGATGTACATCAATCAGACATTGTTACTGCTTTCTTGAATGGTGACATATTTGAGGAAGTTTATGTAACGCAACCTCACGGTTTTGTCATAAAAGGACAAGAGGACAAAGTGTGCAGATGTAAGAAGGCTTTGTATGGGTTGAAGCAATCTCCTTTTGCTTGGTTTGAGAAAGCTGACACTCATTTGGTCAAACGAGGCTTTCGTAACAGTCCAACAGAAAGCACATTGTATGTAAAGCGGGAGGGTGATGTACTTCTCATTGTGGTTCTTTATGTCGATAATTTGCTGATCACTGGACCAAATGAGAGACATATTGTTGAATTTAAGGCTGATTTGAATGCTACTTTCAAGATGAAAGATTTGGGGTTGTTACATCATTACTTGGGTATACAGTTTAAGCAGTATGATGGTGGTATTTCCTTGTGTCAGAAAAGTTACATAGAAACATTGCTATGTAAGTTTGGACTTGAGGATTGTAAACCTATTGATATGTAAGTTTGGACTTGAGGATTGGAAACAGGTTTGAAGTTGAGTCTACATGATGCTAGCGATCCTGCTGATGTCACTCTTTACCAAATTGTTGTGCTGCATCATTACTTGGGTATATAGTTTAAGCAGTGTGATGGTGGTATTGCCTTGTGTCAGAAAAGTTACATAGAAACATCGCTATGTAAGTTTGGACTTGACGATTGTAAACCTATTACCACTCCCATGGAAACAGGTTTGAAGTTGAGTCTACATGATGCTAGCGATCATGCTGATGTCACTCTTTACCAAACTGTTGTTGGGTGGCTGCCTCATTTATGTATGCAACACGAGGCCAGATATTTAGTTTGCAGTCTCACATGTCAGCAGATTTATGCATAGCCCAGGGTCTAAGCATTGGCAAGCTGTAAAGAGAATTTTTCGCTATCTTAGTGGCACTTTACATCTTGGCTTGTTTTATCCCAAGGGGAGATCATTGCCTCCAGATTTACATGCTTTTTCGGACTCAGATTAGGCTGGTTGTTTTGACATGCGAGTGTCCACAAGTGGTTTTTGTTTCATGCTTGACAGTTCATGTATATCATAATTGAGCATGAAGAAACCTACTATGGCCACTTCGAGTTGTGAGGGTGAGTACAGGTCAGTCTTCATAGCTACGGTTGAGTATGTATGGCTCAGACGCCGTATGGCTCAACCTTGCAGATCTTTTCACAAAGGCATTGTCTCGTGAGAAGCTCGAAGCTTTCCGCAAAGCTTTGGGCTTACTCTCCTTTGTGGATTGATTATCTCCTCAGGGCATGGCACTTCCCTTTACTCATATGCCAGCTCTCGTTCACCGCATCACTCCAGGGGGGTTTTGTTTCCTAGTGTGTGAACACACTAGGACTGCCAGGGCATTTTTTCCCTCTTTAGGAGGTTTTTTATCCCGAGCATTGTATACACGCCCATCACTCTAGGGCTATCTATCTTTCCATAGCACACTAAGTAACACACTCTCTATCGTGTGCATAGAGCTTCCTTCGTCTTCTCCAAGTTGTGTGTGTTTCTCTGCAACCCTAATTCCAACAGCGCCACCAGCTCTTTAAATAGAGAAATGAGGACGATCGTCAGGTCGATGTGATGAGCAGAGCGCCATGAATGGAGAGACCCCCCCCCCCCCCCCCCCCCCCCCCCCGCCCCCCCCCCCATAGCTAGTGCGAAGCCGCCTAAAGGCAGAATGAGAGACCTATACAAGGCGCCTTCATGGCAAGTAATATTAGAGGCAATAAACCTGTTTTGTAAAAAACCACCTTGTCCCCTAGAAGGGTTAATACCCATGGTGGATCCCTAGTGTGGTGAAGCTAAAAGGTGTCCAATTCAGCTAATGATCCTTAGGTAATACACTCTGTGTGTGTGTGTGTGTGTGTGTGTGTGTGTGTGTGTGTGTGTGTGTGTGTGTGTGTGTGTGTGTGTGTGTGTGTGTGTGTGTGTGTGTGTGTGTGTGTGTGTGTGTGTGTTGGTGCAGCAAAACAAGTGCCTACAGATGAATTTGTGCAGATTTTGAAGGTGAATCCCATTGAATTGGGTTGTTGTGTTTACCCTGAGCATAGAGAGGTGCACATTGTGTGTTCAAGGTGTGTACCCCCTTGCCCCTTTCCAACGTGCAAAATGTGAACTCACGTCTTATGGTCTAGCACAATTTTTTGAAATGTTTAGGATTTTTAACCCAGATTGTTTGATCTTGTGTGGTTTCCTTATTGTTAAGTGTTGTTTATACGTATTGTACAGTCAAACACAGCTTTTGAAGTGAAAATAGTTATTGACCCGTATTAATCTAATCTTACACAATTTTTTGATGTCTTTAGGGTTTGTCCAAACTAGTATGACTACCGGTGCACCCTAAAACTTTATTTGATATGTTGTTATTATTGTCCAGTGCAAAAATGACATCCGAGGAAAAGAAAATTATTATGCATGGTATTCGAAAGGAGTGTATACTCACAATATCCTTATGTGCAAATGGTCGCATTCAGCAAATAAATCAAAGTGACATCTTCATTAAAGATCTCACTAGCACTATTTGGGAGAACACAGAGCACAGATTGCGTGCCGAAGGCCATTACGAGTTGTTGGTGCCTACAGGGATAAGAGAATCCGACCCCCCGTCCCCCACAAGATCACGACGGAATATGAAAGTATGTTGCAGAGATTTGAAAGAAGATCTTCCGTTGCCCTCTCCTTATTTAAAAAAAGTCATCAATCTATTTTTTTGTCACTGCGCTCTGTCACCTGCTAGTTGTCTACCTCCCCTCTGCCATGTGCATTGTCCCATGGGCTTTCATTTGCTTGCGTTACACGTCATCCGAGCAAGGCTCTGCCACTTCTCACGTCGCTCGCGTCCAAGCCCCCCTCACAAATTATGCATTCTTTTTACATTATTAAATTTCATTTTCTAACTCAAGGAAAGCATCTTTAATAGATTTCATTTAAAGAAATGGGTTTAAAATTTAACCCACTTACTTGGGTATTAGAGAGAGCACAGAACACTCTCCCAACAAAATCGACGATAATGATCATGAGACAAGGCATCCATATTGGTATGTATTGTTGCTAAGAAAATTTTACTCTAAAAATTATGATCCAACTCAACTTCGACATTGCACACACACACACACACACACACACACACACACACACACACAGAGTACCCTAGCCAAAAAGATCCCAAGTAAAGATAGAGTCACTCACCTGCATCCATATAAACAAGACAACAGATTCATTAGCTTTGAATACATATTACATGTGTCAACAAACCTATCAATCGTTGTTATCCATGTCCTACTTAAAACCTTTTTAACTTATACCTACCATCCATGGACTGTTAAATATCAGCAAGTATCCATTCTCAGAACAATAAGCGACACATGAAAGTGATATGTGTGTGTGTGTGTGTGTCTGTGTGCGCGCGCGTGCACGTGCTTTAACCCAAGCACCATACTCAATGAGTCGGAAGTAGGCCCATTGAGTATGGGCCTACTGCCTCATCAAGTTGATAAGAATAGAATAGTCAAGTCTGAAGCCAAAGAGCTGTATAATATCAGAAAATCCATAAGTCTCATCGGAGCTATAAGTGACAATGTTAACAGAGAGGATTATACTCCAGTCAAATTTTTAAAGCTTTGTTAGCCATTAGAGAATAGTATGGATGCCATTCATAGTCAGTCGTAGAAGTTTTCCATGATTTAACCATTTTCTATGAATAGTCCTCAAACCAACCGTCCATCCAAGAGTAGTTCATTTATAGGTAAAATGTTCCTGAAATCATTACACAATGGTAAGTAATTTTGGATTAAGTTGCAACCTAAAATCAGTAGAGTTAAAAACTACAATAGCTGGGAGCAGGAATCCGATCTATAGACAAGGAAAGACCACCTAACCCCTGTCAACCTAACAAGGAATTATTGACAATGGGTCCATCAAAGCCTTTAGACAAAAATCTCCAAAGCCAGCATCCTGGTTTTTTAGCTTTTTGAGAAAACCTTGTGTTTAGGACGTGTGTGTTATTGTTTTTAGACTTACTTATACACAAAAGAACGTAAGAGTTCAAAAGACATCTGGCTTTAAACAAAGGACAACGATTAGCACAAAAACAACACAGTCTTTGATTCATTTTTGTACGCCATAGTGAGAATGAGGTATCTTTCTAGTGTTTTGTATATAAGATTGTCAAGAACAACTTATTTTGAAGTGAAAGAGGCCAGGATCGATAGTGATGGACATCAACTTAGCCAAAAAGATCCTAAGTAAAGATAGAATCCTCACTTGCATCCATATAAACAAGACAATAGATTCGTTAACCTTGAATACGTATTACGAGTGTCAAAACGAACCTATTAGTTGTTATCAATGTTCTACTTAAAACCTTTTTAACTTATACCTACCATCCATGCAGTGTTAAATATCAGCATCCATTCACAGAGCAATAAGCCACACATGAATGTGACATGTGTGTGTACCCGCCCTAACCCAAGCACCATACTCAATGAGTTGGCAGTAGATCCATTGAGTATTGGCCTACTGCCTCATCAAGTTGATGAGAATAGAATAGTCAAGTCTAAAGCCAAAGAGCTGTATCATTTCAGAAAATCCATGAGTCTCAACGGAGCTATAAATTACAATGTTAACACAGAGGATTATACTCCAGTCGGAGTTATAAGGCTTTGTCAGCCAATTGAGAATAGTATGGATGTCGTTCATAGTTAGATGTAGAATTTTGCCATGCTTTAATCAGTTTCTATGAATAGTCCTCAAATGAACCGTCCATTGAAGAGTAGTTTGTTTATAAGTAAAATGTTTCTGAAATCATAAGAATCAAAAAATTACACAAAGGTAAGTAATTCTGGATTAACCTGCAACCTAAAATCAGAAGAGTCAAAAACTACAATAGTTGTGAGCAAGAATCCAATCTATAGACAAGGAAAGACCACCTGACACGTGTCAACCTAACAAAGAATTATAGACATTGGGTCCATCAAAGCCTATAGACAAAAATCTCCAAAGCCAGCATCCGAGTTTCCCAGTTTTCTGGGAGACCCTTATGTTTAGGATGTGTGTGTTGTTGTTTTCAGACTTATATTTATATACAAAAGAACATAACATTTCAAAAGACAATTGGCTTTATATAAAGGACAAAAGCAACTCAATTTTTGATTCAGTTTTGTATATCATAGTGAGAATGAGGTATCATTCTAGTGTTTTGTATATAAGATAGTCAAGAACAACTTATTCAAAACTGAAAGAGGCCAAGTTCGACGCTGATGGATAACAACTTAGCCAAAAAGATCCTAAATAAAAATAAGAGTCATCACCTACATCCATATAAACAAAACAATATATTTATTAGCTTTGAATACGTATTACAAATGTCAACGAACCTATCAGTTGTTATCCATGCCCTACTTAAAACAGAGATGTGTGTGTGTGTGTGTGTGTGTGTGTGTGTGTGTGTGACACACACACACAGAGAGAAGGGAGGGGAGTTGAGTAATTTGGAATTTCATGGTACTAAGAACAATAGCAAGAAGCCTCAAGTCTATCCAGTAAGTCTTTAATATAAGAGGGGAGAGAGGGAGAGAGAGAGAGAGAGAGAGAGAGAGAGAGCTAATCTAACATTGTAAAAACAATCACAAAACATTTCAAAGATCTATCCAACAAACCTTGAACTCGGATTTTATAGAGAGATAAGGGGGGAGGGATATGATAGGATTAGAACAATATAAAGGATGTGTGTTTGTGTGTGTGTGTGTGTGTGTGTGTGTGTGTGTGTGTGTGTGAGAGAGAGAGAGAGAGAGAGAGAGAGAGTGTGTGTGTGAGAGAGAGAGAGAGAGAGAAGATCTACGCTCATTGGAATAATCTTAAGATCCTTATAAATTATTCCACGAGTGTTGAACTCAAGACTTGCTACAAGAGAGCTCAAAGATCAAGCAAAGACGTGTTTAAGGACTCAAGATGTAGAGAGAGAGAGAGAGAGAGAGAGAGAGAGAGAGAGAGAATTATACAATCTTCATCAATGGTGACCCGATGGTGTACATGAGTGCATGCAATGGTTTGTAGGTCTACTATAATTTCATCATCATCGGTGTTAATGTGATTGGATAGATTCAAAATGTATTAATGTTTATAAAAATATTATATACATTAATGTAGCATCCATTGTATATTGGTGTTACATAACGGGAACACAAACACAACATTAATATTTTACCTTTTGAAGCCAAGGTTAGTCCTATAAGATTAAAAGTCATGTTTGTTTTTTAACCGTGGTAACGCAAGTCACGTACTGGTGAGTTCTTAAAAAGGATCGGATGTTTTGAATCTTCATGTGCGTTGAGCACATTCACAAGAAGATTTAGAAATTTTCTCGTGTAGGAAAACAGAGTCTTTTCCAGTGCTTCTCATACAATGAATAACATCATGAGCTTCTGCTCGAGAGGCACCGCATGCCTAGCTAGGTACGATTGGGGCCAAGGGACCACCGGCCCCCCCACCGGCCCGGTGGTCCCCTACCCCCAATCCGTACCTAGCTAGGCATGCGGTGCCTCCCTCACAGAAGCTCATGATGTTGAGGTAAGTCACAATGTGGGAATTATTGTGAGAATTTGTCCAAAACTTCTTGTGATTGGAAGGTCTGAAACATTTAATTCCTTGATTAGCGCAAGCAAAGGATCTTTGTGGTGTTTGATTAGGCGTATCACATTGGGGCGAGCTGATGGGCATCCGTTTGCCAAGCAAAAGGGCTTGCCCCCGTCTTAAGAGGGGCATGCAAACTCCCAAATCCAACTTTGCTTCAGCGAAGGCCAACAGCAAAACGAATCAACACGATAGGTTTTGATCCCTGATAGTTAGCAAGGAACGCAACAGCTCTACCATTTGGCGACAAACAACTGGTTGGGAAATGAGCTAATCGTGGAAGGTGACTTTGCCTTGGTGGTCACAATCAAAATGAGAGGGGGGACGGGTGCCCTAGTGTGACAAGGGCCTTAGTAAATAAAAACACGATTACTCGGAGACCCACCCCTTTAAGTGCCACAGGGTCTTAACCATGGGATCAATGGTCCTACGTGAAAAGCGAAACGATGATCGATGTGGACCATCGATCTAATGAAACTAAACTCGAGATCCCAATTCTTCAAAACTAATCTCAAGAGGCCAGCTGGCCCTAATCTCAAGATGCCTTCAGTTCCCCAACTGGGAAACCCTCACCGACTAGCTTGAGGAGCAAGTGCCTTCACCATCACACCTGCGTGTGCTTCCTTGAAATAGATGTGATTCTCCATAATTTGAAGTTAAAACAATAGATCTTGATATAGAAATTAATCTTAGGATCCAAAGTTTAGTTTTTGTGGACCCCACCATTAAACCTAATCTCGAGATACCGATTTTAGTTTTTACCCATCGACGGACGAGATCTGCAAGCGCCCTTGATTTTGCACAAGAGCCCTTGATCCCATGGTTGGGACCTTGTGCTTATACTTGTGCCAGTAAGTAGCGGCCTAGGGGACAGTGACCAGTAAGAGCATCTCCACTTTGGAGCTTCGCAGACCCCTTAGCTAAGGGGTTTGGGCTCTTGTTTCTTGTACCGTGTTAATTCGTTTGTCCTTGGAGATGAAGTCTTTTCCCTCAAGACGTAGTCTTTGGCTTGATGCCAGAGTAAGGCTGCTGACAGCAACCTTGAGCAAGTGGACTTAACACACCTCTCACAAGTCTTCAAGTGAAGTTGAGCCTTGAGAGCCTTACCCGTGTGAGCTATTTATTATCTACTAGGTAGTCACCATGTAACTTCTACAGTACAAGACATGTTTGGGACATTAGATAAGTCTGCACTCCAGTGTATGATGGGTTAGATTTTTCAAGTACACAGACTGGATGCATTGCTTGATGATGACATTGTTTTGCAGAGCACGGAGAGTATAGCGCGTCGGATCCTAATCTCCGGAGGTGCATTGCATGTCGTCAACTTTTGGATGCATTGTCAGAGGAGTCATTGTTTTGCAAAGCATCAAGAGCATCTACCATGGATCCTCATCAGATTGTATAGTTTTAGGTGATGTTTGAGCTCACCTATGATCCTGCAAACATTTATCGAGATGATGACACATTTTTTAAGAGCAGAGGCGATATGTGGATGCAGTGTGTGATGATATCCTTGTTTTGCAGAGCGTCAAGAGCCAGTGGGAGGGAAAGGAAGCGTTAAACTCACACAGCGAGAGAGACAGAGACAGAGGCGGAGAGAGGAGGGGCTACGGCAACAGTGGGGGACAGGCAAAGAGGGATCCCCCAGTGAGGCAGGTAAATGGAATTGGTTGCAGAGAGTGGTAAATGGAGGTTAGAAAGCATGCAACTGCAACAAAGTGTTCATGAGCGGAACATACACATGTGACACACTAGGATATGAGCCTCCACTTGCATTGCACAAGGGAGGAGTAAAAAGTATGAGAGTGCAACTATGTATTCGTAAGCGGAAAGTACACATCTGACACTCTAGGATATGAGCCTCGAATTGCATTGCACAAGGCGGCTCTCAGCATCCGCTTCATGAGGTGGCACCACTCGCATTGCCAGAAAGATGCACCCTCCGAGAAAAAGTAAAATGTATGAAGACATTTCAGTTCTGAAGATCACTCAACATTGAAAACATCGCATTTGTAGTATCTCACTTTAGCTTTAAAAATTCCCATGAAACAGTTTTTGCCCTGGCAAACATGTTGATAACAAATCCAGCAAACCATCTGAGAGAAAGGTTGACCACATACCACAACTGCATCCTTCAGCCACTTACACCCTTCTGCAACCAGGGTACAAAACATTTGGATTTCAACGACCACCTTTTCAAATCCCAGGCTTCCAGCATGATAAGACATTTTTTCTTCGTAAGACCAGGTACACTAAATTTTAGCCAGTAAAAAAACAACACTACATAATGCGTTGTTTATTCAGGCAAAAGGTAATGACCCCAAAACAAGTATTGCAATTTCATTGAAGAAAATCCACAAACCTAATCTTCATTACATTATGAACAAAGAGATTTTATCTGCGCTCAAAGGTGGGCTAACTTGTACATGATAAGCGTCTGGGCAATCAACTATAATATATGACTGCGCAAACTTACTATTTTAGTTAGCTCGACTTGCTAGAACATGTAGATATCCCTTACCAACAAGAATACCCTGGAAGTCCCACCTTCGCCATAAACTTAAGAACTGTCCACCTTCACAGCTTTTTCCAACTTTTCGACTGGGACAGTGGGAATATAGCTTGCAAGAGGTACTTGCTTGCCCTTGAGTCCCTCCACTACTTGATTGAACTTCTCAGCGCAATGTATGAAGACATTTCAGTTCTGAAGATCACTCAACATTGAAAACATCGCATTTGTAGTATCTCACTTTAGCTTTAAAAATTCCCATGAAACAGTTTTTGCCCTGGCAAACATGTTGATAACAAATCCAGCAAACCATCTGAGAGAAAGGTTGACCACATACCACAACTGCATCCTTCAGCCACTTACACCCTTCTGCAACCAGGGTACAAAACATTTGGATTTCAACGACCACCTTTTCAAATCCCAGGCTTCCAGCATGATAAGACATTTTTTCTTCGTAAGACCAGGTACACTAAATTTTAGCCAGTAAAAAAACAACACTACATAATGCGTTGTTTATTCAGGCAAAAGGTAATGACCCCAAAACAAGTATTGCAATTTCATTGAAGAAAATCCACAAACCTAATCTTCATTACATTATGAACAAAGAGATTTTATCTGCGCTCAAAGGTGGGCTAACTTGTACATGATAAGCGTCTGGGCAATCAACTATAATATATGACTGCGCAAACTTACTATTTTAGTTAGCTCGACTTGCTAGAACATGTAGATATCCCTTACCAACAAGAATACCCTGGAAGTCCCACCTTCGCCATAAACTTAAGAACTGTCCACCTTCACAGCTTTTTCCAACTTTTCGACTGGGACAGTGGGAATATAGCTTGCAAGAGGTACTTGCTTGCCCTTGAGTCCCTCCACTACTTGATTGAACTTCTCAGCGCAAAAGAGCGTTGGTGGAGCAGCAAAATGCACAGCCTGTGGTGCGTAAGGCAGCTTCAAAAACTGCTTCCAAGCAGCACTAGTCCACTCTTCAGCCACAGGTTCATAGGTCGAATAGTACGTTTTCGCAGTCTCTACTAAGCCATGCGTCTGTAGGTCTGTAACAACAGACTTCACCACTTCTGGAACTTGCCTGGCCACACCATATGCCTGTGTTGTCACATCTTTAACAGTTTGAGGTACTGCACCTCCTATGACACCAACTGCATCATCAACCTGCATCACGACAAGCACAATTTTAGCCCCACTCCAACCAAGCACACACAGCTACCTTGAGATTCACACCATACATTAAGTGACTGAAAGTTGTGAGCAAGGGAACAGACAGCAAGCTTGCCATGCGACAGAAGTGACCATACTTTTCATTAAATTAACAGCCAATGAGGATTTTTGTGTTTAAATAATGTCTCAATCTTAGGCATGGTAGGTAGTCATGTATTTAAGACAGACCACTACATGACTAAGGCCCCTATCACAGAGGTCCACCCGGACGTGTGCAGCTTTGAGCTGGTGCAAAGTGGTTGGCAGAAAATATTCGCGATAGCAGAAATACACCCGGGATGACCCCTCACCTACATCGAGCAGTCAGCGGACACTTCACTCCATAGCGTGCAAAAACCTTGCTGCTTATGCAGAAATTTTTTTACCTTACTGTCCACCTGTGTGACAAGCTGAGCACTGAAAGAACCCTTTTGGGCATGACCTGGTGCCTACATGTGACAGGGGCCTAAGATTAAGCATTATAATTTCTGAACCAAAGTCCATCCATCAAAATGTTGAGCCGAAACCCCAACTAACATAACACTCAGGTATTGAACCAACTATACAACAACGCTAAACATATATCCCAAAAAAAAACATCTACTTCCACCACCACATATGACACCCCTCCCCTGGCACCTCACTCGGTACTAGTATATATACCTAGATGAATCCAGGATAAGCCCAGATTCACCCTTGAAGGAAAGTGCAAGGTATAGACCCATGGTAGTCACCCACAAGACAATATAACCATCAGCTCCATCATGCATAGCATTGACTAAATACCACGACATCCCCACTAACGTCGTCAATGCCCAATAGTGGGTGTACAAGACAAGCTTGAAACTACATGAACAAATGAATCCGCATGTAGTGCCAAGAGATTTCCCTCCTAAATATACACTCATGAATAGGCAAGTTGGCATACATAGATAATAATTTCTACATGGATCCAGAATATGTCAAGTCTAAGCGATCCTTACCTTCTTGTCCACAAAGAGAAGTACTTCATACGGCTTGCCTTCTATCTTCTGATATACAGGCCCAACCACTGTCCTGACAGAGCTTTCAGCACTGGTCACTCCAGACTTCAGAGGTCCAGAGCTATCCTTTGCAAATTCATAAATATTGGCCATGTACTTCGTGGCCTTGTCCACAGCTATTTCGACGACACCAAGATACTTAAGACCAGGCTGCTCGGTCTGCACATATTCCTGAATGAAGTACACAAAAATGATGAGCATGCCTTTTGATGTAAGCAAGATGGTGAGGCACCATCTTGCTTTTGATGTAAGCAAGATGGTGAGCCACCACAGATGGAAACCTTGCACTTCAGGAACAAAAACAGGTTCGAACTTTAACATCCTCGTGCAGACTAAGCAAGACTTGTGTAGGACAACACATCCTTCCACTACATCGTCTCGATCACATCCATACACACATGCAAACAGCGATAATCAAACCTTACAAGAGCACAAAAGCAATGATACAGATGCCAATACCAGCCCAGCCTTCACTAACGGAAAACCGTAAGGTCTGGAACCATCAGAAGCATGCACAAAACGTTAACGGTCCACAAAAACCTTGATACGAGAGACTGTCAAAACAGTGAGCACGAAGAAAAATGAAGGTACGCATACCTGCTCAAGGGAGGGCTCTACAGGAGCAGAAGAAGCATCCGGAGACGACATGATTATAGGAGTAGACAGGGGCACCAGAATGAGGCGATGACCAAAAGTACAAGAAGATCAGGCTGATACAAAGATCGTAGAAGGAGAGGGTGACTGAAGCGATGACGAGGAGATGATCTTGGGGAAGCGAGAATGGAGGAGAGGATGCAGGTCTTCGGGCTATATCGGGTTAGAGATATGCGTGTGCGCGTAATGCAAATACAGGCTCGGGAAAGGTTCGGTGCTACTACAGGTTATATAACCTACCCACGGTCCGTGTGCCCAAATGTAATATGGAAGTTTCAACGCAGTCCAAGTTGGAGTAGGCCACAAGTTCCATCTCTCGGCACTAAAGTAACACCATGCATTTAATAACGGGCGATCAACACTCGGGTTTTATGGGTGGCATCTCGAAGCGAACAAAATCTGAGCAAAGCAATAAACAACAGTACGGAGATTCAATCGTCCCCTCACAACACTCTCTAATGAAAATCAATCTCTCTCTCTCTCTCTCTCTCTCTCTCTCTCTGCACTTGGCATCTCTAACCCTAACCTCCATATTTCTAACCCTAACCCTAACAACATGGTTAGCTAAGGCTTCATCCTCCATAACCTAATGCTAAACCATCAGTGATTAGGGAGTGCACTTGCGTATCTAACCCAACAAGTGGTAAGAACCGACGGTTCCATACCTTAACCTATCTATTAATCAATCTCTATTAGCATTTTTTTATAATCCCACTACCTAATCATTGTAGCTACTAATTAAGTTTGGGCTCGCTCTTGGGAATATCAATGAGCCACTACCCTTCTTGATTTGTGGCATTTTGATAAGTGGAGTTCAATAATTGTGTGTGTGTGCATTTCTTGTTTTGCTTATTGCGCTCATTTTCAGCCTATTTCATTGTGTCATAACTCTCCTTAAAGTCATCCATACTCTGAGCGACTCATGTGTGTGAGAAGGGCTCGTCAAGAGCTTTCCAACAATTGTCTACTTACTCTAATCAGGTCTCATACAAGCATTTAATTGCTCAATTAATTTTTACAAGATTAGTGGTTTTCAACACTCTAGAATTCATGTTCTACAATAACTTAGGCTTGTGTGTGTGTGTGTGTGTGTGTGTGTGTGTGTGTGTGTGTGTGTGTGTGTGTGTGTGTGTGTGTGTTTTTGGGAGCATTTAATACTCAAAGCAATTTTTGGGGGGATAATAGGAATTTTCAAGCTTTTTCAGGCTTTTCAAAATGTGGGAGTCTCCTATTAATAGGAGGCAAGGATATTGACAAGCCAAAGAAGAAGGAGAGCGCTCACATACATCTTGCGGATTCCAAAAATCCCTCAGGCAAACTTAATAGAGCCCATCGGGTCCGTCTGAATCAATTGACTGCAGTCAATCTTAGCTCCTGCACACACAAGGTGCCCACATCAACCTCAACGCCAATTGATGTTGCACCCCAATTCAACACCAACTCGGCCAATTTAGTGACTTATTCAAAGCTAGTCGAAATATACTCTTTAACTGCGAGCATCGCCATCGATTGCCAACAATCAATATCATTGCCTATTTGGAGCCAGTTGTAGTATTGCTCTCTCTACCCATTTTTTATCGATGCACAAGTTTTCTACTCGTTTGATCAGAAGCTCATGTTGCAATCGACACTGGTAGAATTTAGGGCTTGTGTATGTCCAGTCACAACCGCAAGCAAGCATTCACGTGCTATTTTTTGAACGTCGCTAAAAGATCTTAAAGCTTGCTAAGCCCTAATTCCCACAAACTCACTCAAGAGCCTTGCTCACCAGAGTCTTGCCTATTCTCTAAAGGCTCCAAGGCTTGAGGCTGAGTAAAGAGATCTCCAACAGTTTGACATCAAGAGACGAACACTTCATAAACTTAAAGGCTCAAGTCTCAAGGACACTCACTCTTATTGCAAGATTGTGCACAAATCTCCTTCTAAAATTTATGACACATATGTGCATGAAGGCACTTGTACACACACGAGTACGGGGTCTAGACAATGTCCAGAGAAGTTCTCTATGATAAGACCGCCCATTGTCATGAGCACCATTGATGAAAGGCATGCAATACTAATGCACAAAAGCACAATGAATGTAATGGAAATGGCTTATGAACTTTGCGAATAACGGAATTAAGAGAATTAGAGTGAGCATTTTTGTGAGATTACTTTGAGAACAAAGAGGGTGAACTTAATTGATGGTAGCAACATAAACATAGTACTTAATTAACTTGTCATGAACAATACTTTTGCAAGAGAGAGAGAGAGAGAGAGAGAGAGAGTATCAGAGAACATGACAATAGTTGCGGACCGGATTTACTTGGAGCCAGTCCCCCCTCCAAAAGGCATTTGTATTATAGATTCTCCCATCAAGGGAGACTTGGTACAATACAATCTTTGTGTTCCTTGTGACCTTAGTGATGCTATGAAGATGGAAAGCTTCATGCATCACGAGCATAACATAAACTTTGCAAAAAGCATTAACTATCCCAAGCCTCAGTCCCAAGGCCTCAAACACCTTCGAAGGTGGAGAGAGCTAGCGGGGAATGAGGGTAAGAAAGAGGAAGAAGAATCATTCATAAGAGAAAGAAATAGTTTCTCACTTATCATCACTCTTCTTGCTTAGCATAGCACAATAGCATAGTAATGAAGATGAAGAAGATGGCAAGCTTAAGAGGTGTCACTTGTACTCCTCAAGAGAATTTGAGTGGCCTGAATATTTTTGTCCATCGTGAGTTTGAATGCGACTGGAGAATTTGCCAGGCCAAAACTTGTAACTTATCAAATAGATCTTCTACCCGCGGCACGAGAATTTTTTTGTCATAATAGTGATCCTATTTAGTGCTCTATAGTCGACACACGTGTGATATCTGCCATCTTTCTTTTGTACTAAAAGTATTGGTGAACAGAATGGAGAGAGCTAGGCCTCACCATCCCTTTTTCCACCAATTCATGCACTTGCCTCATGATCTCCTCTTGTTGAGCTTGTGAAACTCAATTAGGAGGTTTATTAGGCAGTGAGCTTCCAAGTAGAAGCTCTATTGCATGGTCATCCTCCCCTCGTTTTGGAGGTAGCTCACTAGGGATGTCATCAATAAAAACATCTTGGAATCCATTTAGGAAATTAGACAACTCTAAATCCCCTTGATTCCCTTTATTGCTACTTGCGAAAACATTAGAATCATTTATAGATTCTCTAACAAAAATCATATACGCAAAAAAAAAAATAGAGCTTTTCATTAACTTATCAAAAGCAAGCCTATTTACCAGGGTTATGGTGTTCTCCACATCATTAGCATCTATATACATGCTCTTTTCCCTGTAGGTGAAATAGATTCTCCTTTCAGGGAACTTCATGTTGGCACCCATGCGGTTGAACCATGGTGCCCCTAGGATAACATCCTCATGTTGGAGAGGAGAGATAAAAAAGTCTTCTTTGTCAATGTAGCTTTGGTCCTGAATCCTCAACTTCCCAATCAAGGGAGTAACGGAAGCTTGCTATCCCTTGAAAGCTCCATCGGCAGTTACAGTATCTCCCATCTCGAAAGCTTGAATACCCAACTTCATATCAACTCCGTTGATATGAAGTTGTGAGTAGATCCAAGGTCAAAGAGGATAAGGGCATCATGTTTCCTTACTTTTCCCCAAGCATAGAAGAGGGATGAGACTTTGCAATGAGTATCCTCTTTTGGAGCTTCAACCATGGAAGCTCTAGGAGTGTCATTGAGTACATTTCTTTTGGGGCAAGAACGATAACCATGTCCTTTCTCCCCACACTTAAAGCATTTATGGTCTTTAAGAAAGGCCTATAATTCTTCGGGAGAGATCTTATTTTTACCTTTGTAAGCTCCTTTATTCTTGGCCTTGTTGGTGTTGGTGTTGGTGTTGCCTTGGGAAGAGTTTTGAGCATTGCTCTTCCCTTTAGCTTCATATCGATCCTTGTTTTCCATGGACTTGAAATTTCTTCTCACCCCTTGTTGGAAATTGATCCTTGAAACAACCATAGTGTGGTGGATGGCTTCGATGATAGTGCTAGGCCGTTGTGAGTTGACATACTCAGCCATTTCTTCAGGTAATACCACACAAAATTGTTGCTTTTGCTTGGCGAAGTCTATCTTTTGGAAGAAAGTAGCCTTGATATGTAAATCCCAAAACTTGTCCACATATTTGTGAATATACTCATGTGAGAGAAGCTTCAAACTGTGCCATGCGGTAAGTACTTTGTCCTTTGCATTGCTTGCAAGAAATTGCTTCATGATGGAAACTCATAGAGTTTTCCATGTCTTTGGGGCCTCGCCATTGCCACAAAGGATAGCCCACCATTGACGAGCAGATTTCTGGAAGTGCATAGCTACATGGTATAGCTTAGAGGACTCCGTGAAGCCCACGTCTCCAAAGGCCGCATCAAATTGTTGGATGAAGGCCAATACTTTGTTGGTGGCACCAAAGGTGATATCGTAGGTGAGAAAAGAGATATTCTTTCCTCCCTCTTTGAACTTCTTGAGCTTTTGTGATCTTTGCCATGTAGGGTATGATTTGCGATGTCCCCCCCTCTTGTATTCTCTAGGAGAATCGCCATAGCTTTTGTCGAAAGAAAAGGAAGGTAAAGAAGAAGGAGAAGAGGGTGACCTCTTTCTTGCCTTTTTCTTCCTTTGTTTCCTCTCTTCCCTTTTGAAGTGACGAGGAGAAGGACTATGGGTTGACCATTTCCTCTTGGGAGGAGTTGGCAATAGTCTAGACCGTCGTCTTCACGGAGCCACATCTTTAGAGGAACTTAGGGATTCACTTATTTATCGTTCTTTGGATACATTCTCTCTTATGGAAGAGAGTCTTCTTTTGGGAGACTCATCAAGAGGCCTCCTAAACTCTCTCTCCTCATGGAGAGGAAGGGAAATCCCATAAGCACGAAGTTGTTGGGTAACTTCGGCTTGCAAAGTAGGGTTGCCCATAGCTTGATACAACCTAGAATCAAGATAATTGATAAACATGGGGGCATCATCATTAGCACCTTCATGTGCAAAATCAAAGTTATCAATCTTCATTCTACTCTCTTGGTTATTGTCAGCCATGCTAATTATACTTATGTGTTTACTTAGTGTATCCTTTGGAAATTCAAAACCTTAGTTGCTACTCCTCTTAGCCTTTGAAAATAAGCACTTAAGTATCTACATCCACGGCTCGAATTGGTTAATTATAGAGAGTAGTAGGGTGGGTCTAACATAGTAGAATTGCCGAGGGATAGCTCCTTTTGGACTTCTTATGGCTCAATAATGGTAAAGCCGTAGGCAAGTCTAAAAAGACCCCATTATTAAGACCAAAGCTCCCGAAGTGTGCACCATATCCCACATAGTGGTCTTAACAAAACCGATAATAGATCCCAGACCCACTTACCCTAATATAATCAACAAAATCGACCATTAATAGGCTACTTAAGGACCTCTCTTCTTAAGCAAGAAAAGAGAAACCAAATGCTCTGATATCAATGTAATGGAAATGGCCTATGAACTTTGAGAATAACGGAATTAAGAGAATTAGAGTGAGCATTTTTGTGAGATTACCTTGAGAACAAAGAGGGTGAACTTAATTGATGGTAGCAACATAAACATAGTACTTAATTAACTTGGCATGAACAATACTTTTGCAAGAGAGAGCGAGTATTAGAGAACATGACAATAGTTGAGGACCGGATTTACTTGGAGCCGGCCCTCCTCCAAAAGGCATTTGTATTATAGATTCTCCCATCAAGAGAGACAATACAATCTGTGTTCCTTGTGACCTTGGTGATGCTATGAAGATGGAAAGCTTCATGCATCACGAGCATAAATAAACTTTGCAAAAAGCATTAGGTATCCCAAGCCTCAGTCCCAAGGCCTCAAACACCTTCGAAGGTGGAAAGAGCTAGCGGGGAATGAGAGTAGGGAAGAGGAAGAAGAATCATTCATAGGAGAAAAACATAGTTCCTCACTTATCATCACTCTTCTTGCTTAGCATAGCATAATAGCATAGTAATGAAGATGAAGAAGATGGCAAGCTTAAGCATTGAAGCATGGCTCTTGGTTGTATTTGCATTCCATAGCCAAGAGTGTTAGTGTAGGCTCTCCACTTCTCAACAAGCTTGGAGAAGGAGATGGAACTCTTGCACTTTGCACTCCATAATCAGAGAATGTGTGTGTGTGTGTGGGAGAGTACCCCCCTCTCATGCTTGGTCCACCTCTCTCTCTCTCTCTCTCTCTCTCTCTCTCTCTCTCTCTCTCTCTCTCGTATTATTTAATTATTTCATTTAGACATGTGTCTTTTTTTTTCTCTTTGAGAGAAAGAACTTAATTATTTATTTTTTATGTATCTAAATTCTCATTGGACCCCTTTAAAACCTATCCAATATGATTCAAACACATCTTGAGGGCCACATGTGGAGGATCATTTGAACATGTGTCTTTTATGCTTATTAAGTCATTTGGTTTGAATTGAATACTTCAAACACTTAGTCAATCAAGCATGGAAACGTTTTGTGTCTCTTGAGAGTTTATCTTTGAGTTGAACACTTCAAGAACCTTAGTCATTTAAGCATAAAAATCACCTCAAGCTTTGGGCAAGGTTCCCACAAACACTTTAAGCACTTTAGTTAGCAAGCCGACAAGCACCTCATACTTGGGTAGGATTCCCACCTCAAAATCAGTCCTAGCTTGCCTAAGGTCTTGCCTAAGGTCCAAGGACTTTTTAACACTAACTTTTGGAGGTTTTAAATGAAGCTAACCCTAAGGTCTTTTAAGCTCCATTAGATGCACATTGCTCTTTGATAGACTACTTCCTTTTGGACCTCTATTGAGATGTAACCATCTCTTCTCTTGATCCCTTGCTGAGGTAAATCTAGAAGCACTTATTGCACATTACTCTTTGGTAGACCGTCTCCTTTTGGACCCCTGTTGAGATAGGTCTAGAAACACATATCTATATCCTAACTCTTGTTCCCCTTTTATCTTCTTATATTAAATGATCAGTTTAATATGAGAAAATCATTTGGGAAAGTTAGATATTATATTTTATGAAAATGAACATGGACTAGATACTACCATAAATGGTAAGACTTTCCAACAAATAACACAACACATGATATGTATGCGTACTTTGCACCATTGACCATGAAGCCACATCCTCGACACATTGAACCAATGACACTAATGAAGATCACGATATGCTAAAAACAAATAACCAACTTGATGGCATGAAGATGAAGCAAGTAACAATGAATGACGACGACAACAAAATTTTGAAGAGGACACACATGATGACCTCTTCACACAAAATGAATAAATGAATGAAAAAATTTGTACTACCTGGACTACTAGTGAACCTACTAAGTCCCACTTGAGAACCATAGTGATGAATCTGATAGAGAACCGTTATGATGTATCATGGGACATTGAACCATGGCCGCTAAATCCGTTGACAATCGCCACGATGTATCTGTTTGAGAATCGTAAAGTGTTAAATCTAATGAGAACAGTCATAAAATCTAATATCTAACTAACCCAAATGATTTTCTCATGTTAATCTAATCATTTAATGTGGGAGAATAAACAGGAACAAGAGTTAGAATATAGACATGTGCTTATGGATCTATCTCAGCACGGGACCAAAGTCAATGGGTCCAAATGAGAGATGGCCTATCAAAGATCTAATGGAGCTTGAAAGACCTTAGGGTTAGCTGCATTAAAGACCTTCAAAGGTTAGTGTTAAAAGTCCTTAGACATAGGACCTTAGGTAGTTAGGGCTGGGAGCCCGTTGAGGTGCTTGTCATGCTTGCTAACTAAGGTGCTTAAGGTGCTTGTCATGCTTGATGATTAAGGTGCTTGGGGGCTAAGGTGCTTGACGTACTTGAAGTCAAAGCAAGGCCTACAAAGGAGGGGGCGAGCCATGAGACTAGGGGATGGGGTTAAATGACCACTCCCTCATCCAAAGGGCACCCCTTGCTCAAAGAGGCAAAAGGGAGACATGTCAAGCCCCTAGCTAGGTTTCTTTCGTGGTGTGCCTAAACCCTATCGGTTCACCCTTAGAGAGGTCCAATGAGAATTGAGCTAATTAAATTAATTGTTTAAGAATTTATCAAGCCCTCTCTCTCAAAGGGGAAAGGAGGACACTTGTCCAAAGGCTACCTCTATTGCAAGTGACCAAGGCTTGTGATTGGCTAGGCTTGAGAGAGCCAATGAGCCACAAGTACGAGCTAGAAGAGGGGTCGACCATGCAAGTAGAGGACTAGCTTGGGGCATATACTCTCTCACACGCACTCTCATTGTGTGAAGTGCTAAGTGCAAGAACTTCATCTCCTTCTCCAAGCTTGTTGAGAAGTTGAGAGCCTACACCAACACTCTTGGCTATGGAATGCAAATCCAACCAAGAGCCATGCTTCAATGCTTAAGCTTGCCTTCTTCTTCATCATCATTACTACGCTATTATGCTATGCTAAGCAACAAGAGTGATGATAAGTGAGGAACTATTTCTTTCTCGTAAGAATGTTTCTTCTTCCTCTTCCCTACCCTCATTCCTTGCTAGCTCTCTCCACCTTCGAAGGTGTTTGAGGTCTTGGGACTGAGGCCGGGAACAAGTTAAAGCTTTCATTTAACTAAGTTATGGGCATATTTGTGGTGCATGAAGCTCGCTATCTTCATTGCACCATCAAGGTTTCAAGAAACACAAAGCTTGTATTATACCAAGTCTCTCTTTATGGGAGAAACTATAATACAAAATCCTTTTGGAGGGGGGACTAGCTCCACATAAATCTGATCCTCAACTCTTGTCAAGTTCTCTAATTCTCTCTCTTGCAAAGTATTGTTCGTGCCAAGTTTATTAAGTATAATGGTTATGTTGCCACCGAATCAAGTTCACCCTCTATTCTCTCAAAGTATTCTTTCTCGTAAAAATGCTCACTATAGTTTTCTTAATTCCGCTATTCTCAATGTTCATAGCCCATTCCCATTACAAGAACCATCATGATGTATCAGGTAGATAAATCATGTTAGCTTAGGAGTACACCATGACATAAACATATGAACCCAAAAACACATGAAGTCTTTGTAAAACCCCTAGTTTGGCTTAAGGGGGTAATTGTTAGGATAAGCCCAACTCGTGGCACCATGTGGGAATGCCCTCTAGCCACCTAGGAAGAGATAAATGATGAGATGGTCCAATAGCAAGAGGATGCAACCTCTCTAGCCAATGATTGTAAAGCACTAAGCCTACTTAATATGCTAATCTTTGCTACATCTGGAAGCGGAAAAGGGACTCTCAAAAATAACAAAAATAACATATTGCAAGCCGTAAAACAAAAAAACTGCATACCTGGCAAATCCCATAGTATATAATTGAAGCTATACGCGCACAAAGAGACTCAGAGAGCGATAGACAGAGAGAAATCAGGTGCAGATACACCTCTTAGAGCGGAGTGCTACATCGGCATGGTGAGAGAGAAGAGAAAAGAGAAGAGAAGAATAGACACAAGCAATGGGTGCAATCTCCCCCTGTGCAAGAGTGAGCATTTTCCTCTTGTGCATATTTATTTAAAGATTTCTTGAATGCTCAAAATGAATACATATTGGTTGATCGGACATAAATGGCCATAGATCCTAAAGAGCACTTGAATTATAAAATATACATAAATGTGATGTCCTTTCACATAGCCCATAGCTTGGTCATGGCTTTTCCACCTATTAGCTACAGTAAAATAACAAAATATCAATATCCATTACATACCTCTCCTTTAGAAAGCAATTGTCCTTAGTTGAGAAGATTGGAATCTGAAAACCATACTTGTCAAAAACATTGGTTAGTATTATGTGTCAAGTATCACATATTGAAAGAAAAATTCATAAAATTAAACAAAATTGCTTATGTCTATCGTCATCCACAATACTACATATTGTAGTGTCCCATACCACTAGAATAAGCAGCATATGTCATACCCTAATGAATCAGGATATCATTGGTCGCACTCATCATTCAGTAATCAATTTTCATAAATCTCAACTCCAATCCCTTAAACATTGTCGCGATAGAAAATCATCATATACCAAATTCAAATCCAATTCCAATTCCAGAATATAAGTCCAAATCCAAATTACTTTCATTATATACCCGGGTAACAAAATCATACTAGGGATAGTGGTGGCCAGCCACTACAACATGATTTTGTGATCGGTGTTGCCTCAACCGGTGAATCTACACCAATGAGACGTGATTCCTAAATCAGGGAATATGCACTAATGTTGCCTAAATTGATGTGCATTTAGTTTTGTGCTACCTAAATCTGCAGATCTACACTTGATACTATTTCAAATAGTGAATCTACAGTTAGTTGGTGTACTGTAAATTGGCAAATCTGCACTCGTGCTGCATAACCGGCAGATCTTCACGTACAATTTTTGTTGCCTAAATCGATGAATTGACACCAGGATGAGTATTTACAAAATCCCTGAATCGGTGAATCTGTGTGCAAGTGACCAATGCACTAGACAAGGCATAAAAAAACGGAATACACATTACATGTTTGAGATCAAATTGGAGTAGGCTCAAATGTTGAAGCATATACCAAATGTTGATGATACTCCCAAATGAATTGAGCTCATGTAAGTAGTTGTATGATAATTCATCTAATTCATCTCAGTAGAGATTCAATCAAAGTAAGTACAAGTCATGATGTTAGAAACAATGGATTTTGCAACTTATAATACAGGTGAACAAGTAAAGAGGCTCTGTCTTCTAAAAGTGTCCGGCGATATTCTTACTTGTTGGAAATAAATTTAAATAAAAGGAGCATAAGACGAGGTTGTGAGAGATAGTACAAAATTTAAAGATGTTAAGATAAAGAATGAAGTAGAACAAGCAATGGGATGGTGTATTATACATGGCATATGGGTCTATAGAGAGAACTAAATTATTGAAGAAAGAATGTTCTTATTAATAGATTACATGAAGAAATTGCGTACCTGGAGGTTCTTTGAAGAAGTAGCTCGTAATCAAGCAAATAAGCAAGCCATCTGAGTTAAATCTATGTGCATGTGTTTCTCTTTGAATGAAATTAGTAGACGTATTTAGGAGCATTTAGAAGTGTGGCACAATCCTGTACAAGAGTGTTATCACGGTGAAAAAACTCAATACTATAGATTACAAGTTACTTTGGATGTACAACTGTGTAATAAGGAGAGAATTTATGCTAGAATGTTATAGAATATTGCGAGCGCAATGCTACTAAGTGAGTCTATGAAAGTAAAAGGAAAAAGAGCGGCGGATAATGAAAGAGATATATGAATATGAAGATTAGTTTGGGATTGGGGGTAGTTAGTAGATAGTGTTTTTTTTTTGAAGTGGTATCAACATATGAAAGACTAAACATACCACTTGTGGTTAAGGATCATTGCACTTATTATAATTGCTATAACTTCCTTGTTTCATGCTAGTGATTAGTTTCAAAGGTGTGTTTTGGCACACTAATTCTTATGAAATCCAATTCCATTACTAGAGAAAATGGTCTAATGTATGACAAAAAATAGATACACTTGTGAAGGTTTTAAATTTGTATATAGTTAGGCCTCTAGCTAGAAAAAAACAATCAATTTGACTTAATTGAAAACAATCAAAGTAGACATCAATCAATTAGTAGTAACTGTACAATAGGTCACATTTAGGTTATAAGCAAAATTGACCTTGCAAGAATGGGGGAAACTATTTATATTAACATAGTCATTTCAATGGTTTAACTTTCTATGTCGATATTGGTAGGCCCTTGCAATATCTTGACCTTATTAAGCATGTGATAAATGTAAGAAAAAAATATTGATGTCACCTCTACAACATTGGGTGTTATTAGTATAATTTCATGCTTGTATTGCCAAATTGGAGTGCTACATACATGTAAAAGGGTATGACCCTTGGCGACTGCACTTTCCCTCGATACTCAAAGGAAATGTGATCTAAAGATTGCAAAGGAGTAGGGAGCCTGGCCAGTGTCTTTGAAGTAGAGGAGCTATCATCCTTACCAAACATATATGTTTGTTGAGTAGTTATGAGATTGAAGGAGGTGATTTAACCCATTTTGACAAAACATGATGCTCAAGAGTACAAGCTCATAGAGAATTTCAATTGTTCCTAACAACTTGAGCCTCGCTAGTGACCCACAAGGTCGTTTTGCTAGCTACAAAGCTTAGTTTTGGTTATGAGTTTGAGTAGATACAATGATTGTGAGTCCATCAATCAAGCATGCAAGAAAGAGATAGAGAAAGAGAGCGTGGGAAAGTTATAATATATACACAAGGTATACTTCCATCAACGAGGGTTTGAGCCCATAAACTTGGGACAAATAACACCCCCTTCTTCATCAAAACCAAATGGAATCATAGGGACAATTTTGAGGCCTGAATGGCATCATAGGAACAAGTATGAGACTTGAATTGAAATCCTCCTAATAAGGATGGTGATAATCGATATTTAGTTCAAGTCGTTTAAGGACAAGAGACATGAGATTTGAAATTACAATCGCACCCTCAAATTGGAAAACCTGGATCCAGTTCTCTCTCTTGTCCTTTATAGCTGGGAGGATAGAGGGCCCTTTTCACTTATAGCGTCTTGCACTAGCATTGTATCCTTGGCAATGCTATTGGCTAGCATGCCAGTGCAAGCATTCATGTCAAGGAAACCCTCCTCTTGACTGAGAATGGCCCCTAGATACTTGAGTTGTATCTTGTTGGTTTGTCTTTGGCTCGTGTGCATCCAATATGCCACCTTTGCCATGTAGAGCCCAAAATGACGAGTCCGAGGTAGACCAAATCTAACGGACATTTACCTACTGCTTTCAAGAGAAAGCAAAGAAAGCGGTCACCATCCTCGACTTCTTCTTCCTCTTCCTCCTCGTCATCACCATCTTCTAACATGGAGAAAACCAACTTGCCACCCAAGAGAGAGAAGAGAAGAGAAGGGAAAGACTGAGGAGTTACGCATCATGGAACATGTCACAAAATCTAAAAACATTTAAAGAGGGAGGAAAGAATATCACTCTCCTTACCTATGATGGAACCTTTGGAGAAACTGATAAAGTGTTGGCTTTTATCCAACAATTCAACGTAGCTTTTGAAGTTGAATATTTCCCAAAATATTCAAAGCTCTAAAATGTTTCCATACATTTCCAAAAGGCAACCCATCAATGGTGGGCAAGCCCACGTGCTCAAGGGGGAGAAGCCCCAAAAACATGGAAAGCTCTAAGATTGCTATTATGAAGCAATTTTTTGCAAGTGATGCCAAAGACAAAATCCTCATGGAATGGTGAAGCTTGAAGATGGCTTGATATGAGTCTATTCACAAGTATATGGATAAGTTTTGGGAGTTACATCTCAAAGCCATTGTCTACAAGAAGATAGACTTTGTCAAACAAAAGCAACAATTTTGTGTTGGCCTATTTGAGGAGATGAGTGGCATAGTAACTCACAAAGACCCAAAACTATTTTGATGGTCATACAACAAACTATGGTTGCCTTGAGGATTCATTTTTGTCATAAAAACTAATATCTAACCAACCCAAGTGATTTTCTCATATTAAAATGATCATTTAATGTGGGAGAATAAACAGGAACAAGGGTTAGAATATAGACATATGCTTTCTGATCTATCTCAATACAAGGCCAATGGTAAAGGGGTCCAAATGAGAGATGGTTTGTCAAAGAGCAAGGCTAGCTAATGGAGCTTGAAGACCTTAGGGTTAGCTTCATTATAAAAACCTCCAAATGTTAGTGTTAAAAAAGTCCTTTGACCTTAAGTAAGCTAGGGTTGAGCTTGAGGTGGTAACCCAGCCCAAGCTTGAGGTGCTTGTCGTGCTTGATGACTAAGATGCTTGAGGTGCTAGTCGTGCTTGCTGACTAGGCAGCGTGAGATGCTTATGGAAACACTACCAGGCTTGAGGTGCTTTGTCATTATTTTTGACTAAGGTGCTTGGGGATAAGGTGTGCAAAAGTCAACAATGATCCCTACAAGGAGGGGGCAAGCCCTACAAGAGGGGGAATGAGAGAGAACACACACACCCTCACACAAGGCAAGCTTGGTACAAAGAAAGCAAAAGGGACACTTGTCAAGTTCCTCCTCATGTTGCCCTCATGGTGTGCCTAAAGCCTATTGGTTGGACACCCAAGGGGTCCAATGATAATTTAGAAGACTTAATTAATTGTTTTTGCATTTATCAAGTCCTCTCTCTCAAAGGGGAAAGGGGGACACTTATCCCAAGACTACCCTTGTTCCTTGTAATGCCTCCTGCTTGTAATTGGCTAGGCCTGGAGGGGTCCAATGAGCTTCAAGTATGAGCTACAAGGGGGGGTCGACCAAGGAAGCTAGGGGCATGCTTGGGGGGTATACTCCCCCCCCCCCCCCCCCCCCACACACACACTCATTGTGTGAAGTGCAAAGTCCATCTCCTTCTCCAAGCTAGTAGAGAAGTTGAGATCCTACACCAACAATCTTGGCTATGGAATGCAAATCCAATCAAGAGCCATGCTTCAATGCTTAAGCTTGCCATCTTCTCCATCTTCATTTCTATGCTATTATGTATGCTAGCAAGAAGAGTGATGATAAGTGAGGAACTAATTCTTTCTCCTATGAAATGTTTCTTCTTCCTCTTCCCTAAACTCATTCCCTGCTAGCTCTCTCCACCTTCGAAGGTGTTTGAGGTCTTGGGACTGAGGCTTGTGATAGGTAATGCTTTCCACAATGTTTATGTTATGCTCGTGATGCATGAATCTTTCCATCTTCATTGTGTCACCTAGGTCACAAGGAACACAAAGATTGTATTGTAACAAGTCTCTCTTGATGGGAGAAACTATAATACAAATACCTATTGGAGGGGGGACCGGCTCCACATAAATCCTGTCCACAATTGTTGTCATGTTCTCTAAACTCTCTCTTTTGTGCAAAAGTATTGTTCATGCCAAAGTTAACTAAATGCTATGTTTATGTTGCTACCATCAATTAAGTTCCGGCTATGCTCACAAAGTAATTTCATAAAAGTGCTTCTTTAATTTCCGCTACTCTCAAAGTTAATAGGCCATTTGCATTACAATTTTCAACAAGGATTTAAGAAGGGCTCAAAAAGCCAACAAAAGTTAAGGAATCAGCTGAGCCAAAGGGGAAGAACAATGCAACGCATAATTCTTCCAAGGCTAACAACAATAACAATAAATAAAAGGCAAAGGAAAAAGGCTACAAAGGTAAAAACAAACTTTTGCCTAAAGAGGTTGAGCGTTATCGTAAAGATAACAAGTTTTTGGATTGTGGGGAGCAAGATCATGTTTTTTGTGCATGTCCCAAGAGAAGTGAACGTAATGAACCTCTTTGAGACACCATGGTGGAAGTGAGGATGGCCATTGCAAAGGAGCACCATCTCTTATGCTTGGGGAAAGTAAGAGAGCATGATGCTTTCATACTTTTTGATCCTGGCTCTACCCACAACTTCATTTATGTTGAGCTAGCTAGAAAGCTAGGAATTCATGACTTTGAGATGCGAGATGTGGTACAAGTAGATGGAGATTTCAAAGGGCAAGAAGCCCCTAAACCCCAACAATGGATTCTTGAAAATGTGGGATTTGGGATAAATTGGCTACCCAATATGGGGCTTAGTGTGACGTACACTCCTATTAGCCATCCTAAATGGGCACCCATTGACACGATTGAGGAAAAATAATGTGAATAGCTTATCAAAAATCTTATAAAATAAATGCCGACAATGATAAATCAAATATACAAAGGTGCTTATACACTGGATGGACGGGCAAGCTATAGAAGTGAAAATCAGGAGGCTCATGGGGCGAAGCTTTTTGAGTCCAGTGGGTGACATACTTGCGATGATCACCACATTATCAAGGGATCACTCTTGTGTGCTCGGCTAATAAAAGAAACTCAAAACTTGTATTTTGAGGAGTTTTGACCTATTTTAGTCAAATAAATATAGGGCAATAGCCAATGAAATTAGAGGGATTTGGAGTGTATAAAAGCAAGAGCTTGAGCACTTATTGGGAGGGAAGTTTGATAAGAGAGAAGACAAAAGGGCATTCAAGGAATTTAAAGGACAATCGGAGCAAGTAACCATTGTGGACGGAAACAAGAGGATTCAAGGGAGAAGAGAAACTCGCAACTAAAAATTATTAGAATATGGCTTCAACAAGAGGGAAATCTCGAACAAAGATATTTAGTGGAAAGATGCCAAGCCAGTTGCAAGCATTCAGAGAAGACAATCAATAAGGAATTTTAGATTCTCATCAAGGCATGAATAAGGGGATTCAAAAGAGGAGAAATAGAGCAGGGAAAACCTAAGTGGAGGTGTAATTAGAGGAGTAAGTACTAAAGGGAACTAGAGTGCTTCGTTAGCCACATTTGTATTGAATTGAAGTGGGTTCGAGGGTAAGAGAAAACAAGAACCTAGAAGAGAAAAGCTTGGTGAGAGAGAGAGAGAGAGAGAGAGAGAGAGAGAGAGAGAGAGAGAGAGAGAGAGAGAGAGAGAGAGAGAGAGAGTAACATTTAATGGTCTAGTAACTTGTGTGTAGTGGAACATAACATAGACATAGTGAGCATTTCATTAGAATAGATTCCTAATGGGCATAGCAAGAGTGCTTGGATGGTGAGAGCAACAAAAGCATAACACCTAGTTAGATAGGCATGAACAATACTTCAAAAAGAGAGAGAAATTAAGCTATTGACAATAGTTGAGGACCGGATTTACATGGAGCCGGTCCCCCCTCCAAAAGGCTTTGTATTATAGGTTTCCCCCATCAAGGGAGACATTTTACAATACAATACTTTGTGTTACTTCAATAACTTGCTGGTGCAATGAAGATGGAAGCTTCAAGCACCAAGCTCACACTTGTAAAACACAACATCAATTCCCTCACGGTCACAGACCCAAGACCTCACACACCTTTGAAGATGGTGAGAGCTAGCGGGGTATGAGAGTAGATCGAGAGGAAGAAGGAGTATTCTTACAAGAAAGAAGTATGTCTCCTCACATAATCACTTATAATAGCTTAGCATAGCTTAGTAATTAGCATGATAGAGGAGATGAGCATGCATTGGAGCTTGGCTCTTGGTTGGATTTGCATCACAAAGCCAAGAGTTGTTGGTGTAGGCCTCCCTTCTCACAAGCTTGGAGTAGATGATGAGCTTTCCATTAAAGCTTGAGAAGGAGAGATAGTCTTCTTTACTTCACACATGAGCTTGTGTGAGTGTGTAAGTGATAATCCCTTGCAAAAATCAGTCCCCCCCTCTCTCTTGGTCGACCCCTCTTGCTATTTTCACATGCTGGCATCCTATTGGACCTTGCAAAGCTTAGCCAATGACAATTAAGAAGCATAAGTGATAGCCTCGTGACATGTGTCCCCCTTTCCCCTTTTGTGAGAGCTTTAGGTATTTAAATAATGCAATTAAACTCTCATTGGACCTCTTAGTCTTCTGGCCAATAGGAATCAGGCAAGCCATTGGGCTGTTGGATGCTCATTGGACCCCTTGGGAGACTGTCCAATAGTCTTCTAGAGGACTTAATTTCTATTGGTTCTTTTATCAAGTATTTTCAAATGAATTAAGCTAAATTTACTCTAGCCTAATTCTCGTTGGTCCACCTCTATGGCCATCCAATAGGATTTGAATGCACCTTGGGGGCAACTAGCCTAGGGAGCTGACATGTGTCCACTATGCCCTTTGTGTAAAGGCAGCTTGCAAGAGTGTGTGTGTGTGTGTGTGTGTGTGTGTTTCTCTCTCATCTCCTACAAATTGGGCTCGCCCCCTCCTAGATAGGGACGTGGGAAGACTTTTGAGTCTTCACACAAGCATCCAAATTTACCTAGAGTTTGACCATTGAACATTACCTTTGAATTTTGGAACCTTAGCATTTTGGAAGTCTTAATGGGCTGAACCTTAGGGTCTTTGAAGCCCATTGTTGCACATTGCTCTTTTGCAGATGCCCCCCCCTTTGGATCCCTATTTTCCGGATCCCTACTGTGATTGGTCTGCCAGCCTAACCAATATTCTAGATTTTTCTCCCCTGGCACTTCCCCATATTAAATGATCAATTTAACATGAGAAAATCATTTAGGAGAATTAGATTATGAGTTATTATGACACAGAGAGAGAGAGAGAGAGAGAGAGAGAGAGAGAGAGAGAGAGAGAGAGAGAGAGAGGGAGGGAGGGAGGGAGGGAGGGAGAGAGAGCTTGTGCTTTGTTTTCCACAAATCCTATTACCTCAAGTTGACAATGTCTTGTGTTTACAAGGCCATGATCTTCATGTCCCAATTTTTATATGTCTAAATATGCCCTTACCTTTAAATTGTATTAATTCTTTGATTCAATCTTGCTCTATTGTGTGCATGCTTTTCATTTGTGTAAGTGTGGTTTCGATAGCCCTTGACTAACGATATTAGAGAGTTCTTTTGTCCATCCTAGCATCTTCCAAATTGTCACATGCCTTCAAGATACAAGCATAGGTGATTGCACATCTAGAGAGATGCACTTAGTTTGTATCAACTGAAAACAACCCAAAGCTTCGTGGCTCCGCCCCTATTTGGCATGTGCAATCCAAGTCATAACATTCTGGACAAGTAGCTCCTCAAGAACTTTTTGTGCTTTTTGAAGTACACCACACTCAACATACATGTCAACCAAGGCAATGCCAAGCACGATCTTTTGTTTCAACAGCCCTTGACCAACAATATCATCATCAATTATGTTTTCCATGTTGGCATTCTACATAGTGCCACATGCCTTCAAGATGTAAGCGTGATTGCACCTAGAGAAATCCCCTCGATTTGCATATATTGAAAACAACCTAGAGCTTTCTAGACTTGCCCTTGTTGAGCATATCACATAGTTAGTATGTTCTAAGAGTGACATTCCAGGGATAGAAAGCTTCTCAAGGTGCTTTTTAAAGCACACAACATATGGCATATATGTCGATCAAGGTAGTGCCAAGCACAATGTTCTATTTTAACATCCCTTGTCTAACAATATCATCGTTGTGTCAAAGGTGGCAGTGGAAGATGCAATGAAGACAAGAACTAGCTTGTGATCCAGTGGGTACCTCGACTTCGATCTAGAACACCTGCAATGCCAAACACATGAACAAGGCACACCTATGGAAAAGAGAGATCACAAAGGTAGAAACAGACAGGACATCTGAGAATGAGAGAGAGAGAGAGAGAGAGAGAGAGAGAGAGAGAGAGATTTGGGAAAGGCTCTCCATGCTGATAAAAATCTACTTATTCAAGTGACCAAGGGTGGTCCGACACAGAATTGACATGCCCAATGGATAGACCCGAGGTGCACACAACTCCGAATGCTACTCACACTCCCACTTGCTCCTACACACAAGACCACTGACACGATTTCCACATGGCAATCACCTCCAACATCCTCTAAGAACATAGATATGGTGCATCTCCTCTTGGCTAGATCTAGATGTTGATCTAGATCACGGTCAAGGAAATCTACTATTGCATGGGCACAAGGCCTCTGAAAGAGTGCCCTAAGGTGATATTGGACCGTAGAGATGAGCTTCAAGCACTGCATCTGGTACCCATGAAAAAAGCTAGGGCTGATATGCTCAGCAAGAAAATGTTGGCTGATCATAGGCCAAAACGCTGGCTGGTCTGGAAAAAAATGGTAGATGCTTTGCCTTTGCACCAAGCCCGTTTAGGGTACCCAAGGGAGTGTGCCCCCCTTAGGCACAACTGTAATGCTTGACTGAGGTGACCCCCCTCTACCTATATAGGGCCAACTCCTGGGGCCTCAGCCCCCACAACCATGACAAGTGGAAAATATTAGGGATAGGGTGGAAAGTGGCACCAGATGCCCATGGGCAAGACCGAGGAATAATATTCCCAACTTGTAGGAGCACAAATGGCAATGGAAAAGCCCAAAACCCAAGCTAAACATGACTAGACGCAACCCGACATGAGAAACCTACCTCACGTTAGTTGGGCACAACCACAAAACAACCCTCACTCCCTAACACCTGTCCTTGGGAGAAATTGGGACCGATTGGACGAATTCGGAGAAATGCTTGAACTCTAACACACTGCCCATATTAGAGTCATGCGTAGTGCCACATGGCTTCAAGATGCAAGCATACATGATTCCATGCCCTCCGCTAAATGCACCTCAGATCTTCTTGGCCCTGTGCTTGCTGGGAATGTCCTGCAATCAATGTGTTTCAAGAGGAGTGCCAAGCACAAGTTTTTTCAATAGTCCCTGACTAACAATACCATTGTGAATTTTGTTGCCCATATTGGTGTCTTGTGTACTGTTGCATGCCTTCAAGATGAAAGCATAGGTGGTTGCATGTGGAGAGATGCAGTTGCTTTGCATATGTTGAAGTCTTCTTGGCCCTACCACATTTTTCATACATGTCGACTAAGGCAGTGCCAATCATAACATTTTTTTTCGATGGCTCTTGACTAACGATATTATTGTGAGTTCTTTTGTCCATCTTAGCATCTTCCAAATTGCCACATGCCTTCAAGATGCAAGCATAGGTGATTGCACATCATACATCGCCGGAGATGGAAATTCCAACCGAGGAGAGACTTTTTTCATTGTTCCTAGAAGGATTTCTTAACAAGGATTTGCATGCCATTTTGTATAGTAAAAGACATACAACTTGGGAAGCATGCAGCCTAGATGCAATTGACTTGAGTGATAATTGCAAGATTTACAATGAGGAAAGCACTGTTAAGGATGCAGTATGTGAGCGAACCACATCTATTATTCCAACACAAGTAGGACCAACTGTGTTAGTCACTGTTAATGCCATGGAGGACATGCTTAAGCGCATGAAAAACATGATGAATAGAATGCAAAGGATGCCTATGAGAGGGTCAAGACAAGATCCACCTCAAGGACTGTCATAATAATCAATATCTAATTCTCCTAAATGATTTTCTCATATTAAACTGATCATTTAATGTGGGGAAGTGCCAAGGGAGAAAAAGCTAGAATATTGGTTAAGCTAGCAGACCGGCCACAGTAGGGATCCAAAGGAGGAAAAATAGGGATCCAAAGGGGGGGCCATCTGCAAAAGAGCCATGTGCAACAATGGGCTAAAAATACCCTAAGGTTCAGCCCATTAAGACTTCCAAAATGCTAAGGTTCCAAAATTCAAAGGTTGTGTCCAAAGGTCAACCCTAGGGAAAATTGGATGCTTTGTGTGTGCCCTAAAAGTCTTTGCACATCCCTACATGGGAGGGGGCGAGCCCCAAAGGTAGGGGATGAGAGAGAAAGCCACACACACACACACAGGCTCCCTTTACACAAAGGGAATGAGGGACACATGTCAGCTCCCTAGGCCAGATGCCCACAAGGTGTGCCCAATTCCTATTGGAAGACCCTTGAAGTGGACCAATGAGAATTAAGCTAGAGTAAATGTAGTTTAATTAATTTAAAAACATTTAATAAAAGAAACCAATGAGAATTAAGTCTCCTAGAAGACTATTGGGCAGTCTCCCAAAGGGTCCAATGAGCATTCAGAAGCCCCATGGCTTGCCTGATTTCTATTGGCCAGGAGACAAAGGGGTCCAATGAGAGTTTAGTTTAATTATTTAATTACCTAAAGCTCTCACAAAAGGGGAAAGGGGGACACATGTCAGAAGGCTATCACTTATGTTGCTTAATACCTATTGGCTTGACTTGGGGAGGTCCAATGAGGCAAAAGCCAGACCAAATTAGCAGCTAGGGCTCGCCCAAGAGAGAGAGGGGGCTGATTTTTGCTTGGATTGACACACACACACACACACACACTCACACTTGACCATGTGTGAAGGAAGAATACTCTATCTCCTCCCAAGCTTTAATGGAGAGCTCATCACCTACTCCAAGCTTGTGAGATAGAAGCCTACATCAACACTCTCTTGGCATGTGGATGCAAATCCAACCAAGAGCCAAGCTTCAATGCATGCTCATCTCCTCTACCAAGCTAATTACTAAGCTAAGCTATGCTAATATGAGTGATTATGTGAGGAGATGTACATCTTTCTCGTAAGATACTCCTTCTTCCTCTCAATCTACTCTCATACCCTGCTAGCTCTCACCATCTTCGAAGGTGTGTGAGGTCTTGGGTCTGAGAACGGGGATAATTCAAGTTGTGTTTGATTAAGTGTTTTGCTTAGTGTATGAAGCTTCCATCTTCATTGCACTAGCTAGTCTTGAAGGAACACAAAGAATTGTATTGTACAATGTCTCTCTTGATGGGAGAAACCATAATACAAAACCTTTTGGAGGGGGGACCGGCTCCATGCAAATCCGGTCCTCAACTGTTGTCAATAGCTTAATTTCTCTCTCTTTTGAAAGTATTGTCGATGCTATCTAACTAGGTGTTATGCTTTTTGTTGCTCTCTCCACCCAAGCACTCTTGTAATTCTCATTAGGAATCTATTCTAATGAAATGCCCACTATGTTCATGCTAATTTCCACTACACATAAGTTATTAGGCCATTAAATGTTACATTGGTATCAGAGCCGCGGGTACAGTAGCTTGAGTGCTTTTTCTAAAGGGGTAAAGAGGAGTAGCAACTAGGGCTTGAAGTGCCAAAGTATACCTAAAAAGTTTACACCTAAAAGTTGTTAGAATGGCTGACAATAGTAAAGAGAGTGAAATTAATGTTGATAACTTTGATTTTGCTCATGAGCAAGCTACTAATGATGCTTCAATGCTTGTTAACTATCTTGTTTCTTGGCTTCAACAAGCCATGGGCAATCCATCTCTCCAAAGTGAAGTGCAATGGCAGCTCCGTGCTCATGGGATTCTCCAAGCTCATCACCATGACGAGAGAACACCTAGGAAGCCTCCTTGTGAGACTACCAAAAGAGGTCTCTCTCCGATTTGGGAAGAAGAAGAGAATCCATATGAAGGGCTCAAGAATTTACTTCTTGATGATGCATCTCCTTCCCAAAGGAGAACTCAAGAGCCTCCACCGAAGGAACGAGAAAGAAGCGAGTCTCCCGCCACCTCGGCGGAGATGGCTCCACGAAGACGGCGGGCTAAACGCTCTCCATCACCACCAAAGCAGAGAAGACCATCGTATTCTTCTCCTCACCACAATTCAAAGAGGGATGATAAAAAGCAAGAGAAGAAAAAGGCGAGAAAGAGGACACCCTCTTCTCCATCTTCTTCATCCTCTTCCTCTTATGAAAGCTATGGTGAAGACGAAAAAGATCAAGACAAGAAAAACGCGAGAAAGAGGTCACCCTCTTCTCCACCTTCTTCAAATTCTTCACCTTCTGAAGAAAGTGATGGTGCAACTTTTGAACCATCAAAAAGAAGAGGCCATAGGAAATCCTATGCCGCATGGAAGAGGTCCTCCAAGCTGAAGAAATTCAAAGAGGGAGGGAAGAGCATCTCTTTCCTTACCTATGATGGCACCTTCGGTGCTACGGACAAAGTCTTGGCCTTTATCCAGCAATTCGATGCGGCGTTTGGAGATGAGGGCTTCACGGAGTCCTCTAAGCTACGCCATGTAGCTATGCACTTTCAAAAGTCCGTCAGACAATGGTGGTCTAGCCTACGAGCCAACGGTGAAGCTCCACGAACATGGAAGGCTTTAAGAGCTTCCATTATGAAGCAGTTTTTGGCCACCGATGCCAACGACAAAGTACTCACCGAATGGCGAAGCTTAAAGCTCTCTCCCAATGAATCCATCCACAAATATGTAGACAAGTTTTGGGACCTACAACTCAAAGCCACCGTCTTCAAAAAGTTGGATTTTGGAGAGCAAAAGCAACAATTTTGTGCGGGCTTAACCGAAGAAATGGCGGAGTATGTCAACTCCCAAAGGCCACGTACCATATTGGCGGTAATACACCATACTATGGTGGCCTCTCAAATCAATTTCCAAACGGGGGGTAAAAGAAATAATAAGCCCCCAGAAAACAAGGGTTCCAATGAGCCTAAGGGGAAGGACAATGTCCAAAAGTCTCCTAAGGGCAATTCCAATAAAGCTAAAGAGAAGGGAGTTTACAAAGGAAAGAATAAACTCTCTCCTGAAGAGCTTGAGCGTTATCGTAAGGATAACCGGTGTTTCAAGTGCGGCGAACAAGGGCATGCGTACCGCGCTTGTCCCCAAAAGAACAACCGCCAAGATCCTCCTAGAGCTTCTTTGGTTGAAATCCAAGAGGAGGAGATTCACCAAACTCACCACAAAGGATCTCCTCTATGCCATGCTTGGGGAAAGGTAAGAGAACATGATGCTTTTATTCTCTTTGACCCTGGTTCTACTCACAATTTCATATCTATGGAGTTAGCCACCAAGCTAAGCATACAATCCTACGAGATGGGAGATATCCTACCCGCAGACAGTGCCTTCAAGGGGCAAGAAGCTTCAGTCACTCCCTTAATCGGGAAATTGAGGCTTCATGTCCAAGGCTATGTGGACAAAGAGGACTTCTTTATCTCTCCTCTCAAGCATGAGGATGTAATCCTAGGGGCACCATGGTTTGACCGCCTGGCTGCCGATGTTAAATTTCCTGAAAGGAGAATCTCCTTTAAGTTCAGGGAAAAACACATGTATATAGATGCTAAGGAGATGGGTAACACCATCCCCATTGTACATACACCAGCTTTCAACAAGTCAATAAAGAGCTCTATTTCCGTGTACATGATTTTTGTTAAAGATTCTCAAAATGAACCTAATGCTTTAGCAAAAGAAAATAAAAGCAACCAAAAGGAATTAGAGTTATCCAATTTTCTCAAGGGGTTTCAAGATGTTTTTATTGACGACATCCCTTGTGAGCTACCTCCTAAACGAGGTAATGATGACCATGCAATTGAACTTCTTCCAGGAAGTTCACCGCCTAACAAACCTCCTTATAGAGTTTCTCAAGCTCAACAAGAGGAGATTATGCGGCAAGTGCATGAGTTAGTTGAGAAGGGCATGGTTAGGCCTAGCTCATCTCCATTTTGCTCACCTGTGCTATTAGTGCAAAAGAAAGATGGCACGTATGTGTGTCGATTATAGAGCACTAAATAGGATCACTATCAAGAATAGGTTTCCCGTTCCATGGGTAGAAGACCTATTTGATAAGCTACAAGGATCGACCTACTTCAGTAGGATTGACCTAAAAAGTGGCTATCATCAAATAAGGATAGTTGATCAAGATATTGTAAAGACCGCATTTCGTACTACATTTGGTCTTTACGAATACATTGTCATGCCTTTTGGCTTGACCAATGCACCAGCCACATTCAACCGCTTGATGGAGAAGCTATTTAGGCCTCATCGAACCTTCACTGGAGTGTTCTTTGATGATATTATCATCTACTCTAATTCATTGGAGGAACACAAGCAACACCTCCAGGTAATATTTCAAGTTTTAAGAGAGAATAAACTTTATGTTAATCGAAAGAAAAGTGAATTTTTCTTGCAAGAGATTCAGTATTTAGGTCACATTATCTCTCAAGATGGCATCCAAATGGATCCATCCAAGTTAGAGGTAATAAAAGGATGGCCTAAACCAAGGAATCTTCATGAACTAAGAAGCTTTATAGGTATGTGTGCATACTATAGACGCTTCATAGAAAAGTTCTCACAAATTGCGGGACCATTACATGACCTAACAAAGAAAAGTGTTAGGTATACATGGTCTGCTAAGGAGAACAATGCTTTCGAAAAGCTTAAAGAAAAGCTTATCTCTCAACCTGTGCTTACACTACCGGATCTCTCAAAACCATTTGAGGTCCAATGTGATGCTTGTGGTGATTGCCTTGGGGCTGTTTTGCTCCAAGAAGGGCACGCCATAGGCTATGAGATTCGAAGGCTCAACCCTGTTGAGCAAGCTCTAGGCATATACGAAAAAGAACTCGTTGCAGTTCTACATGCCTTAGACTCATGGAAGCACTATTTATTGGGGACTCCTTTCATTCTGCGAACGGATCACCAAAGTCTTAAGTACTTCATGACGCAGACCAAGCTCTCCGACAAACAAATGAGGTGGGCAAATTTCCTTTCGCAATTTCATTTTCATATTGCTCACATTGCTGGCAAGCATAATCAAGTAGCCGATGCACTCTCAAGACGACCGAGAGTGAATGCGGTTTCCATAGCAACTCACAATGATCTATCTTCAATGATAGATGAGTATGCTATTGATCCCGATTTTAGAGATGTGATTTCAGCCCTTGCATTAGGGAAGAAAGAAAAACCATTTACTTTACAAGATGGTTATCTTCTCTATGGCAATAGACTATGCGTTACTAACTCACTACGTGAGAAAGTAATGTATGAATCTCATGCTCCCCCATATGCGGGGCATAGAGAGATTCAGTCTACCTTAAAGGGAATTGAAACATATTTCTATTGGCCTACCATGAAAGTGAACATACAAGAGTATGTTTCCAAATGTGTGGTATGTCAAAAGACAAAATTTGATAGAGGGAAGCAACCTGGATTGCTTCAACCCTTGCCAATCCCTAATTCACCTTGGGAGAGCATATCCATGGATTTTATCTTTGGATTGCCTAAGTCTATCCATGGGAATAAGGGAATATGGACGATAGTAGACAGGTTCAGTAAACAAGCTCATTTTATACCTGTCAAAAAGACTATCAAAGCCCATCAAATGGCAACCCTCTTCATTTCACAAATTTTCAAGTACCATGGCTTGCCAATGTCCATAGTGTCGGATAGAGATCCTAGAATGACCAGTAATTTCTGGAAGGGTCTCTTTGAGAATTTAGGAACAAGGCTAAACTTCTCTTCGGCCTATCATCCACAAACTGATGGCCAAAGTGAAATAGCTAACCTAACCATTCTCGATCTACTAAAAGCCTATGTAACGGAAGTAGATCAAATATCCCAATGGGAGAAGTACTTACCCTTAGTAGAGTATGCTTACAATAACACTGTACATACTTCCACAGGAAAAGCACCTTTCGAGGTAATTGAGGGAAGATCCAAAAGTCCCTTGCTACTTAAGGTACATGGGAAGATCTTCGCTGCAGATGAGTATAGCCGAGACCTACAAGAATCTTTCCAAAAGATTAAGGATGCTATCTCTGTCTCACAGCAAAGGCAAAAGGCTGCTGCTGACAAGCACAAAAGAGCCCAAGCCTTTAAAGAAAACGATTGGGTCTTGTTAAAGTTTCCCAAGGCTCGATTAAGGCACACGACGGGCAAGAATCCTACGGGCCACCAAAAGTACTATGCTAAACTAGCAAAAAGGTACTATGGTCCCTTCCAGATTCTTAGGCCAATCAATGAGATGGCCTATCAACTTAAGTTGCCCAATCATTGGCTCATACACAATGCTTTTCATGTGAGCCTATTAAAGCCTTACAAAGGAGAGCCACCTCAAGAACCAACTATTGAAGACCCACCGGAGATCGAGGACCAAGAGGAGGTGCTGCAGCCCGAGTCCATTCTCCGACATGAAGACAAGGTATTAAGAGGCGGTAAGACTATCCGACGATATCTTATTAAGTTTAAGAATTATCCTTTCGAAGATGCTAGATGGATGCAAGGCATACAATTAAAGGATAACCTAAACCTTGTCAATGCTTACAATGCTTCCCAAGAGTAAGCAAATGTACAAAATGTTAAAAATGAACAAAATTTTTGTCTTATAAGACTCTCTTTTTCTGTATTTGTGCACAAAAATGAAGTAGTATGCATGCTTAGATCAAGTTTGCGGAGACGACGTCTCCCAAACACCAAGTAGAGCTTGTCACTCTACTATGGAAGACTGATAGGACTAATGTGCAGACATGCTTGCGGCAGCCTCAGGCTCTCAAGCGCCAAATGGACTAGTCATCCATTATGGAATGATGTCGTAGGGTAACATAGGGATCCTCTACCCGCTAAGAAAAGGACTCATGAATATGCTTTATCTTCTCTACACCATAGTCGAGGACGACTATGATTTCAAGAGAGAGGTAATGTCATAATAATCAATATCTAATTCTCCTAAATGATTTTCTCATATTAAACTGATCATTTAATGTGGGGAAGTGCCAAGGGAGAAAAAGCTAGAATATTGGTTAAGCTAGCAGACCGGCCACAGTAGGGATCCAAAGGAGGAAAAATAGGGATCCAAAGGGGGGGGCCATCTGCAAAAGAGCCATGTGCAACAATGGGCTAAAAAGACCCTAAGGTTCAGCCCATTAAGACTTCCAAAATGCTAAGGTTCCAAAATTCAAAGGTTGTGTCCGAAGGTCAACCCTAGGGAAAATTGGATGCTTTGTGTGTGCCCTAAAAGTCTTTGCGCATCCCTACATGGGAGGGGGCGAGCCCCAAAGGTAGGGGATGAGAGAGAAAGCCACACACACACACACAGGCTCCCTTTACACAAAGGGAATGAGGGACACATGTCAGCTCCCTAGGCCAGATGCCCACAAGGTGTGCCCAATTCCTATTGGAAGACCCTTGAAGTGGACCAATGAGAATTAAGCTAGAGTAAATGTAGTTTAATTAATTTAAAAACATTTAATAAAAGAAACCAATGAGAATTAAGTCTCCTAGAAGACTATTGGGCAGTCTCCCAAAGGGTCCAATGAGCATTCAGAAGCCCCATGGCTTGCCTGATTTCTATTGGCCAGGAGACAAAGGGGTCCAATGAGAGTTTAGTTTAATTATTTAATTACCTAAAGCTCTCACAAAAGGGGAAAGGGGGACACATGTCAGAAGGCTATCACTTATGCTGCTTAATACCTATTGGCTTGACTTGGGGAGGTCCAATGAGGCAAAAGCCAGACCAAATTAGCAGCTAGGGCTCGCCCAAGAGAGAGAGGGGGCTGATTTTTGCTTGGATTGACACACACACACACACACACTCACACTTGACCATGTGTGAAGGAAGAATACTCTATCTCCTCCCAAGCTTTAATGGAGAGCTCATCACCTACTCCAAGCTTGTGAGATAGAAGCCTACATCAACACTCTCTTGGCATGTGGATGCAAATCCAACCAAGAGCCAAGCTTCAATGCATGCTCATCTCCTCTACCAAGCTAATTACTAAGCTAAGCTATGCTAATATGAGTGATTATGTGAGGAGATGTACATCTTTCTCGTAAGATACTCCTTCTTCCTCTCAATCTACTCTCATACCCTGCTAGCTCTCACCATCTTCGAAGGTGTGTGAGGTCTTGGGTCTGAGAACGGGGATAATTCAAGTTGTGTTTGATTAAGTGTTTTGCTTGGTGTATGAAGCTTCCATCTTCATTGCACTAGCTAGTCTTGAAGGAACACAAAGAATTGTATTGTACAATGTCTCTCTTGATGGGAGAAACCATAATACAAAACCTTTTGGAGGGGGGACCGGCTCCATGCAAATCCGGTCCTCAACTGTTGTCAATAGCTTAATTTCTCTCTCTTTTGAAAGTATTGTCGATGCTATCTAACTAGGTGTTATGCTTTTTGTTGCTCTCTCCACCCAAGCACTCTTGTAATTCTCATTAGGAATCTATTCTAATGAAATGGCCACTATGTTCATGCTAATTTCCGCTACACATAAGTTATTAGGCCATTAAATGTTACAAGGACAACCTATGGGACAACAAAAACCATTGAAATGGTGTGCCATCAAAGGGAAATGGACCAACCACAAAACAAACGAGTGCTGTTATAAGCCTAAATATGATGGAAATGTCCAGTATGTGCCGATGAGTCAACAAGGACAACCCATGTATAGATATCCACCGAACATGGCACAAGTTCAGAAACCACCTATGGCTATGGAAAGACCACAACTCGTATTAGGCCAGTAGCCACCACTACTAGCAACCAATGTTGTGCCAGTTATATGTATGTTGCTTGAAGAGCAAGTGGAAAAGCAGGCTCTAGTACCAATCATGTCGTATAATGAAGCGAGTTTTGTGATGGTGGGAATAGAGGACGAGTGGTACATTTAGTCGACACCCATTATAGTGGAGCAAATTTACCAAGCACCACCCAATGCAACACAGTTTACTTCATTGCAAACCAAGGGGCTAGACCACCCATGATGAAACCAATGCTTGAGCCAAAAATCGGGAATTTCCATAACTATGGGGCGAACACATTGAAAAAATGACAGTCCTAAGCGAGAGAAGAATATAAAACCAATAGAGGCATATTGTGCATAGTGTGGTTGCAACGGCAAACATTTTCCAAAAGATTGTCCTAGGAATCCAGCAAACAAAGGAAAGGCAACCATAAACGTAGTTCAAGTTATGCCAAGTAGCTCATCACAAGGGGAATCCACAATTCCAATTTGTGACAATTCATGGAAGTTTCAATTCATCTCTCTCTTTATCAAGTAAGGAAAATGGGTATCACTATAATCTCCTCTATCCATGATGAACCAGTTATGCAAATCTGAAATTTGTGATAGAAATGTTTACACATGTTGGATTCTTGTGGCACAAATTATGAGTCCAAGTTTAAGAAAGCTATTGAAGCTTTTGCACCTACATGCTAGGGATTCTTATGTGTGGCATAGTGTCTAATCACAAATTCAAAAAATTGTTTTGTAATTATCTATTTTTATACTTTACCTCATGATGGTTTTGAGTTTCATGGGTGCTAAGTATCTAAATTATGGTGTGCTTTTTATGATTTTATATATTTTTTGAATCACAAAGAGGTTTCACATTTATTTCACAACCCATATTTTCTATGACACATTGAGTATTAATGAATGGATGTCAAAGGTACTAGATATGCTTCTAACTTATTACTGCTATGGGATGTACAATTATGCAACAAACTTTAAAGCATCACAAAGGATGCATGAATGGCTACTTCTTGCATCCATAGGATGAGAAAATACAGCCATGTGAGCCTGTATGTGTATTAGTTTTATAACACAAAAATTTTCGTTGCATGCAAGGCATGATTCTGGTTTGCAAGTTTTTGTTGCCAGCATTTTGGTGCGATTTTATCAGCTCTCTACATTTGGAAGTTGATTGTACTCTAAAATGAAGCTAGACATGAAATTGTAAAGTTAAGAGTGGCATCTTTCTTCATGCGCTATCTAATAAATTACGTCCTTTTGTGCCACTATTAGGGTCCCTAACCACCTCTACAAAAAGTCATTGAATACAAGCATTGTACCTTTGAAAAAGGGCATTATATCAACTCTATGTGGCTATATGCTTGAGGTTTGCATAAGTAGCCTTACAATTGTGTCCACTCAAAGAATGTCTTTCTACTAGGACCTATCCCACTATCAGGGCCCTTACCTACCATTGCAAAAGGTTATCAAATACAAGCATTGTAACTTTGAAAAAGGACATTTATATAAACTCCATGTACTTGTTAGTTGAGGCTTGCATAAGTAGTCCAATAGTCATGCCTACTTAAAGAATGTCATATTGGGACTTGTTCCACTATCAAGGCCCTTACCTAGTAGACTATCATCAAATACAAGCATTATACCAATTATGCTTAATGACTATACAAGCAAATGATTTCCAATCAATATTCTTCTAGTGTAGTCTCAAGGCAATGTCACAATATGCTTGACGTGCATCTAAGTTGGCACAGATAAACACTACACCCATTGAGGGATTAAGTTGCTGAAATCTTAAAGTGATCTTGCGCATGACACCAACCTAAGATTCTTGTTTATTCAAGCAATTTCTCTTGCTATCGACCTATTGTGTTTCCTTCTCAATTTCTACATTGGTCCATTCAGTGGTGTTTCAATTTAATGTTTGCGTGTCTAGTTCTCTTGAATATCAATGCCTATAAAATAAAGTGAGAAGTTTTTGATAATTGTGCACATGTAAAAATAAATATAGTCATATGAAAGAAACATGTATTTTGTGCCTACGCTCATCCTTGTGTGACAGTGTAGTTGTTGCCTGATTGGAGTTGCATGATTGATGGTTGCTCTAGTATACCTTGCAAATAATAGGTGAAAATGTTTAGAGCAACTCTAGGTTACTATCTCTAGATGTGACTAATCATTAGTTTTGTGAGTGGCTCAATTTTATCGTTATAAAGAGAAAAAGTGTGCAAATTTCCTCTTGTGGGGGAGTTTGCATAGTCCTCATCAATTATAAATAACACAAGGGAATGTGCCACTTTTAGGGTAGTGATGAAATCAAATGCTTGCATTTTTAGCATTGAAGACCAAAACATGCTAGTGATTACTCATTTCATGATCGAATGTCGGTACACATGAGTTGTGTTCAAGTTTCTTTATAGCCTCACTATGTGGGAACATAGTAAAATTGTTAATACCATTTCACTACGTAGGTTGTGCCTTTTATATATGATGAGGAGCACAAAATTCAAAAAATTGGTAGGCTACAAGGCAATCTTAATATGCAGCTATTCTGAAGAATGGAACGAGCTCTCTGTGTGCCTAGCCTCTTGGAAAAAAGGCCAAGCTAAAACATAATCTTGAGGGTAGTGTTGATCACTATAAGGCTAGACTTGTGGCAAAAGGGTAATCTTAAGAGAAGGTCATCGATTTTGTTGAGACTTTTGCTCCCACTGGTCATATGACTATCATTTGTACGTTTTTGCATTGACAACTCATAATGTATGGAATGTATAGAACATAAAGAATGTGCTTTTGAATGGTGGATTGAATGAGGAAGTGTATGTATCAAAATGTTGTAATTTTGTTCAAAAATAGCAAAAAAAAAAGGTGTGGAAAAAAAACCATTAGTAGTAAGTGTGAACGAGCTAAAATCCAAGATTGAGGGTAGCGTTGATTGCTATAAGGCTAGACTTGTGGCAAAAGAGTATTCTTAAGAGAAGGGCATTGATTTTGATGCAATTGTTTCTCCCACTAGTCATATGATTACCGTTCAATAGAATTTTTGCATTGGCAACTTAACATGGTTGGAATGTACAATACATAAAGAGTGTGCTTCTGAATGGTGACTTGCATGAGGAAGTGTATACATCATAGCATTGTGGTTTTGTTCAAAAAGGTTAGGAAAACAAGGTGTGCAAGCTTAAGAATGCTTTGTATGGTTTAAAGCAAGCTCAACATTCTTGGTATGAAAAGATTCATGCATACTTGGTTGCACATGCTTTTTAGAATCATTTATCTAAGAGCATTGTTGTATGTTAAGCATGTACATGATGTATTTCTACTTATTATGCTTTATGCATGCTACTCATTCGGCCAAATGAAGGACATATTGCAGATTTTAAAGTTGATTTGAACTGCAAATTTTAAGACTAATTTGAATGTTTCTTATATGATGTCATATTTGGGGCTTTTGCATCATTTTTTTGGCATATAGTTTAAGCAGATTGATGGATGTGTTACTTTGTGTTAGACAAAGTACATTGAGACATTGTAGTGTGCATTCAACCTTGAAGATTTTAAGCCTAGTGCTACTCCTATGGAAATGGGCTTGAAGCTTAGTCCTCATGATGATGGAGACTACTTTAATGTCACTCTCTATCCAATTTTGAAGTTAGAAAATCTCTCATACAACTACTTGTGGCAACCAAATTGCAAACAAAGCATGAAGAGGGCTCCCCCATAGACCCTCTAAAGACGTGTTTGGAGGGCCCTCATAAGAGAGTGATGAAGCCCCATAAGGATACTGACCTTTTCGACTCACTGCTACACCATCATCGAAAGAGCTCCCCATCTTTTCGGGGGGGGGGCTTGAAGCACCCCCTACATTTATAGGCTACATCAGGTAACCTCCTACACATTGCACATCATGGTTTACAAAATCAACACATGTGGATGTTGCAAATGAGGCTTCAAATCCAATTGAGAGGACCCTTTATTCCGTCAGGAATAAATGGGAGCCCTCTAACAACCTTACTACTATGGCAAGTCCAAAAAGTGGACACGTGTCATTTCTTGGCCCTCTCCACTAGGGTAACAGGCCCTCAGGACTAAGTAACACTTATACTTATTAAAGAGGGGTGAGGGGATTCATAGCCCGAAAGTCCATGCATGAAAATCGAGCAATCGTAGCCACATGGGTCATATTAAAACTAAACCCAGACACGAGTTAAACTCCAAAAACTCGAGCAACACATGTTGGCTCACAATATAGTATCATAAAAATGGGGGAGGGTACATGATGTGCACCAGGTGAGGTGGTTAGTCCGTTTGACACAAAACTCGGGACATGAGGTCGTGGGTTCAAATCCGGGTTGAGGGGGGAAGATGGAGTCTCCATACTTGCCTTTTTTTTGCACTACTCGTGTTTAGTTTTCTTTGAGATGCCTCTCATGGATCCCCCTGAGGCCGTGGGTTCAAATCTGGGTGGCGGGGGGGAAGGAGTCTCCACACTGCCTTGTTTTTTGTGCTCCCCGGGTTTAGTTTGCCTCGAAATGCCGCATGTGAACCTCGACCATTGATCCCCTCACCGCTGCTTATTAATTCATGGTGTTACTTAGTGTCGAGGGTAGCAATAAAAAAGCATCCAAGTCATAGTCCGGGTTTAGACGGGGGCAGCAGTAGCACTCCCGTTCTCCTGCTACTTCTGCCTTGCTTGTTCACAAATGCCAGCAACAAGGGTGAATAGCATCAAGCAGAGCATCACTTGATTGGTATGTACCTGCATTGTCATGCCATGGTACATTTATAATGTGAAATATAAAATTTCACCTCACTTTTTGTGCATTTTTCTATGTGGGACCAAGTGTTATAATATACATAGTGTGATATATGCAAAAACCGTTGCCACGATCGTAGTCATGTACATACCCTATCGGGGAGGCAAGACCTTTGACATGGCATCGATGCATATTTAATCACATTAAAACATGCCTAATTTGGTTTAGAAATGTACAAATGTCAAGTGTTTTGAAGTGATGTACTCTTTTTGCCTAGAAAGTTCAATGCAGGCAATCTCGACAAAAAATAGCAGGTTTCGTGTGTGGCCGTAAAATATGTATCCAAAGCATTTGATTTGTCTAGTGGAAAAATGAGGTTCTACATGAAATTTGAGAGCAACAAGACTTTTCCACAAATTTAGGAATTTTCTCCAACTTGTTTGGGCTTTTTACGGGCAAGAAGGGGCATTTTTGGGCTAAAAACGATAAAAAAATGGCAAACAATAGCTCAAAATTGCCACAGCAATGACAATTTTGTCTTTTCTTAAGCTGTTGAGGGTGAGTTTATAGAGCCAAAAAGAAGCTCTTTTGGACATCTAAGAAAGGAGATAGTGCACTTCCAACTTAGGGTGCTAGTGTACTTTCGAGGTTGTGAGGCCACCAATTAGGGTTTCCCCTCTTCAAATAATCAAGTGGCTTGTCTAATGAAGTTCTGAATCTCCCATGAAATGTTTACGATGAAGAAATTAAGCGTAAATTTAGGGTTTTTATTAGGGTGATAGAGCACCGTATCTATGCAATTGGGAAACGAGGCTACATCAAATCATCACACACATAAGAGTATTGAGTTGATATTGGTTGTTTTTTAAAGTGATGATTTCATGGCTAGAGTTTTGGTCTTTTTGAGTGTGTCTTTACCTTCAAAAGTTCTACGATTCACTTGATTTTTCGTTCCAAGACACACTGCACACTTCTTTGCAATGCCCACTAGATTGACGACGAATACACGACTTTCTTGCTACTAATTGGAGGTGGAAAGTATGCTTCTTCCCGGGGGGGGGCAGGGGGCTCATGTTTTGAAGGTGGGTCCGAAAATTGAGACGTCATGAAGCTCCAATGGTTGAGGGCTACTTACTTTCCATGCCCCTTTGGATTTTCTTTATTAATAGAGAGTTACCTACAACTTGAAATTACAACACACACACCCACCCCCCTAGGTGGAGAAAGCCAACTCTTAAGGTGAGTGGCCGGATAAGGTTTGTCAAACCACATGAGAAACGCCCCTAAAGGTTAGAACAATTTCCACGCCCCTTGGGATTTGCCTGCCTCCGCCCGTAGAAACTGGCAACCACCTAATGCTCGAAGCACCCCGCAGTCCAAGCGCACACTGCCCACCGCTCTCTCCTCAATGGCACGATAGAAGCGCTGAGCTTGACCAACAAAGGCTCGTTACGTTTTCTCCAAAGTTACGGGACAATTTTGATCAAGGGCTTAATAAGGTAATCTATCCGAGCATTTCGATCATGTATGTGCGCACGTCTCTCTCTCACTCTCACTCACACGCGCACACACACACGGACCCCATTTATCTGTTTGTTGTGTTGTTGACGGCAGAATCACTTGCTATCACCCTGGATTCATAATCGGAACAAACACTGGGTTCAAGAAGACCGGAGACCCACTTGGAGCCCCAAATATCGAGCTAGCTCAGCTGAGCATGAGAATGCAGAGCTCAGTTTGGCGAACAAGGAGCAGATTGCGTGGACTGCAAAGAAGATTTTCCAGGAAGAAGCGCAGGAAGAAGAAGAAGAAGATATTTCATGCTCTAGTGTTGATGGTGCACAATATAATCTGAATGGAGATGAAATTCTTGTGGCAGCACTCAGTTCTTATTCTAAGCATAATGATTTGGAAAATGGACGCAGAGTCCATGCTCAGATCGTTCGGAAAGGTTTGCTCAAGACAAATGTGTTTGTTGGGAACAGCTTAATTAATTTGTATGCCAAATCTGGAAGTCTCGTAAAAGCTCGGGAAGTATTTGAAGAGGTCAGCAATCGGAATGTCATTTCATGGAATGGGCTTATTGCTGGGTATTCTCAGCACAAGCATGGCGATATGGCATTCCACTGTTTTGAGCAGATGCAACTTGATGGCATTTCTCCTAATAGAGCCACCTTTCTTTCTTTGCTGAAAGCATGTAGTAGTTTAAGGAAAGCAGTAAAAGGGCAAGAATTACATTCTATGATAGTCAAAGAAGGGTCATTGGAGAAGAATGTTCGAGTTGCCAATGCTTTGGTGGATATGTACGCAAAATGCGGTATGCTGGAAAGAGCAGAGGAAGTATTTGGAAAATTGTTAGTCCGGGACGTAGTAACATGGAATTCACTCATCAGTGGTTATGCAGAAGATGATTGTGGCGAGGAAGCTCTTGTCAGCTTTAAATTGATGCAAGAACAAGGTATTCTTCCTGATGATATTACCTTTGTTGCTGTGTTGAGAGCTTGCATCAGTGTAGGAGCTCCATCTACCAGCGACGAGATATATACTTGCATTCTTGCTAGGGGGTCATTGGAAAGTAACATTGCTGTTGCTACTGCGCTCATAGATATGTATGGCAAGCGTGGCTTGCTTGTAAGAGCTGAGGAGGCATTTAATAAGCTTGTGACTAGGATGGTAGTTACATGGAATGCATTGATTGCAGGATACATCCAACATGAACACTTTGAAAAGGCATTTGTGTGTTATTCTCAAATGCAACAAAACAGTGTTCTTCCAGATGGAGTCACCTTCCTGTGCATGTTAAAAGCCTGTGGCAGTATACGAGCTGGGGATAGAGGTTTGGCATTACATGATGAGATTGCTAGAGCGGGCCTGTGCAAGATTACTGCAACTGCCAATGCATTAATTGATATGTATGGCAAATGTGGCTTGATTGAAAAGGCACAAGAAGTCTTTGGCGACCTTGTGTCTCGAAATGTTGTTTCTTGGAATTCAATGATTGCTGGTTTTGCTCAAGAAGCACAATATGACAAAGCCCTAAAATGTTTTGACAACATGCAAATGGAAGGTTTCTCACCAGACGCTGTCACTTTTGTTTGCGTTTTGAAGGTATATAGCAGTATCAAGGACACAAACAAGGGCCTGGAAGTACATGCCACAATTACTAAGTTCGCTTTTCTGGAAGAGGAAACTGTGGTTTCAAATGCGCTAATGAACTTGTACGCAGATTGTGGCATGCTTGCTGAAGCGCAAGAGGTGTTTGACAGCCTTTCAAACCGGACTGTTGCGTCATGGAACACATTGATCGCTGGGTTTGCTGAACACGACCATGAGGAGGAAGCATTGCAACTTCTAGACTACATGCAGGCAGATGGTTTTTCTCCAAATGCAATCACGTTTTTTAGCGCCCTGAAAGCATGTGGCAACGTTGGAACTGTTCACAGGGGTCAAATAATACACAGTACAATTGTTAAACATGGACTGGTGGAAAGTGATCCTGTTGTTGGGACTGCGGTAGTTGACATGTATGCTAGTTGTGGCATGCTTGAAGAGGCCCATCAACTGTTTGATAAGTCTCCAATGCAAGATGTAGTCTTGTGGAATGTGCTGATCGCAGGACATGCTCAGCTAGGACAAGCTGACCTGGCTTTTGACCGATTGGACTTGATGATAAGTGAACGTAAGTCACCAGATATCACTACCTTCACAACCGTGCTGAACGTGTGCAATCACACAGGACTCGTAGAGAAGTGCCAGACGTTTTTCCAAAGTATGACCACAGATTATGCCACATCTCCAAACTCAGAGATTTGCAATTGTGTGGTTGATCTTTTTGCACGTGCAGGGCATTTGGATGAAGCAATAGCCATGATAGAAGGGATGCCATTCTTTGCAAGTCCGAGGGTGTGGCATATTGTGATGGGTGCGGCACAAAAATTCGGAAACATAAAACTTGGAAAAATGGCATTTACTCATGCAGCACAAATGAATGAGGTTGATGCTGGAGCTTATGTGTCTATCAGAAACATGTTGGCAGCTGTTGACACAGAAGAGGGTTCTCTGCAGCCCATGAAAGAAGCTTCTGTAGTATAGATGGATTGATACCAGCTCATTTATGTAACATATGCCTTTTGAGGATGAAAGGCTTTTACAAAGCCGATTTTTTTCTAATTCATGGCCTTGCGGGTGCATGTAGGAGCCTCTGTCTCGACTACATGGCATCACCAAGGGTTGAGTACTGCTGCTGCTTACCAGGATTCACCATGAGTAGCCGCTTAACAGGGTCCAGCGATATAGATAGTGAAAGCCAGGAAGTAGGAAGGTTCATTCCTGATTGTGTATATTGCTATGTAAGCTTGTGCCCTTAGAAGCATACAAAGTTCAATATCTAGTAATAATTATACATTTTCTGAGTGTGCTGGAAATCCCATATTGTGGTAGTGATATAGGTGAACACACTTATGACCACACCATGTACTTTTCAGAATTTTGATGCCAACTCATTTTGGCCTTTGTTTCCACTTGTGTAGGCCATTTCTCTCTTTTTTGCATAAAATTTTGATAGTGCAATTTTTTGCACTATAGGTGCTTATTGGGCTATTCTTGTCAGTGTGACAATGCAAGCCGTTTTTTCTTTAGGTATGTTCATTTGTATTGCGTGTTAATCGCCAGCCATGGTTGATGCCTGAGGATAGGTTGGGTGGCATCAACCATCGACCTACATGATGTGCATGTACTCGTTGCTGAAGTTTGTAGAACATTATGGAAGGTTATGGAGATCATTCAGGGTCTGCAAAAAAACATGCAGATAGATGTCGATGAGGTATGAATGGTTGATTCTATAGGTTCAAGTTCTGTCATACAGATGCTTTACAGTTCTGTACCTTCTACTCAGGAAATAAATTTTTTTGGATAACAAAGATTCTTAGGTTCATGCATTGATTGTGCTGTTTGTTGGCACTCCCTATAGGCAGAAAAAGAGGGCATATGCCGAAGGATTGTCAGACAGTGTGCAACGGAGTACCTTTCAAATTTTTGAAGGTAGGTTTTATTTTTTCTCTCTTTGAACTTCTCCCCCCTTGAAAGGCAGTGCCAACATCCGTCTCCAGATGCCTTGTTAAATGCACCATGTTGACACACACTATTTACATGTGTGTTGGGGGGGGGGGGGGGGGGGGGGGGAATATATGTTTCCATATTTTTCATGCATTCAGGCTAACACTTGGGTAAAACACCAGCTTTATACTCCTTGGCAAAATACTTTTGTTGTATTCAGCCATATGGTCGTGAACCATCATACCTTACCTCGTCAGGAAGTTTGCCTTGCTACGCTTGGAGCCATCTCTGAGCTTTGGGCGATTTGCTCTTTGGCCCATTACTCTCTCCTCTCCCTCCTCCTCCGGCCCCTTGCGCTCTACCTCAAGGCTCAAAGAGAAAGCACTGAACTAAACAAAGTATAAAGCGCATTGATGAATTTTTTTAAAAAAAATTGCGTATATCATGATTGATTACCTCATAGCTCTTTGTAAAATGGTCCAATTTCACGATATTGAAGAACTTTCGAAAAAGAATTCCATGTTTATTTATTACTCTAAATCTTGTAGTCAATTTTCTCTTAATTCTTATAGAATATGAGAGAGAGAGAGAGAGAGAGAGAGAGAGAGAGAGTGTATTACATATTGTCACAATTGGAGGGAGCAAGGAGTTTTGGTTGTCGATCACAAAACTTAGTGCAACGCATATTTAAAGAGGAAAACGTTTCGATAAAGGGTTGTCCTCGTGCTATAGAACAATTATACAGAGGAGAACGTTGGGTTGCAATATATAAGATGCATTGCCAAACAAGGACATATGTAGATTCACAACAAACACCTAAAAATTGAAAGGTTAAAGAGGATAACACATTGAACCATTCATGGGTGAAATAAGATATAATTATGCTTCGATTTATTATGAAAATGAGTACATGAGTGTCTCTTATATAAGCATAGGCTAGAGCTTTTTGCTTGCACCATAGATGAGGTGTAAGAGGGTTCAAAAGAGGACAAACAAGTGGAGAATCTGTTTGCATCTTTTTAGGGCCTATTTTGACTTCCTTTTTGGCTTCATATGCATTAGGAAAGATGCTAGAAAGGTCCATGGGTCATATCTACATACATGGGCATCATTTGGGATGTATACATAATCATGGAGAGCTAGAAAAAGGCTCCAACAAAGGCTAGGATAAGCTACGCTTACCCCAACATACGCCCTCCTAAGCTTAGATTATTCAAATGATTTGCCTCTAAGAATCTCTTTGATAAAAATACAAGGTTCACATGATTCATCATGGTGGTTCTCAATTGGATTCATCACCAATGTTCACTAGGATACATCATGTAAGCTCACAAATAGAGATCTTAGGGCTTGATTACATGCTAGAGCACATCTACGTCGGTAATGAGAGAGTTCCAGGGAGTATCTTCATCTTCGTGTTCTTCAATAAAGTTTACCTTTGCTTTGCTTCAATCTTTGTATTTGTTCTTAATGGTCCTTTCGTTGCCGTTGTTTCGTCCTCGGTTGTTGTTCCTATAGAAGCAACGGAATGGTGGATGTCATGTCCTTCCACAATGTTGGCATTCTTTGATTTTGAAGCAATCCTTGGGCTGGTTGTTGGTCCTACTGCAATGTGTGCATTTTTTCTTTGAAGAGGTCACTACATATGCCCCATTTGAAGTTGGTTCCTTGTTCCCTTTGATCTTCTTCCTGTAGAGAATTGATAACGCTTTCTAATGAGGGTATTGGTTCCTTTTCCTTAAGCACGATTACAATTTGGTTGTACTCCTCAGGAAGAGCCTTTAAAAGCACAGCTACTTGGTCTTCTTCTTTAACAAGTGACTCTGTGTACACCAATTGTGTGCTAATACCTTTAAGCCTGTTAATGATACTAGAAAGGTCCTCATCACTCTCCATCGTGAGCCCATACAATTGCATTTTTAGTGAGATCTTTGAGTGCTTTCCTTTTGCTCCAAATAGCCTTTCTAGGGTTTGCCATGCATTAAGAGTGGTGGTGGCTTCATTTGAATAATGCTCGTAATTGTCGTGAAGTGCTGTGAGGTTGATGTCGAGTGCTTGTTCATCCTTCCTTTGGAATTGTGAAGTGCAGGCCCTACTATACACGGTTTCCCCATCACCCATTGGTTTCACTACACTCCATAGGCCTTTCTTGATAAGGTAACCCATGAGTTTCACTTGCCAAGTGTGGAACCCAATGCCATTGAGCTTACTTAAGTCGTCTTTCCCCATAGTGCAAGTGAGTGTGTGAGAGAGGGTCTTGCCAAGGGACTCCCTTGGTAGTATCTACTCTCTTTACGATTGCTTAATTTGTTGAATAGTCACATACACATCAAATTTATGAAGACTTGGCCGACAATGAATTCACTCTTCTCTTTCAAGAGGCACCCCTTCACCTTGGTTGGAGCCTTGAAGGTTGTCGTGGGAAAGACTTAAGAATTTTGAGCTTTGCTTGAATAAGAATGAAAGCTTTTGGAGTGCTGCTGGTTGTTGAGGTTTTGATTGCCTTGAAGGGGTGTCTGCAATGGGACAACACCCTTACCAAGTGCTTGGCAAAAGAAAAGAAAGGTGTCGATTGCACCGTGGGAAACGCCCTTAGGACGTGGTGACTGGCAGGTTGGAGACTGGACGATGAGTGGTTTCGCAGGCGGTCGGCAATCGGCTAAGGGCCGCGGTTGGGGCTAGTGAATGGGGAGCGTGGCTGGAGCCAGTTGGGAGAAAGCATTCGTCCGGACCCGACCAAGTTATGAACCTTAATTGAGGAGCTGATTCATGTCTGTCGCCACATCCAAAAATGGTGTGTGCATGCATTGATCACGGGACCCACACACAAAGAGCTCTATGTTTGGCACCTTAGACCACTTGGTTGTGGGCCTTTCCATGTGAATACATCCAAAATATAGTGAAATAAACTCTGTTTAGAAGCAGTGCACAAAGGAACTACACACCTAAGAATAGCAAAGCAATTATCAAAGCTTAATCTTGACCAAAATATGAGTTTGATGATGCATCAGGGAGCATTTGCAAAGAACTATCAAATGGCTTAATGAGAGAGAAATAATGGCCTAATTACTCATACTAATCAAAATCCCGCTAACCAAGAAGGATAGTGGCCAATTGGTCCTTCCAACGACTTGCCTAAACTTGATTAGGAGCTTCCGATTAGGAGCTTTATTAGAGGAAAGAGAGGGGGAAATTGAATAATGATCCAAGTGTGTGTGTGCACACTAGATCTAGCATAGAGGTAGTAGGATACTTAAGACGATTAGTAGGTGCTAATCATCACCAAAGCTTTGATACCACGTGAAAGGTTGAGATGGATAACACATTGAGCCATTCATGGGTGAAATAGGACATAATTATGCTTCAACTCATTATGAAAATGAGTACATGAGTGCCTCTCATATAGGCATAGGCTAGAGCTTCTTGCTTACATCATAGATGAGGTGTAAGAGGGTTCAAGAATTAACCCAAAAGAGGATAAACAAGTGGAGAACCTGCATACACAGTTTTAGGGGCTATTTTGACCTCCTTTTTGGCTTCATATGCATTGGGAAATGTGAGTGTGTGAATGCGATGTGCGTGCGTGGAGAGTGCGAAGGGGAGAGAGGGAGAGAGAGAGAGAGAGAGAGAGCACGACACAGGATGTGGGGTGGAGCTCCCGAATCTCACTGTGTGAGCACCATGCAAGAATGTGAGTGAGAGCTCCTTATTCTTTGTATGTATAAAGAATAAGGAGATAAATGTGGACGGCCAACACTTCTTGGCGGACATGGGCAAAGCATGGTGAGGCACACCGCCTTTACCTAACATTCTCTCACTAAAGGTTATGTGCCGATAAGTGGCGAGAAGACTAGTCTACAACTAGTATATACAAGAGGTGAGAGAAGATGCCTCTCAACCTATGCCCAATGGCTCACTTTGTAACCGCTCTAGTGTAGATGCAACATGCATACTACTAGGCCTAGAGCCACGATGACGCTCCTCATGCAGGTATCGAGTGATGACCTGCATGGCTCCACAATGCACAATGCCAGTGTCAGTCATCACACGACTGACAACTCCCACTGCAAATGCACCAACCGCATAAGCAAGATCAGCAACCTCAGTGTGCCATATGCATCCGCATCAGGAATCACCTGACTATGCATCACCATGTCAGCATCGTCTGGCAAAGGCATATCTGATGAGAATGACTGCAAAATCAAAAAATCAGCACCTCTACAATCACACACAGCTGTCTAAAGGACATTGTCACCCTCAAACGTATTAGATGCATCATAGAACAATGCATCGATCTCTGGCTCAACTGATGTCATCTCAATGGATGACTGACCAAGAGGTGTATCCCCAAAGATACCACTGTCTGCGTGAATGTCACCACAAGACAAATGCACGACCTGCTCTCCATGCAATACATCCACAAAAGAGACATGCCTCGTCTCTCACTCCAAGCATGGCTGCAAATACACAAAGACTACACCACCTCTAACCTGAAGCGTCTCCATATCCATGCGAAAACTATGGCAAACAATGCTCGAGATCACAAGACTCTTCCACCCGAGAGCAAACCACTGTCTCAAGCAAAGAAGGTGAGCAAACGGTCAAGCTCACTAGCCTCTACAATAGGCATACATTTCTGGCAAAATTTTGGTAGAGTCTCCTCTGTAACTGGAGCAAAAACTCAACAGTAAATCGCAATGGAGACAACAATAAATGCATAAATGGCCAATCCGAGAATGTACTCATCCGAATCACCTCACAAAGTCATACACAGAGCCAAACCGCTCTAGCCGGAGTATCACTCAACGGTGCCACAAATGACATACATATGTGAGTGAAAACCTGTTGCCAAAACGTGTCAATGAATGACCAATGTGCCAGAAAACCGTAGCATACACAACTCCTCACTCCTATGAGAGTGGGTACAAGAACACCAAACTGACAAAACTTGTCAATGTGAGAGCCAAGCTCGATCCCAAACTATGGCGAGTAATTTCCAGCCACTATCCCACAAAAGCATACATAAGGCAAAAGCTTAAGACACTTGTTGTGTCGAAACCGCTATGCAAGCCAAAACACGGTAGAAGATGTCCTCAACTGCAAATGGCAACACCTGTGGGGGTACTAGACTCAACCTATAGCTGGGAGTCAAAACTAGAAGCTCCAAATGGCCGAGCACTCACAGCTCAAGACCAAAAATGCAAAGCGCAACACGCTCGCGATGCACCACCCAAAAGGGAAAACACCGCACGAAATCTTGAGTGCTACAAGAAATTGCAATCTCGATCGCACCAACGATGCGCATAAAATTGTTGGGAAAATTTCGCCAAAGTTTCGTCAGCAAAACGGCTACAAAACCAGTAACCAAAGTGACTGCACACTCAAAACCATGAGCAACCAAAGCGCATCAAACCGCACTCCAAATGCATGCACCAATATCGACACTTTGCATACATCATTGCAAACACCCGCAAATCTAGTACACAAATATCTGCTCTACCTGTGATTGCCAAAAAACATACTCAAGGCATACATTGCCGAGCTCAAAATGCAATCACATGAGTCTCCCTGAGCATCAAACCAGAAAGATCGTACATCGTATCCTCCCACCTGTGAGGAAACTTGCAACAAATACCACTCTCACATCCGAGAGCAAACCATGTGTGGAATCCTCGACACACAATAAACAACTGCCGCAGTAGAAAATTCAGCGCTCAGAATTTCAAAATTTTGATATAATCAGCACGTCCGGAACGTGTCAAAACCCCAAGGTAGACTCCTGGATCACATGTATCCGAGTCCGGGTGTAAAAGATATGCCAAAAACCTCCGTTTCGGCCAAAAATGTAGCATAAACTGCCAAAAGAGGGCTGTAAAATGCAACTCCTAAACCGTAGCTCGAATGGCTCCAAAAGGGGGTAATAACACCAGGACGGCTAATGGAAACGCTCTCCAAAAGCTGAATTTTCCGATGCCGAAATCGAAACCCTGTTTAAACTCTTGAAAGTGCGCGCGCGGAAACGGTTTCGTGAATAAAACTGCGTGAATAGTAGTTGTGAGTGCGCGAATGCGATGTGCGTGTGTGGAGAGTGCAAAGGGGAGAGAGGGAGAGAGAGAGAGAGAGAGCACGACACAAGATGTGGGGTGGAGCTCCCAAATCTCACTGTGTAAGCACCATGTGAGAATGTGAGTGTGAGCTCCTTATTCTTTGTATGTATAAAGAATAAGGAGATAAATGTGGATAGCCGGACACTTCCTGGTGGACATGGGCAAAGCACAGTGAGGCACACCACCTTTACCTAGCAGGAAAGATGCTAGAAAGGTCCATGGGTTATATCTACATACATGGGCAACATTTGGGATGTGGAGAGCTAGGGAAAGGCTCCATAAGCTACGATAAGCTAGTCTTACCCCAACAGGAATAAGGTAAATATGTACAGAGTGCATTGAGTAATGTAATACAAAACCTAGTGCAATACATATTTAAAGAGTAAAACTCTTTGATAAAGGGTTGTCCTAGTGTTGCAGAACGGTTATGTAGAGGAGAACATTGGGATGCAATATATAAGATGCATTGTGAAACAAGGATATACATAGATTCACATCAAATACCTAGGAATAAAGTAAATATGTACAAAGTGCATTAAGTAATATAATAAATAACTTGAATTGCTGATTTGTTAGAAAAGAAGTGCGTGTCTATTTGATATATAGATTCAATGATCAAGATTGAGCATGCACTAGTGAGGAAAACATGTGTCTAAACTAAACTTAAGGAAGCATTGACAAACTCAAAAAGTATAGAAAGCATCAATAGATTAAACATTGAACTACACTACCGACCTAGTAGTCGTGTACAAGTGTCGTCCAATTGTGCAAGTCGGAGGACTGTTTGAATCATACTACATAAAAGCAATAAGAATAGTTAAACATTTGGTCTTGCAAAGTTAAAATGCTAAATATACAGTGCGTGTCATGCACAACTGCCATACAAAAGTATGGTGGATAGTTGGCACTGTGGTCTCTCCAAAATTTTTAAGAAACGGAAGTTGTGCCCTGTCTCATAGCATTTATGTGTTGCACCAAGCAAACATATAGGTATATGGAATTGGATGCAGATAATAGACCTTGCAATGTTGTCGAGCTGGAGTCATGCTTGTGCAGTCGAAACGTCCAACTTAAAAAGTTTTAAGTGCGTCACCTCTGATTGCCGTGCAACACTTACGCATGAAACCCTCTTGCCTCTACAGGCACCTGCAGCAGTGTCCTTAGATTCCACAACTAAGTTCACAGAGGGGACAATATAGCTTCACGATGTATTCTTTGTCACATATCTCATGGAGCTCAGTTTGCTAGAATTCCTTGAATTGAAGTGTGCTTTGGATCGAAGGAGCCACGGTAGATTGGTGATCCATTGGTTTTCCTTGATCGAGAGGAGTTGGGCTCACAATCAGGTTGGTCATCACCGTCTTCCCCTGCTACTGCATAATTTCTTTCAGTAGTATCCAAGTCTCCACATATAATGTCATTGCAAACTTTATATCCGGCTTATGAAATTAATTGCTTTTTAGTTGTGCCTAGTTTTTTATTCCATCAGCAATATGCACCTCAAAAGAAAATTCATGTTCTCGAAAAACACGACTACCAAAGGACAAGAAAGAGCGTGTCTTTGCCTCCGATCAGATTTATTGATGTGATTTTTTTGAGTGTTGCAATTGTATTCTAACTTATGATTGATCAGGGTAGTTCGATTTTTATCCATAACCTGACTGAGGTATGCCATTCCATTAATGGTGCCCTCCTAAATTGTTGCATTGTCGCCCTCTTGCTTGTCCTCAACGTGCCCATGACATAAGATTGGGCAGCAAACCCATACAGCTTGAGGTATAATTAGTCACAGCCGGCACTACTCTAGCAAGGGTAGGGATCAACCAAGCAAACACCTATATATAATCAGTTTGTTGATCATGGCGACTCAGGATCAACCATCATCCAGTGTCGGGACAATTGGGGATCAGTTATGCATGAGGCTCGTTAGTTCATTGTAGAAGCAGTTTTAGAATCAAATGTGAGGCGTGATTGCATGCTATTGCACCTAATAGTATGCATGAAAGTAAATCAAAAGTGCATATCAAAATGCAACCATGGTCCATGATGTAGTTATGAAAAAGTTGTCAATAAACTGAAGATTTTATCATGTTATAGCTATCTGTATGGTTTCTTGGAATGAATGTCGTTGGATAATGTGCAGTATGCGAGTCCACATTGTGTCAAGGACCTGCCTTTCTTGTCAGTATAGTTAGCTGTCCTCCCGCTAGTCTCCCCTTGTTGTCAAATGTGGCCTGTTGTGGTGCTCCCTACTTGCACCACCGTTGCCTTGCTAAACGTCGTTGCCGCAGCCCCTGCGCCCCTTGCTGACATCGGTTGTTCGATGTCGCTGCTATTGCCTACTGCCGCAAGCGCCCACCATTGAACTACCGGCCCCATTGACACTGCTTGCCTACAGGTCCCCGATTCCAATTCAGCTCCTATTACCACCATAGTCGATGGCTCTCAATTCCCATACATGTAACCCACTACCACTCCAAGAGGACCGTTGTTGCTGCAAAAAGTACTCCACAATGATCATAAGTCCCTTCAGTCAACACCCTCTTGGGGGGAAGACAAAAATGATAGGCAACCACAAGTTGCTCCACCAGGGTAGCCATGCCATTAGCACTGTTGTCGGATATGCTCCTTCTCACCACTCACCACATACTCGAGCATGCAATCATCTACTGGCCAACTTTGAGGCTTTCGGTAATGTTGTTAACAAGGACACAAGCACAAAAAGCAAGCGTTGTACTTTATTTATGCATGATAAATTTAAACACTTACCCCTATCGTCCGATTTTGGGAGAGGTCAATGGCCTAGATCGTGCCAAGTGGCAAGTTCCGAGCTCGAGAAACAAAAAATGGCATTAGGCTCACCAAGTAAACAAAGGGAAAATCAAAGATGCAATTTAGAGATGCTCTCTCTCTCTCTCTCTCTCTCTCTCTCTCTCTCTCTCTCTCTCTCTTTGTGTGTGTGTGTGTGTGTGTGTGTGTGTGTGCCCATGATGGGTCTTGCTCTATCGCAATGGGTCTTTCTCTTTGTGTCATGTCGAGGGAGGTAAGGGTGCAGCAGTCTAATGTAGGGGCTAAGGTTTTGACCCTTTTTTTGGTTGGGGAGAATCTACCTAATTAATGTTTGTTGAATTTTGAAAAGAGCCAATTTGTAAGAATCTAGATGAGATTCTTTCTTAGAGTTGAGTCCCCCTCGGGGCTAATTATATCAGCAATATCACTTGTATGAAGTGGTCACACTTCAATAAGGAGAGAAAGAATCTCATTTTACACTATCTAAAATTGAATGGTCTTGAGATCATGCCTCCACACTAGACCATATGAGAGTACTTGGTGTGTTGTAATTGGTTAGTGCTCTTATTATGCTCTTAATACAAGAAAAAAGTTGGGTATTAGCACCTTTTATATTTCAAGGAACTGGTCTCCTAAGTACCACTAATTTAGTAAAGACAATGTGTGACTAGACTTTATTGATTTTTACTAATATTGTTGATGCACAGTGAGACCCGACTCTTAAAGGCAGCTAAAAAAATAAATTGTGAATCAAGCTGTCTCTCTATTTCACATGTTGCGGCTCTCTCTCTCTCTCTCTCTCTCTCTCTCTCTCTCACCCATGTGTTGACTCATGAGAAGTCTAGTTGCTTTGTGCTCCCTCTCTCTAGAGGCTTGTGAAGGCGGTGGCATGGCACCAATCTCTCTCTCTCTCTCTCTCTCTCTCTCTCTCTCTCTCTCTCTCTCTCTCTCTCTCTCTCTCTGTGTGTGTGTGTGTGTGTGTGTGTGTGTGTGTGTGTGTGTGTGTGTGCGTGCGCGCGTGCGCGCATGCGTGCTAGCTATGGCAAGTAGCCAAACATGAAGGTCTCTCTCTCTCTCTCTCTCTCTCTCTCTCTCTCTCTCTCTCTCTCTCACACACACACACACACACACACACACACACACACACACACACACACACATCCTTTTTTTGACGTAGTAGACAACAGTTCACTCTTTTGATCATAACTTCTTCATTTGAACTCCGATTTAGGTGATCTATAGCCTCAATCAAAGAGCACGAAGCCCTCTATGCATTGATGTAAAGACATAATTTTTTTGAGCAATGGAAGGCTTTGCTTTAATAGCATCTCAGAACTGAAAAAACTGTCAAAACTTTGTGTTTTTGTTGCCGACTTGAAGGCAATGTCGGACAAAACTCGCAAGGGTGGAAAATCCACACTCGCCATGGAGAATGATGCAAAATCTCCAAGGAATTTGGATGCTAATCCAACCACATCGTCTACAACAACGGAAGCAATGATCATGGCTTACTTGATCTCATTACAAGAAACCGTCAACAAGCAAGATGAAGAGTTACGCGCACTTGCAATGGAGAATGGTACTTTAAGAGTTCTTGTTGTGGAGAATGAGCACCTCAAGAAGGTTCTTGAAATTCAAACAACACGCTTGGTGCATCTTGAGAATGAAGTTCAAGAATGTAAGCATTTGCTTGTGGACATGAATGTAATGAAAGAGCGCTTGAGCAAAGTTGAGAGTGATCATGTATTGAAAGAGGAAACAATAGATACAATACGACATGATGTATGTGAGATGAGAAATGCATCCAAATCATGGATTGATATACGTAAGGATAATGTGGTTTCTACATCTCCTATCATGCAAGCCGTTGTCCAAGTAAAGAATGTAGAGAATGTGGACACTAAATAATTGCAAGAACGGAAAAAACGCTCAAAGAACATCGTCATTCATGGAATCAAGGAGGAAAGCGTGGAAACACCCCAATCTCTTGCGGGTGTATTGAAGAGTTTTTTTCTACACACTTTGGCATGTCTGGGATCATGGCTTATGGTGCACATCGAGTGGGAAAACAAGGAGTCCCTCACTCAGGAGAAAGACCTATTGTATGTACCATGGTTGATGAGGTAAAGAGAAAGATCATCCTTGACAATAGTTGGATCTACCTCAAAGGAACGGGTTGTAACGTATATGAGGATCGTACTCTTATGCAACAAAATGTACGTCACAAAGCATACGAGGAAAGAACCAAGAAGGTCAAGGTGTCATCTCAAGAAGAAAAGTCACTTGAGGAGGATGCAAGTCCACCCAACAAATAGGGACACATGATCTATGAAACCAACTCATGCTTGCGAATAAGCTTTTGGAATTGTAACGGCTATCCATTGAATGCGAGAATTGGCATTGATGAGCTTACCAATGACTCCGATGTGATACTTCTTGTCGAAACATGGGAGCATGATGCGCAAGAATTCTTGGATTTGACAAATATGATGTGCATTCTTTGATGTGGACCAAAAATGCAAAGCAACGTAGAGGCCAAGGAGGCATAGCATGTATGATCAAAAAGGGTTTGAAAGATGTTTCCATTGTCAAAGAAGATAAGTATAAACGCTACTTATGGCTGAAAATCAGCCCACCCAATGGTCAAGTCATGTTTGTGGTTGGTTGCTACATTCCTCACTATGACTCCAACTTTTATGCTCACTTGGATATGGATGGAGATCAGACCTTTGTTGAACTAGAGGAAGACATTGCTCATTACAAGGACCAAGGTGAAGTCATTGTCTTTGGAGACATGAATGCTCACACAAATACGTTACAACACAACACACAACAAGTTGACATGCCACATGTTTCAAGAACAATGGATGACTCATACATGTATAATCGAAGTTCTAATGATGCAAAAGAATTGAATCACTATGGAAAGTCACTTCTACATATGTGCAATAGTACCGGAATGCTCATTGCAAATGGTGTATCTTTATGGCAAGGCACCAATGACTTTACATGTAGAAAGCACAATGGTGATAGTGTGATCGACTATATGTTGTTTTCGGAAGCCACTCTAGAATGCATACAAAGCTTTACACTTGGTGAATGGAATCCGGAATCGGATCATAGGATGCTATGTATTGACCTCAAGTGTGGTAAAAGAACCGAGCATGTAGCCTCCAATCATGATGTGAATCATTTGTACCTATGCCTAGACTTCAAACGAGCACTTATATATGTTGATATGGTGGACCAAATGTTAAGCATGACAGAGCACCAAGAGAGCCCAACATTAGAATGCAAGTGGAATGTTTTCAAAGAAGTAATTTTCTCTTGTGTGAGGAAATGCTTTTCGGTGAAACACATGTCTTGCAAAAGATCTAAGAAGGGTAGCACCAAGAAGAAATGGTTCGACATGGAATGTAGTCAAGCCCAAAAACACTTGCTAAGTTTGGATGCAAGCAAAGACAAGGGAAGTTACTTGGAACATTCACACACATACAAAGCACTTGTTCAAAAAAAGAGGAGAAGGTCAGAAGTCAAAAAATAACTTCTTTTAGCGCAAGAGAAAGCACATGCATGTGGCAAGTTTTGGCAAAATCTAAAAGGCAAGCGTGTTGAGAGCTTTGGTGACTTGACTCTTGAGGATATGTATATGCATTGCAAGAACCTCTATGAGAAACCTAATGTTGATAAGATGGAGTGTTGTAGCTCCCTTCCGTTTATGGCTCCCTTCTTTACCATTGAAGATGTATGTTGCGCGCTTGAGAAACTTGCTACCCGCAAGGCAAGGGAACTTCAAGGTGTCAAGGCTAAAATGATTAAATGGACAAGCAAAAAAACACGATATTGGATATGTGATATGTTTAACCTTGCACTTCAGCATGTCATGCCTCATGATTGGAGTGAAAATTGGATCAAACCTTTGCACAAAGGAGGAGATGTAAACAATGTGAACAACTATCGCACTATAATGGTTGGTTCTTTGATGGCAAAGTTATTTGGATGTATCATGGAAATGAAGATAAGTGAATGGGCTGAAAAGAACGGCAAACGTGCGCTAGGCCAAGCAGGTTTTCGAAAGCATCATAGCATTATTGATCACCTTGTCACTCTTCGAGTTCTTATGGAAGCGTCTCGATTGAAAGGAAAAAAGTTGTATTTTTGCTTTGTGGGTTTCAAGAAAGCTTTTGACATGGTACCGCGAGGAAATCTTTGGAGACGTATGCAAAGCCTTCAAGTGCCGAGAGAATTTATGCATGCAGTCTTTCGCATCTACCAAAAAGTGATATGTCGATTACGTATGGGAGATGGAATTTCAGAATTTTTTGCAAGCACTATTGGTGTCAAACAAGGATGCCCATTTTCCCCAACCCTCTTTGGGCTACTCATTGATGAATTGGAATGCATGGTTCTTGACTTTATGCAGCAAGAAGGCATAGAAGAGGTTAAGATTGGAAATGCGGTGATCATGCTTTTGCTTTATGCCGATGATGTAGTGCTCTTGGCACATACCTTAGAAGATGCACAAAAGCTTATGAGTGTCTTGGAACGCTTTTGCCTACATAGAGGGCTGATCGTGAATGGATCCAAAACCAAGGTTATGCTTGTAAAGACCCTCAATGACAAAAATCCATGCATTGTATACAACAATGAGCAACTTGAAGTGGTAGATAGCTTCAAGTACCTTGGCCTTGAGGTTCCAACCAATCATAGATGGAAGGATTGCGCAATGCGTCGCTTGGAAGCCGGAAAGAGGGCTTATTATGCATTTGAGAACATGTGCAATGCTGAGAGATCAAGTGTTGGGCTCTCAAAAAGTACCTCTTTGACACATTGGTGACACCGGTGCTTCTTTATGGAGTGGAGGTGTGGGGTGGTAGCATCAAGAACTCTACTTGGAAAGAGTTTGAGAATGTCCAAAAGATTTTCTCACCAACTTTCTCCAAGTCAAGACACAAACATCCTACATGCTCTTACTTCTTGAGTCGGGATCGCTTCCCATCGAGGTCTTGGGCATGCAAAGGGTTGTGGAGTACATGTTTAAGACACAACGTAGCCCTTTGTATCGACTTCCTAGAATCGCATATGAAGCAAGTCAAAAGGTCCAAAAGACATGCAAGAGCAAAATACTAAGTTCGGGGTGGCTGCTTGACATCAAGAAATGGTTTGGAAGATGGGATGCATGTCACTTGGTCAAGGATGCGTCGATCGACTCCAAGTTAATGAGGCCTTCTTACAATGCCAATGTATCACGGCTTGGGAGAAATCCGAAGGTTCTCGCTTCAGCCATTACACCACACACATTGCCCCAAACTACAAATCTCTCTTCTTCTCCGAACGCGGTAACCAAACCCATCCCTACATCCTTGAGCCCATCCCATTGAGTGCAATCCGCACCATTGCCTCCATTCGTCTTAGCTTCCATTCTCTACGCTACAAGACAAGACGTTGGGTCTCTGGCGATGAGTCTCATCGACTTTGCACCTTATGTCCTCGTCAAGTACAAGAGAGTGAGTACCACACACTACTTGAGTGCTCAGCTTTTGACCACATTAGGTCCTCTTTCCCCCATATATTCAGCCATGAGCTCTCCCTACATACCTTCCTCTCCCAGCCACGATGTGGACTCTCTATTGCAACGCTCATTTCAACCATTTTTGAGCATCGAGAGTCACTTATGACCTCCACTCACACCACGTGACATGTTCATTTGGTCCCATAGGTCATATTTCACCTCCGAGGACGATAATAGAACTATCTATCTATCTATGTATCTCTCTCTCTCTCTCTCTCTCTCTCTCTCTCTCTCTCTATGCTGGCTATGGCGAGCAACCAAACTTGCAGGGCTCTCTGTCCTTCTTATGTCCCATCATGGGTTGCAAAGAGATGTGAGGCCTACATGTCTCTACAAAGAGAGGCGAGAGAGATGCAAGCCTACGGGTCTCTGAATGAGGGGGGAGAGAGAGAGAGAGAGAGAGAGAGAGAGAGAGAGAGAGAGAGAGAGAGAGAGAGAGAGAGAGAGAGAGAGAGATGTGATGCCGAACAATTCAATGCGTAGATTTCTCTCTATGTAGAGGGATGAGCAGGTATGAGGGGATGTGCAACTGGGTATAGCAAGGAGGTGAGGGAGGGAGGGAGGTGTAGATGGGGTGCGTGACCAAGGAGGTGGCAACATGACAATAGGTCCACATAGGGGTGAAAGGGGGGGCAGGGTGGGGGATAGTTGGGGAATCAAATAAATAAATAGTGTTTCTCATAAATGCTCATGAATACCTTATTCTTTCTCAACTAGCATTCATGAATGTGTGCATGATGAATGATTCACTCGACTAGTTTCAAGCTTCAGGCTATACCCAATAACCTGAGGCTCTAATACAAGGTGAGTGATACCCCTCCCCAGGGGTCTATGCAAAAATTATACAATTTACACTTTTATACAATTTCAGTATACATCAAATTTGCAAAAGCATTTGCATAGGGGAGTTCTAAATGCCCAACCTAGCATGGAGTTTAAGCCATGAGCCGGACTGCATCCAGAGGTACCTAGCAAATAATGCTACCCTTGAATGTGCATGAATGAAAGCGTACTCAAAAAACGACCAAGTGGAGGGTGAATATATATATGTACATTGCATTGTGAGATTCTTGATGGTGAGCTCCCCATAGTGGCTAGAACTTCTAGCTATTACTTCTGATTACTCCTCGTGCTCGAGGCCATTGGCGTTTAGAGACTCATGAACCCAAGTACTAGCCCTTGATGTTAATGTCCATCACTCTCCCAAGATGAAATTGGGAAATAAGAATTTCGAAGCTATTTAAAATGGCCACAACAAAAATGGATAACATCTTAACCATGCTCGTGACTATAGTGGCTTACTTGCATCAACTACAGACTTCCTACACGGTAGCATAAAGCAAGTTTTTCCTGTAGAATGTACTTCAAGAGCCCAACTACATCATCTCTCTAATCAAACATAGGCTCCCTAAGTACTCACACCATAATACCATGGTGTTATCCATGCTGGCACATTCTATTTGATTCAATAACCAATATTTATAGTGAAGTAGTAGGGTAAAAATTTAGACAGCTTCACCTAAGCCTTGGACTTTGGGAGCTTGACCTGCATTCGATCTCACTGACAATATTATTGTAATAGATAAAACTTTGAAGTGAACAATTATATATATATACCATCTTGGTTATATATTTTGTTTTTTTTTTACATTTTTTGTCGTATTGGGATCAGACATCAATTCTCTTCAAGTTCTTAACTCTTACTAGGCATTACTAAAAAAGCACTATTCTCTTTATATTTTATCTTTGGCCAACACTATTCCTAATCCTGGTCAGCAAGAATGGCATCTACATATAAACACTTGGATATGTAAATTACATGTATTTCAGGCCAAAGTCCATTAGCGGCATAAAAGCCTTGAGAAAGACTTCAAAATCAAACAATTTAATGTATATAAAAAATGAAAGTTAATTTAATAACTGCCTCGCATAGCCTATATAGTACCATGATTGTGATTAGCTTTAACAAGTACACAACACGTTATTGAAGACTGTTTCGTCCATTTTGAAGCCTTTTCAGGTAGTATATTTTAGTTGGTTTATACTTTTAACTTGGACAAGTAGAGACTTCTAATTGATCATATCTTCAAATACCCACACTATAAGCTTGATTTTGTGACCTTTTTGTGTAGTTCTAACCTACAATACATAGGTTTTGCACAACCCCCTTCAAAAGTTAATGTTATAAAATCATGTGAAACACATCTGTAGTTCTTAAATTTTATGGCACTTACAAATTTTTGAAACTTTTCTTCATTTAAATGACTCATCTTATATTTTCTCGTTGCTACTTATATTAAAAGTGGTTTAACATCCGTACATTTTGTTAAGTCTACAATTTTATTTTTTTTGAGATAATCCAATTGTCTATTCTAAACAACGTTAACCAAATTATGATTTTGCTGCTAACCTTTATTTTTAAGAACTTGTTTAGCAACTAGTGATTCACAAGAGCTATGTAGAACATAATGTGGTCTACTTATCTTTCTGAGATTAATGCATGCATATCATCAAACACAAGCACATTTGCAGAGAAGCAGCCAGATAAGTCCTCTCCTCCTATTGGTTTTCTTTTGTTTTTGCAAATGTCAATCATTTGTTTTCTTTGATGAGTTACCTATCTCTATAGAACCAAATGCTATATATAATGTACACTCTATTCCCTCTTTTCTTTTGCTTAAGATTTCCATATTATACACCATCTCTTACAATATCTTCTTACACAAAAATTCCTCAATTTTCTATACACGTTCCATAAATGATCACTTTGATCATTCCCTTGTAAGTTACTCTCTTTGCAGATCTACCTAAATGACTACACTCAAGCAATTTTGCAAAAAGTGAGAATACAGCCAATCACTTTTAGAAGACAGTGCTTTTTACTTGTCTACAGTGTGTTATAAGCTATAATATTAATTATCTCTACCATCTAAGCTTGTACTTACATTGAATGAAATTTCTACTCAGATGATTTGTCATGAAACTATACAACTCTAATCACATGAACTCAAGTGATTTGGGATGATTATCGATCTTTTTACATAATTCAGTACTCGAGTTTACTCCAGTTTGGTATCAAATAGGTAGTAAATGTTTTGTCTTTTATGCCTTCTCTAGTTCATTGGTCACCTGCACAAAGATTCGTTGATTTAGGCAACACCATTTAAGTGTGCAGATCAAAAATTTAGGTAGCACGAGCACAAATTTGGCAATTTAGGCAGCACACCAACAAACTATAGATTCACTATTTTGAACAACTGATTTTAACAGCATGTCTCATTGGTGTCGATTTGCCAATTTTAGGCAACACCGATCACAAAATCATGCTACAATGGCTGGCCACCACTATCTTTAATATAATTTTGTTACCTGGGTATATAATAAAAGTGATTTGGATTCGGAGTTGGAGTTGGATTTGAATTTGGTTTACGATGATTGGTTGTCAACATTGTATATGGAATTGCACTTGAAATTTTTTATAATTGATTATTGACCAATGATATCTTGATCCATCAAGTATGACATACATTGTTTATTCTCATGGTATGGGACACGAGAATATGCAGTATGTGGGTGACGAGAGGCATAAGCAATTCATTTGTTTAAATTCATGAGTTTCACTTTTGACACATGATTTTAATCATTATTTTTAACAAGTATGGTTTGTAATTTTTTCTCACTTAGTAATTGAGGACATGTGCTTTTCTAACAATGATGTATATAATGGAAGAATATATATATTAATTTTAGCCGACATGTGGCAAAAGCATAAGCGGTCAATGAACCATGTAAAAGGATAGCATATTTATGAATAATTTATTATTAAATTGATCATTATGAGCTATGGTCATTGTATGTCGTGGCAAACAATTTGTAATAATCTTGAGCGTTTAAGAAATCTATAAATAAATACGTGCAAGATTTCTTAAACGCTCAAGATTTAAGGAGTACGAGCGGAAGTGCGACGCGAGAGAGAGTGCAAGAAGAAGAGCACGATGATATGGTGAACGAGCTCTACTGTAATGTGTAGAGCATAGTGAGTTCTTATTAGATTTTTACAAAAGAATATGTGTACATACCTGGCAGCCCGCCCACTTACCTGGGCGACCACATTGGGCTTTATACCCCAACAACCTCCCACTTAAAGTCCAATGTGGTACTTTAACTGTGAGAGAAGCTACTATACAAGCTAATATACAAGAGATGTAGAGAAGTGATGTACTACCCTACACCTAACTGCTTGTGAAAATGCGCAAAGCTCTCTGAGGGAAGTCCTTTTGTAAGTAGACGAGCAGGATTTTCTGTGGTGTGAACTTTGACAAGCTGAATTTGCTTATCCTCGAGCATTTCCCTGATGAAATGATACTTCACATCCACATGCATTGTCTTTGAGTGATAAACTGGACTGCGAGCCAATTGTATAGCACTTTGACTATCACAATATAACACAGGCATCTCTTCTTTGATTCCCAAATCTGTTACTAGTCGATTAAGCCAAATTGATTCTTTGCATTCCTCTGATGTTGCAACATATTCGGCCTCTGTAGTAGACTGAGTAACACAATCTTGTAATCTAGAACGCCATGATACTGCTCCACCAACCAATGTAAAGACATACCCTAACGTAGACCTTCGGTTGTCTAGGTCACCTGCATAATCTCAGTATGTAAAACCCTTTACACTTAACTCCTGACTCCCATAGCATATGCGCATACTCTTTGTAGCTTTCAGGTATCTCAATATTCCTTTCACTGCCTCCCAATGTTTCTTGCCTGGGTTTGACATGTATCGACTTACTACTCCCACTGCAAATGCAATGTCTAGGCGAGTAGCAATCATTGCATACATCAAACTACCCACTGCAGACGCATATGGAATCTTATACATTTCAGCCTGTTCTTCCTCAGACACAGGACAATCTTGTTTGCTAAGTTTCACATATGGTGGCAATGGAACACTCAATGCCTTTCCCTTCTCCATATTGAAACGTTGCAAAACCTTGTCAATATACTCTGTTTGAGATAACCAAATCAACTTCTTTGATCTGTCTCTCTCAATGCGCATACCAAGTATATGACTTGCCTCACCCATGTCTTTCATGTCAAACGATTTTGCCATCTTTGACTTCAAAGCTGAAATTTCTTCCAAGTGCCTGCCAGCAATCAACATGTCATCCACATACAAAATGAGGATCAGCCAACTACCATCCTTAGCCTTCTTTGTATATGGACAGTGATCGAACTCACTACGTTTGTAGCCTTGAGAAAGCATAAACTTGTGGAATTTATGGTACCATGCCCTCGGTGATTGTTTTAAGCCATAAAGACTCTTTAACAACTGGCACACCCCATCTTCCTTGCCTTTCTCAACAAACCCTTCTAGCTGTTGCATGTAAATTTCCACATCTAAATCACCATGCAAGAACGTTGTCTTGACATCCATTTGGTGCAACACCAAATCTAATATGGCAACCAATGCAAGAAAGCATCTCAATGTAGTCATCTTGACCACCGGAGAGAAGACTTCATCAAAGTCAATGCCTTGTTCTTGCTTAAAGCCCTTGCCAACAAGCCTTGCTTTGTACTTTGGCTGACTATCATGAGTGGTGATCTTATACCGGTAAACCCATTTACAAGGTAGAGCCTTTTTGCCCTGTGGTAATTTAACTAGCTTCCATGTCTGGTTTTTATGCAGAGCTGTCATCTCTAACTGCATGGCCAATTGCCAATTCCCGGAGTCCTTCATTTGCACTGCTTCCTTGTAACATGAAGGCTCATTGCAATCAGTCAACATGACATAGTTCATAGATGGAACAAACCTATGAGGAGGTCGCGTGATACGTCCAGATCTACGCACAATAGGTGGCTCAGGCTCAGCCACAACCTGTGGTTTCACTCTATCCTGTCCTTGCTCCTCTTGAGCCCTGACATTTTGTCTTGCACGTGCAGGTCCATCTTCTTGGAAGACAACTCTTCTAATCTCCTCAACCCTCTCTGGTTTATAATGATATTTGGCTTCATTAAAGTGAACATCATTGCTGCGGATAACCGTTCTGGATTCGGGATCCCAAAGTTTGTACCCCATCTCACCAGAATTACCATAGCCTAGAAAGATGCACTTTCTACTCTTTGGCTCAAGTTTGTTCCTAAATTCCTTTGCAACGTGAGTATATGCCTCACAGCCAAAGACTCTGAGATGCTTGTATGAGGGCACCTTGCCTGACCATACCATCTCTGCCACTAAATCCTTCTGCAAAACCTTGCTAGGAGATCTATTTATAAGATGAACAGCTGTTGATACAGCTTCAGCCCAAAACCCATTTGGCAGCTGTGCATTAGACAACATACTTCTGACCTTCTCTTGTATGGTCCTATTCATCCTCTCAGCAACACCATTTTGAGGAGGATTGTAAGGAGCAGTAAGTTCACGTTTTATACCTTTTGACTCACAAAAGTCCTGAAAGGCCTTTGAAACATACTCTCCACCATTGTCAGTGTGTAAGCATTTAAGCTTCTTGCCACTCTGATTCTCCACAAGTGTCACAAACGTTTTGAAAACACTAAACACTTCATCCTTGTGCTTGAGAAAGTAAACCCATACTTTCCTCGAGTAATCATCTATAAATGTCATAAAGTAAGAAGCTCCCCCTAGAGATAGGTTAGGCATAGGTCCACACAAATCACTATGAACAAGTGCCAACTGTGTATCTCTTCTACTGCTTCTATGCTTATGTGGCTGCTGTGTTTGCTTACCATACAGACAATGTTCACAGAATTCAAAATCATTAAATGACAAGCCAGGCAAATAACCAGAACGAGACAAGATTTCCATTCCCTTCTTGGACATATGTCCTAACCGGCTATGCCACAAAGAAACGTTCGGCTACTAGTTACATTGATTACATTTTTAGAGCCATTTGATACATAAATCATGTAAAGTCCTCCAGACTTTACTCCATGTGCTACTGTCATAGAACCCTTGGATATCTTCCACATGTTCTGTCCAAAAGTGGTGACGTAGCCAACATCATCAAGTAAACCTGTGCTAATCAAGCTCTTTGTAATTGCGGGGACATGTCTCACATTCTTCAGCGTGAAAGAATAACCATTATGAAACTTCAATTGAACATCTCCAACACCTAAGATCTCACATGTCTGCCCATTGCCTAGCCGAACATGATCTTTAGTGGTCACATAAGAGGTAAACCACTCCTTCTTTGGAGACACATGAAGTGATGCCCCTGAGTCTATAATCCAGTCACTCAGTGCATTTCCATGAGATGCTGTAAGAAGAGCTGAGTCCATTGTATTCTTCAAGAAGTAGATGTCTCCTGACACTAGACTGTCATCCTCTGCAACAGTGTTTGTCACATTTATTTCTTGAATCTTCACTGAGGACTTGTTCTTCTCACCATGGTCTTCAGCTTTCTCTTTGCCTTTTTTTGCCTTGCTACGGGACTGATTCCTCTTTCCACCTTTGTACTTTTGTTTGGTCCTTCCCCTAACAACTAAGGTTGTTCCTTTGCCTTTGTCCATTGTCTTTCTATTGGTTTCTTCAGTAAGCAGACTTCCTTCTACACCTGCTATGTTCAAACCATCTGGAGGTGCAAAATTACTCAAAGCTGTGCGAAAAGTGTCCCAACTTTCCGGCAATGTGATCAACAGGAACATAGCTCTAACAGGTTCATCAAACTTGACACCTTGAGCTGACAACTGACTATAGATTGTGTTGAATTCATTCAGATGATTGGACATAGGTGTCCATTCTTTCATCTTCAGTCAACAAGATTCTTAAGCCAGTATACCTGTGAAGCTGCACTCTGCTTCTCATAAAGATCACTCAGCTTTAACCATGCTTGAAAGCCGGCATCTCGTCTGCTACATTGAAGTAAACGCTTTCTGCCAAAGTCAGCATAATGGTAGAAAGTGCCAATTCATCCATTTCGCTCCATTCATCTTCGTCCATATCTTTTGGTTTTATCCCCTTGAGCTTTATAGGTTTTATCTGCTTCTTTTGTACCAACACGTGCCAAATCTGATTCTTCCACAATGGGAAATTGGTTCCATCCAGCTTCTTGATATTGTAAAGAGCAGTGTCCTATGATCCAGCCATAGCTACGCTTCACAGTAGTTTACTTTCCTGGGAAAAATTCGGCAGAGTTTCCCATGTAAACTGACCTCTGAACCAATATCAACCTGTCAAATGAACCAAGAAAGCTTCAGATTCTGCAGAAATTTCGGCAGAGTCTCCTTTGTAAAATGGCTCTGGTGGTACTAAAAAACAGACCAAAAAACAGCTCAAAAAACCACTATCTCTCTAACACTGTAAGCTGTGGGTAAACCTGTCCTGCACCTGTACTGTCTCTCACTGTCCTGTAAGCATAGATTGTGACAATGCCTTAACAGCAGTAAAGCAAAGATGCAATCCCAACTGTCTAACTCACAGTCAATACATCCTAGCTGCCTATCTAAGGGTGCTCGAGGGATCGCTCCAAGACCTGTATCACCGAAAGGATCTCAACATTCGAGAATCCCCCAGCTCAATAAAACCTCACTCGACCCTCAACAAAGGCTGCAGTAAATCTGACAATACATAGACTTCCCACAAAGTCATACATCCACAAATTTCCCACTGTATGCTATAACCGCTGCGGTGGTTGTTTGCTGCGTGCCTCACAGCCAGCAAACCCTCAACAGACATACGTCATCTCTGACAATACATCCCATGTGGAAGTACCTGCAATGTCAGGATGAAATCTGGAATATCAAGCAGCAAACACAAGCTACCTGATGAACTAATGGATGTCGCCTACAGTCTGTGTGTAGATGCGCCCGTGTCGTATGTGACACGCCTCCAAGAACTGTGAGCCGTCCTTTGATGTGTAGACAGCCACAAATCAATACTGTGGGAGTGTCGATATCCTCAGCACCTGCAGTCGTAGGCCGAAAACCCCAAATTTGCAGATTCCGATCTGCACCCACCAAGACCACGTAGTCGAAAATGGCCTGTGCAGAACTTTGTCGAAGACGAACAGTGGCCGAGCACCTCAGAATTAAATTCTGAGAACACCAAGCCCTTCGAACTCCCCCACAGGAATTTGGGCAGTGTCACCGCCTGTCGAATCTCACTCCAATCTGAGCAGGTGACTCTGGCTACCTGCAAATGCTGCCCCGAGCTTGGATCTGAGCTCTGATACCAGTTGAAGGAGTATGAGCGGAAGTGCGACGCGAGAGAGAGTGCGAGAAGAAGAGCACGGCGATATGGTGAACTCGCTCTACTGTAATGTGTAGAGCATAGTGAGTTCTTATTAGGTTTTTACAAAAGAATATGTGTACATACCTGGCGGCCCGCCCACTTACCTGGGCGACCACATTGGGCTTTATACCCCAACAAAGATTATTAAAAATTGTTTGCCACGACTTTAAGAGGTGCATTTGCGCACTCTTTTCTTCTCTCCCTCACTCTTTGCCCCTCTCGTGTCGGTCTTGCTCTGGATTTTGTGTGTATACAATCATTCAAGTATGCAAATATGTTGATTTAATCGTCAATCACTTGCTATTTGTGTATTTTGCAAACCCTTTGTGCTCCTGATTGTTGCATATTCCAACTAACAGAACTTTGTATGTCAAGCATGCGGATGATATATTTTTAATCATTAGGGTCACACTCGTGGTGTTTCTCACTACACCATATGGAGCATAAATTACTGATTATAGGTGGGATGTTAGATTTGGGTATTTTACATCATTATCTGGGTATCTAGATTAAGCGGGTTGATGGAGGTATTGCTTTGTGTCAGACACAGTATATTGAGACGCCTATGAATATGGTTGTAATCCTCAACTAAGGAGAGTCTCCCCTTAAATTGGGTTTTCATCATCCAATTTGCATCATAAGAATAGTTATTAACTAAATACTCACATGAAAGTTTACAGCGGCTATGAAGGAGGTTATCTATGTTGCAAGATGAGTTCTCGTTGGATCATTTTATCTACTTTGTCAAATTTAAGGTAATCTTCATGTATGGTCACTATAAGAGAGATTCCCTTATAACTAACATGGAAGGCATTATGTATCTTCCAATGGGAGGGAAGCTTAAGTTTATAAGCCGTATTGTCATGAATATTATCTTTTAAGATTCTAAAAGTGTTTTTCAACTTAAATTGGCCACTTAAGTCCAGGGAAAATAAAAAGAGAACAAGTGAAATTGATTAAATGCTAATGGAACAACCCTGTCGGCTTGGGACCAAAAGCGGAAAGTCCATAAAAGAGCAAGGGTAATTGCTAACTACTTATCTTAGTCATAGGTATAGGTCAAGGAAGGATAATTGTACCTCGGGCAGCATTGATCAAAGGTATATGACAAAGGAGATTACCGAGAGCAATTAAAGGAGTCTAAAAATAGAAAGTGATTGTACTCAGCTCAATTCCTTAGAATAACTCTTTAGACTCTAAGTATGAAGTTTGGGAAGCCTTAGGATGAAATTCTAGCTTGCCACAAATTGTCTAAATTTGGCAAGTTTTGGAGCAGCTTGACAGCACCTCCAAAGCAATGTGCTAAGGTTTTGCACAAGAGGTGAAAGTTTTAAAGCCAAAAGGGTGAGTTTTATTTTTACCAAAGATTATCCTAATTTAACAAGTTCTAAATTAGCAAGTAGGTTGTAGCCTCTAGTCAGCTTCATAAGCCTCCAAGGTTTGTGCAAAGGTCTTGCACCTGAGCTACTTCATTAAAAGGTAAGCTTATGGGTTTTATTGAATGAAAGGAAAAAGCTAAATACTAAGGTTAGATCAAGCCTTCCTCATTTAGTAAGTTAACTCTAGTCTTTGTTTACTAAGCTTAACTAAACCACATGTCCAAAGTAGCACATGCTTGGTTTGTGTGAACTTAAACAAGTGTGTGTGAGTGTGTGTGGTGTTTCCACTTGCCAAGATGAGTCCTAGCATGCACAACAAGATGGGACAATTTTTGGGCATGCTTGAGTTGCATTAGGAGGTGTTCTCACCTCATTAGTCAATTGTGAAGCATTATTATCTAGTTTCACACTAGCATAGCTATATAAGAGAGGGCCCGTTGCATTTTTTAAGCTTTTGCTCCTCTCACACACTCTCTCAAGTGCCCAAGATTGGCAAAGCAAGCTCTCTCTCCCTCTCCCTCTCCGTCTCTTATGGGAGATCTCTACCCCCATTCCATGGCTTCCTTCCAAATGTATGCCGTTTCTTGGGCTATCAAGACTTTCAACTCCTTTTCAGTTTCTGTAGTAAAATTTTCCAAAGGCCCTTCCGACATTGGATCTATTGCTTCTTCTTCTTGAACAAAGGTGGAAGTTTTTGTTGGATCTATACTTTACTTTGCAAGAACTTGAGAGCTTCCATTTCAGGCATTGCTAGTTCGAATGTTCCTCCTTCAGAAGTATGTGACTTCTCTTTAGATTGCAATTTTTTTGCTTCCAGGTCAGCTTGGAGTTTAGCTATTTGCTTCTGATACTCATCCTCTTTGTTCATGAAGTTGAGTCAGAGTTCTCTCCGTTGCATCCCTTGCAATTTTATCTCAATTTATAGATCCTTACATTGCTTTTCCATTGCTTGGTAGGCGAGGTCTGAGCCTTGGAGTGTAAGCACTATAGAATTTTCTTTTAACTTATCCAGCAGCTCACCTTGATCTTTCAATCTTGCCTCCTCTTTCTTTTAACTTATCCAGCAGCTCACCTTGATCTTTCAATCTTGCCTCCTCTTGTATTACTTGCAGGTTGGAATTTTTAACCACTACGCATGTGTATTAATATTGAGGGTTGTAGAATCCAACTCTTTGATTTTCTTTTCGTGACCTTCCCCTACACCTGTCAATTGTTCCACTAGCTTTGTCATTTTAGAGAGATCTACCTGCTGCTTTGTGTTTGACTCTTGAAGTCTTTGAATTTATGCCTGTGAAGATTCATGGAGGGCTTTGTGTTCCTCTAAATATGCATCCGCCACTTGGATTTGTTCTTCCAACATTTCTTGATTGAATTATGCACGCTAGACTTGCTTATAGCGATGATACACTTCACTTTTTAGTTTTTCCAATATTTGATGAGAATAGTGAATGTATTTGTCGATATCTTCTAAGCCCTTTATCCCAAATTTGGATGCTTTGGCATGATCTCCACCCTCAATTCTACTTTGGCTAAGTCTTGGTACATAACGTACATCTCTTTAGCGTAAGCAATGCACCGCTAGGTAAAGACATGCATATATCTCCAGCACCCTCTATGTCATATGCTAAACCATCAACAAACTGCACACAACCAAGCCTCCCACTAGAGAAAGAGAAAAACAAATCACGATGTGACATCACGTGAAAAACTACATGCTCGTCTAGTAGAAAATGTAGACAATGTGCTATCCAAGACACAAAGTAGTCTGAAGGCAAGCTAGATTCAAAAGTGACATGCCCATCACATGCATACTCTCTAACATATGTCCTCATAGTAGCACCATGCATCTGGCTCTTCCGCTGCCTCATACACCTAAAGCAATGGCACCTAATATACCCATCGTGGCTGTAGTGCCAACATGTCAGTCACAATCGTGATCGAGAACCGCCAATAACGTAAAGTGTCTCCATATCCATGCCAAAACTATGGCATTGTTTCATAGCATAAGCCCAGACTTTACATATTGCATCGTCTATAAACATGACAAAATAAGACGCTCCACTAAGAGATCTAGTGGGCATAGGGCCACACACATCACTATGCACAAGCTCTAAAGGTTTACGCTCTTTCTCAAATTAACCATTACAAGAAGCACATGCTTGCTTCCCATATTGACAATGCTCACAGAAAGGAAATTCAGAAAATGAAAGAGAAGGCAAGTAACCAGAACAAGAAAGAGTCTCCATTCCTTTCAAGGACATATGTCCTAATCGGCTATGCCACAATGCAACGGTTGGCAGCTCACTTACAGATAGAACATTGTTTTTGGCTGACACAAAAAGGGGATAAAGGGAGCCCACTTTTGAACCTTGTGCAGCCATCAAGTTTCCCTTTGCAATACACCAATACTGCTAAAAGAAAGTGATTTTGTAACCCAAGTCATCAAGGCAACCAATTGAAATCAAATTACGTATCGAAGCTGGGACATTTTCTTGTTTCAAGAAATTCTTATCTAGTGTAGAGACTTAGTCTAACCAAAAGTTAAAAGCTTTGCGCTCAGAAAATGGTGGAGAGTACATTTCCAAGGAGTTTGCAGATTTTTGTTCAAGAAGGGGAATTAAGCGTGAGCTCACAGCCCTACACCCCTGCACAGAATAGTGTTGCTGAGAGGATGAATAGGACCATCTAGGAGAGGATTATGTCTATGCTTTCACATGCTAATTGGACCCAAGTTTTTGGGCTGAATCACTTTATATGGTGGTTTACTTGATCAATAGATTGCCACATGCTTCTTTACAGTTAGTGTGCCTGAGGAATTATGGTCAAGACATAAATTGTCTTATGACAAGCTCAAGACGTTTGGCTGTGAGGCTTACGCACATGTGCCTAAAGAGCTTCGTGGTAAGCTTGATCCCAAATCTAGGAAATGCATCTTTATAGGCTGTAGAAAGGATGGCCAGTTTGGCTATCGTTTATGGGATCCTGACAGTTGATCAGTTATCCGTACAGTGATGTAGCCTTCAATGAGACTAAGATGCATAAATAGCTAGAGAAAGAGGTAGAATTCCATAAAGTGACATTTTTTTATGTATCACCTCCTTTGCATACATCTCATGAGCCAGTTATGCCATAAATGAATGCTCTTGTCACTAGAGAAATTTAGCAGGCTAGTACTAGTCAGCCGAGAAGGTCTCAGAGAACCTCAAATGCGCCATACCATTTTGTTCCTGCATGGATTTTGTATTGCTGACAAATAGTGGTGAGCCATCTTGTTTTCCTGCAAGATGGCTGCAAAAAAGCATACACATTTGCAATACACTCTCCTCTCAAGCTTGAGAATGTCCCTCAAGCTTCCATGAGCATAGATCTGGTGGTTGCTCACCAACCTCAAGCTTCCACCAAAAACGAGCTCACTGTAGCCGAAAGCTCACTTATCTCTAGCACTCCATCTATCGTGAAGCCAAAGCTCTGATACCAATAGTGAAGGAATGGATCGTACATGTGTGTGTATGCAACGAGGATGGAGAGAGAAGAGAGGGACAAAGAGAGAGAGAGAGAGAGAGAGAGAGAGAGAGAGAGAGAATACGACACAGGGATGTGGGATAGAGCTCCCAAATCTCACTGTATGAGCACAATGCGAGAATGAGTGAGAGCTCCTTATTCTTTGTATATATAAAGAATAAGGAGATAAATGTGGGTGGTCGGACACTGATCGGCGGACACGGGCAAAGCACGGTGAAGCACACCACCTTTACCTAACATTGATGTCAAGGCTTGTATAAGCTTCCGGAATGATGCTTCACATTCTTCTTTCCATTCAAAGTGAGTGATAAGGCCATAAATGGGTTTTGTAATGATTGCATATATGTTGATGAATCTACGATAATAGCCACAATACCCCATAAATGCGAAAACTTCCTTGACATTGATCGATCTCGACATCTCAACAATTATTACTACTTTCTCTATGTCTGTGGCAATACCATTTTTGACACAATATGTCCGAGAATAATCATAAATACACATTTCTCTCGATTTAAACAAATCCTATATAGATGGAATTTCTCAAAGACACACCGTAAGTGTTAAAAATGGCTCTCTTTTTGTAGAATGGACATAAAGATCATCCATGTGAACTTCTAAGAAATTCCACAGATATTCCTTTCAAGCATGGCTCATTAGCCGTTAGAATGTTGTTGGTGCATTGGTCAATCCAAAAGGCATGACCCTGTATGCAAAAATTCTTCATTATGTGGCAAAGGCCGTTTTGTGTTGATCTTTGGGATCTATGGCTAACTGATTGTAACCAAAAAAATCCGTCCAAGAAGCTAAAAGACTCTTTTCCAGCTACTCATTCTAGTCCATGATCCGTGATAGGAAGAGGAATGTTATCTCTTATGGTGGTGGCATTCACTTTTTTGAGGTTCACACACACTCTGAGTTTGCCATTCTTTTTTGGTACTACCACAATAGGTGATACACAATCATTGTGTTCTATCTCGTAGATGAATTCTTCCTTGAGCTTTTTTGTCTCTTCCTTGATCTTCTTAGCATATGTCTCATTGTAGGTGTAAGGTCGTTGTCTGCTCGGCTTAGTGTCATCTCTTATAGGATTAGTATGCTGACATATTTCCAGATCCACTCCCTTGAGATCTTTATAGGACCAAGAAAAAATGTGCCTATACTCTTTTAATGTTTGAATGAGAAAATTTTCCTCTTGAGACAGATATGTAGCTATGTAGACGGCTTTTGAGTCCTCGCCTGGCTTTGCTATGTCAAAGTCCCTCATAGGATTCTCCTGGTTCTTTTGGCTCTCATAATGGTTGCTCTACAATGATTCATCAATCTTGCAAAGTATATATTTTGTAGTGCAAAGGAACATTGGTTGCTCCTGGTTTGTCACTGTTTGACTCCATTTCAATAGTCCAGACCTCTTTCAAGGTCGGTTTCATCTCCTTATATTTTGCTTTGTGCTCAATTTCAGTCATTGGAGGTTCTTTTCCCTTCGTCTCATCATGGTTGCATGATTTCTATTTTGTTTTGGTACGTCTATTCGTGGTTTTCATGGCTAGATATCTCCCCATTATTTTGTCCTTGATGCAATCCCATGCATCCATCATCGCCAAAAATTGAGTTTTTTTCTCCATCACTAGTTTCAACTGTTTTCTTTTCATGTTATTTCCTTATTTTTTGCAATACCTTTGTTGGCATCTACAATGCTGATTTGAAAACTCAAAAAACTTTTATTCTCCTCTCCTCAGTAGAAGTTTCACTCTTACATGTTCTTTTTCAGGATTTGTTTCCTTCGTTGTGAGTGTCTCCTCCTCCAACTCATCTGTGGCATCATTATAATGATCAGAGAAGGCCTGCTACTCCTCGACCAATTCAATAGTCACCATCTGGATAGGAACTATGTCGTAATCCTCCTCATCACAAAACTGTGTGGGTGTGGATTTGTTTAACGCATACATCCATAATAGCCAAAATTTGTGTCCATTCAAATGGTTCAAACAAATGCTCAGGAAATGGTTCACGTATATATTCAACATTGTTGACCTCTCGACCTAATATGAAATCTTCCCTTTGACTACCAGACTGAGAAGCTGCACACATCCGAATTAAAGTGTCTTTACGTATCCATGACAGCAATTAGGTTTTTAAATACAACTCCTAGATTGGTGTCCTCAAGACATCCTTGTAAGAATGATCCTTCAAATTCACTCGAGTAATTGATCTAACTTATTTCATGTAAACATAATCATTCCCCCAATCTTGGATCGATTGTATTTGTCTCATGAAAGGTTTTCCCAGAATGATTTTGTAGTTGAGTTTTTTTCGAAAATCTACAATGGCAAAAACGTACTGATAGTAAATTCCACATGAGTTGACTCACATTTTCCATTAATCTCATTGGTTTCTTAATATGTCCATCAGCCAGTTACAATTTCATTCATGTTTGTTTAATTGCTGGTTTTTCCCAATCTTCCCAGACAGCTTTTGTTGCTATGGCAATGCCTGCTCCCCAATCCAAAGCAGCCATAGTCATTACATCATTGTACTATATCAAAAGGATCATGTTTCCTTCATTCCCCTAAAAGGTATTCCCAAATTTGTTCATGGGCACAGATTTGACAATTTTATCCCGCATCTCTTCATCTTGCAATTCCTTTAAGTTTTTTTTGGTTATCCCCATTAACACTAGTTTGGTAGCCTACCAGGACATAAAAAGGTTCTTTTAGGGTTTCGGGAAAAAAATTCAATACTCATAGTATATGTGTGAATTTTAAAAAATACTTACATAGCTTCAAGCTAAGAACCCATTCCAATTTTGAAAAATAAGTAACATGCCTATCTCTTGATTTCCTAGTCATGACAAGCTTCCAAAGCCAAGGTAGTGCTACATTTTACTGAAAACAACATACTTTCACGGTTACCCCCATGGTACATCAAATATAAAATTGTCATGCTACAAACCTATTTTCCCATGAACTTGAATGGGTTCCTAGTCTTAGTATATGGTTGTTTATGCATAGAACTAGATACAAAAGTGGCATTTTTTGCATTCTATTGACCTATTCTCCGTGTTTGCTTGCCCACGCCCATATTCTGCACTATATAACATGTCTATTGATATAGCTTGGTACTTCACCCTCATATTGACACCCAAAAACTATAAAAGACATGCAAACATGTCTTACTATGAGCATTCTAGACACAACAACAAGACATAAAAGTTGAGAGAATGAAAAACTAGGTTCCACATCGTGGCCATCCTAGCCTCTTTGAAAAATAGCTACTTATACCCACATTGGGTTTGTATGCTTAGGTATGGATCTAAGCTAGAAGTTGACAATGTCTATTGAATGTAACGACCAATACTAAACATAATACATTTCTAATTCAAAAAGAGTGTGATTTTGGTAAAGTGAAATTTTCTTTCCGACTTTGTATTTTTAGTTATTTGGGGTAATAGGATCCCCAAAACTCATGAAAGAAGCCTTACATAGTTATGAGACTATTTGCACAATCAAAACTATCTTTGTATAGCATAAACATATACAACATTCATGAAAGTGTAAAATTTCTCCCTAAATCTGCATGGAAACTTTTTTATAATTAGGCAATAGCTTGGAATATATATCCTTTTAAAATAGATAAGGAGTTTTTAAAATAGTACTTGAACGCACATGATATACAGACTTTATACATAGTGACCCCCCAAAGGTTTCATTCATGGAAGCTCAAGGATTATGGACTTGGGAATGAACAAAGTTATTCAGAAGAGTCGGAAAGGTGATGGAGATAAGCTACAGGTACCTAGCTATGATGAATTTTGGGAACAAATTTGTGCAAGAAGTAAAGCTAAAGTAGATGCAGCCTTGGAAGTAGCAGGTTTAGTCCTGAAGGATCATGTTTCAAGAAATGTAACACAGGATAGTAATAATTTTGATGCTAAAACTATAAATGATTGCAATTTTTAAAGGATTGCTGCATCGGAGCTACGTCCATTAGTGGCTTTGGTGAAGATATAGATTGTGTTGCAAGTGTTTCACAGGCTAGTGAACTCTCCGTGGGTTATTCTCAAGCAGTTCTAGATGAACCTTTACAGAGTATTAGTGGAGCCTTTGGTACCATGGAATCATGTGAGGCCAAACTAAACAGTAGGTTTGTTGAAGAAGATTGGATAGATAAAGTTGTGTATATGGTACTTCATTAAATGTAGTAAGTTGTGGATAGTATCGCATAGGATGTACATGAGAATACAAATGAGTTTATGTTTAGTGCTGGCAGCATTCAACTATATTTCTTTGGAGAAATTATGTTGGAGCTTAGCAAAAGGTTATAATTCCCTAGAGAAATTATATTTGGAAGGTTCTACTTGCTATGCATTTTCTATAACTTCCTAGCATGAGGCTCATGGGGCGAAGCTTTTTGAGTCCACTGGGTGACATACAGGCGATGACCGCCACATTATCCAGGGATCACTCTTGTGCGCTCGGCTAATAAAAGAAACTCGAAACTTGTATTTTGAGGAGTTGTGACCTATTTTGGTCAAATAAATATAGGGCAATATCCAATCAACTAAATTTCTTTGGAGAAATTATATTGGAGCCTAGCAAAAGGTTATATTTTCCTAGAAAAATTATATTTGGGAGGTTCTACTTGCTATGTGTTTCCAAGAAATTTCAATAATTTAATTATATTCTTTGGAGAAACTATGTTGGAGTTTAGGAAAGATTCATATTTGTTCGTAGAAACCCTAGATTACAATCACAAGTCATTTACTCAGGAACTTGTCTAACTTTCTTTAGCATAATTCCATGCCACATTGAAAGTATTAGCGTTATGTTTCCAAATCCAACAATATCAAGCACACAAGAATCAGCCGTTTTGCCATTACCCTAGTAGCCATACAGAGAAGAGAAAAACCAATATGTACGCAGTGTAACATGAAAACTCGGACCAAGATTTATCACCCAATTTGACATTACCCTAATAGCCATTGACATAAGAGGAAAACCACTCTCTACGCTATGTAACATGGAACCTCGCACCAAGTCTATGCATAATTGGCATCTTGTGTGACAAGGGCATCTACATCAATGAAATCTTATGAAAACAATCAAGATGTATGAGGTATGAGTCATCTCATAAACATCATGAGTCTTAAAACACTCAACAACATTGATTTCTTCAAGATTTACCTTGCCCTTTGCATCATTGTCAGACTTCTTAGTCTCTTGAGACTTCTTGTCAACAATCCTAATTGACATGCCCTTTCTTATGGAAATAGTAGCACAAGACACCATCGTCATCACTCATGGGACAACTCCTTCCAAAGAGGTTGTTGTGGTAGTAATGATATAAGTGCATTGGCATCACCTCATTTATGCCCTTATTTGTCTATGGTAGATAGTACACCAATGGGCTCACCATGCACACCTTGGAGGCCACATATGCATGATGACTCAAGGTGAAGAGGTCCAATTAGGACCCTTTTCATGGATGTGGTCGGAAAGGCCATGCATGTTTGGATCCACTAGTTATGCACCTTGCAGTTTGACCCCTTTTCCATGGGTTATTGGAATGCTGAAGAAAATGAGAGGAAAAAATACATTATATGGTGCATTATCTCATAGTTCACACCAACATATTAGATGCTCTCAGTGCTATCTAAGATGTTTTGCACCATGCTTGCACCCTACTATTCACTTTATGGTTTTAAAGTCCGCCCTAAATGTCATTCAACTTCAAACTCCCCTCGTCCTTGCACTTCCAACCTCTTACCCACTTAGTTGCACTTTAATCACATTTGTGATCCAAGGTGTTCTTTTAAAGATCCATGCTAAAATATCGTGTGTTTCTTTAGGAACTTCAAATGCTCCTAACCACAAAATCTCCCTCATTGATTGAACACTAAATGTAAAATTGTGAGCTTGTACCTCAAACGATGGCCGCTTTACATAGTACATGGTTGTGCATAAATGTTATACTCATTTGCTCTAATTGACACCCTTCAACAACCTGAGCCTCATCCAACTTAGGCACAAACAATCTCCCTCCAAGCACCACAAAATAATAAAAACTAAAATTTTAAACCAAACAAACTAAAAATATCAATCAATTCTAGATACATTTAAAAAATAAAAACCTTCATTAAGAAATTTGTAAAAATTTACCAAGAATTGTTAAAACCTTTTTCAATCTATGGAAATACTATTAAATTCCATGTATGAAAAAATAGAATCATCAACATTGGAATTAATAGATCCACTTTGATGATGTGGTGGTCTTCTAGTTGCGAAATGCTTTGGGGCAGATAGCATTGACATTGAGTCATCAATCGTAACTACCCACCAATATGCAACATATCATCTTCATTGGAGACTTTTTTCATGAGTGTAAATTTATGTGGGACAGGAAATAGATTCTTTGTGATACCCTTTGGTAGCCTATTGTTAGCAGGTCACTACGAAGGGACGCGTGTGGCATAGCTATCTCACACTAACATGTTACCATATACATGTGGTAGTGATGTGTGTGAACACACTAGGACCGCCGGGGCATTTTTTCCCTCTTTAGGAGGTTTTTTCCCCCGTGCATTGTAGATACACCCATCACTCTAGGGCTATCTATCTTTCCATTGCACACTAAGTTAAACACTCTCTATTGTGTGCCTTGAGCTTCCTTCATCTTCTCCAAGTTGTGTGTGTTTCTCTGCAACCCTAATTCCAACAATTGGTATCAGACCAGGTTGTGTCCTCACGGGCTTAGTCACCAGCTGCTCCAGTACACGCTTGCTCACTTTCTCCGATTTCAGTGAGCTTTGGCGAGCGTTCGCAGGTTGACAAATACTTCGGGAGCGCTCGTAGAGCTTGGTTCTCAGACCAATGGATTGCCAGACCCGGTCCATCTGCCCAACCTCCCTTTTATAGGCTTCCAGCCTGCTTGAACCTGTTCCCACTGGCAGCCGGCCCTTGGTCGAGTCCGTGACCCCATTGGTTTGTGCCCTTGGCCTGACATTACTCCCCCCTTGGAGAAGCATTTTCGTCCTCGAAAACAAAAGTGGGGAATTTCTTCTTAAGAACGCTAATGTTTTCCCAAGTGGCACCTTCCTTAGGTCGATCTTTCCACTTGACTAAAGCTTGACTACGTACATGCTGACGAGTACGTAGTTCATGAAAATCTAAAATGCGTTCAGGTTCATGCAGTTGAATGGGAGGTTCAGTGAAATCAACCAATATCTGCTGGCCGATAACATTGTCGTCCCCATGCAAGCGTTTACGTAAACGACTTACATGAAATACCGGATGGACACGAGAGTGCACAGGTAACTCAAGTTTGTAGGCCCTATCACCAACTCGCTTGAGTATCTTGAATGGCCCACAATAACGTGGAGATAATTTGGGTGTAGGTCCAGTCTTCAGACTTTCTGAATGCTCTGGCACACGCAAAAATACCTCTTCCCCTTCCGTGAAGGTAACTTGCCGACGTTTCTCATCAGCATACTTCTTATACCGATCATGTGCTTGTCGAACATTTTGACGAGCAAGTCTCAGTATTTCCATATGATCTTGGAGAAACTCCTTGACCTGTTGGAGCTTCTCAGTTGCCAACCCCACCGTCACTGGTGATCTAGGTTGAAAACCATACATAAGCATGAATGGACTAAAACCAGTTGTAACATGCTTAGCACTATTATATGCAAACTCAAGAATAGGAAGATAACCTTCCCAATCTGATTGCTTCTTGCTAACGTATGCTCGTAGCATATCCTCTAGCACTTGGTTGACTCGTTCCGTCTAACTATCTGTTTCAGGGTGATCAGCCGTACTTAAATTAAGTTGTGTACCCAATCGTTTAAAAACAACCCTCCAAAAATGACTGTTAAACTTGGGATCACGATCACTCACAATGTTACTTGGCAATCCATACAACCTGTAAAGATTGTCCACAAATAACTTAGCTAATTCTGGAGTCTTAATGGTTGACTTGGTTGGAATAAACCGACAAAGTTTAGTCAACCGGTTTACGACCACCCATACCGAGTCATGTCCTCGAATAGTGGTTGGTAAACCCACAATAAAATCCATGGAGATACTTTCCCATTTACCGTTGGGAATCTCTAAAGGATGTAAGAGTCCTCCTGCTTTCAGGCGCTCTGCTTTATTAACTTGACATTTTTGGCAATGCAAGACATAGTCTTGAACATACCCATGCAAACCTGGCCAGTAAAACTATCGTCTTACGAGTGCATAAGTTTTCTTAATTCCCGGATGCCCTGCACTTGGACTATCGTGACATTCATAAAGAATTTGGCGCCGAATGTCCGCGTCCGTCGGTACACACACTCTCCCCTTGTGGAGTAGGTACCCATCATCTATGGAAAAATTCTTCCATCTCTGCAGTTCATCACTCGAAAGAGGAGAACTGGGTGTGGAGGAAATAAAACCACTACCAACATTGGAGTGAGAAGGATCCCTCTTTCTAACATAGCTCCACACCTTGGAGTATGCAGTATCATGCTTGCACTTACCTTTGAGAGATTCCAAAAACTCACTCCGCAATTCCGTGAAAAGGAGAGAGTTGATCTTTGGCATTCGGCTGAGAGCATCAACCACTACATTGTACCGCCCTTTGCGATATCGTAGCTTGGCATCATACTCCTGAAGAATCTCGGCCCACCTGGCCTTGCGACCCTTCAAATCACTTTGTTGTGTAAACCACTTGATGCTTTCATGGTCAAACACAATCTCGAACTGTGCACCATACAAATAATGTCGCCATGTCTTTAAAGAAGACACTATTGCATAGAGCTCTCGTTCGTAAGCAGAGTAATTCTGTTGTGCTGAATCCAGCTTCTTGCTTTCAAATGCAATTGGCCTTCCCTCCTACAAAAGGACTGCTCCAATCGCACGATTACTAGCATCCGTTTCCAAAACGAATGGCTTTAAGGGATCCACAATAGCCAAAACAGGAGTTTTGGCTAATGTGTCCTTAAGTTTGTCAAAACTTTGCTGTTGTTCTAATCCCCACTATAAGATCTTGCCCTTGGCTTTCAGCGGATCTGTCATGGGAACAACAATATGGGCATAGTTTTTAACGAATCGACGATAAAAACCTGCAAAGCCTAAAAAAATCTGGAGCTCTTCCACATTTTTGGGAGAGGGCCACCTCGAATGGAAGCTTAAAGATGTTAGGCATGTTCCTTCTCTTCGCAAAAATTTGATCTCTACAGGACAATTGGACGATGAAGGTCACAACATTGCATTCGGAAACAAACGGTGGAAGATCTCAAAGGGATCTTTGGTGGTTGCCAAGGGAGAAAAAGTCGGTACACTTTACTTGTGTACTGTTAGCACGCAACCTTCAGCTTGTGCAGCAACTACAGAAGTTGATAGTGCAGTGTGGCACTATCGACTTGGGCATATGAGTGCCGAAGGAATGCAAATCCTTCAAACAAAGAAGCTTCTACCAGGTTTGAAAGAAGTGGACTTAGAGTTCTGTGAAGATTGTGTTTATGGTAAACAAAAGAGGGTAAAATTTCAAAAATTAGGAAATGAAAAAAAAAATAAAAAACCTGAGTTGGTTCATTCTGATGTTTGGGGTCTTGCAAGTACACCATCACTTGGTGGCATTGTACTATGTAACATGCATAGAAGATGCGACTAGAAAAACATGGGTTTATGTCATGAAGAATAAATCCAATGTATTTTCCATATTTCAAAGGTGGAAAGCCTTTGTGGAGAATGAAACAGGTACCAAGGGTTAAATGCCTCAGATCCGACAATGGAGGCGAATATTGCAGCCAAGCTTTTGAAAGCTTTTGTGCTAGCAATGGCATTCGGAGGCAAAGGACAACCCCAAGGACACCTCAACAAAATGGGATTTCGGAAAGGATGCACAGGACAATCATGGAACGAGCACGAAGCATGCGGCCACATGCAGGCCTACCGCTTGAGCTTTGGGCGGAAGCTGTAAGTACGTCTGTGTACTTAATCAATCGGTCACCCTCAACGGCATTGGATGGGGGAGTTCCAGAAGAGGCATGGACAGGTAAACCGGTGAATTATGCATTTCTCAAAGTGTTTGGGTGTGAGGCTTTCATGCACATAGATAGAATCCTAAGATCAAAGCTAGATGCAAAGTCCAAAAAGTGTTTCTTCATTGGATATGGAGAAGGAGACTTTGGGTATCGCCTATGGAATCCTGAAGATGGTAAAATCTTAAGGAGTAGGGATGTAATTTTTAACGAACAAAATATGTACAAAGATTACTTGGTAAGAAAACAAACAAAAAAAACAGGTGATGAGTACATGGAGCTTGAGGACGGTGAAGACTCAAGGACTACAAACGGTGACAATGTGCAACAACGTCAACCAAATGAGGAGCCTCAACCTATTCCCCGAAGATCTACAAGAGCAAGTAGACCTCCAGAAAGGTTTGTTCCTTCCTTCAACCATCTCTTGATCTCAGATTTTGGAGAGCCGGAATCATACAAAGAAGCTATGCAACATGAATCCAAAGAAGAATGGACGAAGAGCATGCAAGTCGAGATGGACTCACTACATCGCAACCAAACATGGGAGTTGGTTGAGTTGCCTAAAGGTAAGCGGGCACTTCAAAACAAATGGGTGTACAAGCTGAAGGAAGAAGAAGGTGGGAAGAAAAGGTACAAGTCTAGGCTTGTGGTAAAAGGTTTTTCTCAAAAGAAAGGTATTGACTTCAATGAAATATTTTCTCCTGTTGTAAAAATGAACTCAATTAGGCTTGTCTTAAGCCTTGTGGCTGCTCATGATCTAAATCTCGAGCAACTGGATGTAAATACGGCATTCCCTCACGGTGACTTAGAGGAGGAAATCTACATGCTTCAACCAAAGGGGTATGAAGTAAAAGGTAAGGAGAAAATGGTTTGCAGATTAAAGAAGAGCTTGTATGGTTTAAAGCAAGCATCAAGACAATGGTACTTGAAGCTTGATCGATGGATGTTGGATCATGGATTCACAAGATGCAACTCGGATCACTGCGTCTACACGAAGAATTTGGGAGATGGGAAATTCATCATCCTAATGTTGTATGTTGATGACATGTTGATTGCAAGTGCTAACATGCAGGACATCAAAGACCTAAAAGAGGAGCTGTCCAAATCTTTTTCAATGAAAGATTTAGGTGCTGCAAAGAGGATACTTGGTATGAAAATATCAAGGGACAGGACGAAGAAGACAATAAAGCTATCTCAAGAAGATTACATCAAGAAGGTTCTAGAAAGGTTTGCAATGCAAAATGCAAAACCAGTTTCACACCTTTGGTTGGTCATTTTAAACTAACGAAGGATATGTGTCCAAAGACACAAGAGGAGATAGCCTATATGTCTAAAGTTCCATATGCTGCAGCGGTAGGTTCTCTAATGTATGCTATGGTCTGGACAAGGCCAGACATTGCACATGCAGTGGGAGTTGTGAGTAGGTTCATGGACAACCCAGGTAAAGAGCATTGGCAAGCTATGAAGTGGATACTTAGGTATCTAAAAGGGACAACAACAAATAATTTGTATTTTGGAGGAACTGATATTTTTCTAGAAGGGTATGCTGATGCAGATATGGCAGGTGACAAAGATACTCGAAGGAGCACTACTGGCTATGTGTTCACGGTTGGAGGCACAGCAGTAAGCTGGGCTTCAAAGCTGCAGAAAGTGGTTTCACTTTCTACCACGGAAGCAGAGTATGTAGCAATGATGGAAGCAAGCAAAGAAATTATGTGGCTTCACAGATTCTTAGAAGAGCTTGGATTCAAACAAGACAATTGTGTCTTGTACAGTGATAGCCAAAGCGCTATCCATCTTGCGAAGAACTCAGCCTTTCATTCAAGGACAAAGCACATTGAGGTGAGATATCACTTCATACGCACTCTTTTGGAAGAGGGACAGCTAAAGCTAGGAAAGGTGCATACAAGTGAAAATCCTGCAGACATGTTTACAAAGGCGGTCAACAAGGAGAAGTTGAGCTTTTGCTCATCTTCAATCAGCATTCAAGGATAAGAAGCTAGAATGGAAAGTAATCACAGGTTTGGTTTGGAGATCAGTCTCCAAGTGGGAGATTGTTAAGTATGGAGCCTGATTTACCCTTGTAATTTTCTGTGGTAAAAGCGCACATTTGTAAGGCCCCCATTATGAGGAGAAGCCATCGTGTGTGAAGGAAAATCACTCACCGGAAACCAAAATTTTCACGGACAAGAATCAGGGGCGACTTTAGAGGCCTCGGGGGCGGAAGCCCCCGAGACTTTTTTTTTCGCCGGAATATTATGGCCGGACGGCGGCCGAAAAGTGGTCGGAAAACAACCGGTCAGTTGGCCAGTGGCCGGTAGTCAATGGCCGATGGCCGGTGGTCGGAAGTCAATGGCCAGTGGCCGGTGGCCGAATTCAAAAGCGGACTTGTCTTCTCAAGGGCTGCCACACATGGGCGGATTGGAGGGTCCGATTTGGACTTATTCGCACAAGGGCGGCTACACATGGTTGTCTCTCATAAGAGAGGGCAGCCCTTTTGGCCTATAAAAGGAGGCCATTTCTACACACATTTCATAGTGTGAAGTTTATGCAACAAGGTGAGTGTGAGGTGGTGAGAGTGAAGCAAGGCGGGAGCTCTATCAAGGGTTTAATCCCTTTGTAAACTACTTCTTCTTTTGAAGTGCTAAAGCCATTGAGTGGGTGCTTTCCCGTGGACGTAGCCCACATTGGGTGAACCACGTATATCGTGTGTACTCTCTCTCTCTCTCTCTCTACTCTATAATCTCTTGTGTGTGAAATCTATCTCTCTCCATTAAGTAATCTACTCAAAAATCTATTTAGCTACGTCTTATTTTCTAACAGTGTTTGTGGAAGATTCTGTTCAGCCCTTGCTCTCATGTACTAGAGACAGTAATCTAAGCTCACATGACATTTATGACACTTTGTTGCCTCTTTTTGGTGGTGGAAATATGAATGTAAGTTCCAATGAGGCAAATGTATAGCCTATGGGGGTTTCTGAAAATGTTACAGATCAGCTTATTACTGATGCAGATGTACATGATGTACTTGATGAGGAAAAGGCTGAAAATGAGCAGGCTAGAGGTATGCCAAAATGGCTGGTGCACACTTTGCGTGACAGTAAATTGGATGCACCTTTGTCTAGTCGTACTCGTTCAGGCTCTTGCCATGCATCTTATGCATCAGATTGTTACGCTTTGGCTGTGTCTAGCTTACATGATGTTGAGGAGCCTCTCTCTTTTAATGAAGCACAGAATTCAGAAAATTGGATGGCTGCCATGCAATCAGAATATGATGCACTTATAGAAAATGACACATGGACTTTATGTGATTTTCCTCCTGGCAAAAAGGCCATTGGTACGAAGTGGGTTTACAAGTTAAAACGCAAGCCGGATGGTGAGATCGATCGCCATAAGGCTCGACTTGTTGCAAAGGGATTTGCACAACAAAAAGGCATTGATTATGAAGAGACTTTTGCTCCCACTTGTCGTATGACTACTGTGCGTTTTCTATGTGCATTGGCAGCTCATTTTGGTTGGGATGTACATCAATTAGATATTGTTACTGCTTTACTGAATTGTGACATATTTGAGGAAGTTTATGTAACGCAGCCTCGCGGTTTTGTCATAAAAGGACAAGAGGACAAAGTGTGCAAATGTAAGAAGGCTTTGTATGGGTTGAAGCAATCTCCTTGTGCTTGGTATGAGAAAGCTGACACTCATTTGGTTAAACGAAGCTTTCGTAACAGTCCAACAGAAAGCACATTGTATGTAAAGCATGAGGGTGATGTACTTCTCATTGTGGTTCTTTATGTTGATCATTTGCTGATCATTGGACCAAATGAGATACATATTGCTGAATTTAAGGCTGATTTGAATGCTACTTTCAAGATGAAAGATTTGGGGCTGTTGCATCATTACTTGGGTATACAGTTTAAGTAGTGTGATGGTGGTATTGCCTTGTGTCAGAAAAGTTACATAGAGACATTGCTATGTAAGTTTGGCCTTGAGGATTGCAAACCTATTACCACTCCCATGGAAACAGGTTTGAAGTTGAGTCTACATGATGCTTGCAATCCTGCTGATGTCACTCTTTACCAAAATGCTATTGGCTGCCTCATTTATGTATGCAACACGAGGCCAGATATTCAGTTTGCAGTCTCGCAGGTCAGCAAATTTATGCATAGCCCAGGGTCTAAGCATTGGCAGGCTGTTAAGAGGATTTTCCGCTACCTTAGTGGCACTTTACATATTGGCTTGTTTTATCCCAAGGGGGGATCATTGCCGCCAGACTTACATGCTTTTTCGAACTCATATTGGGCTGGTTGTTTTGACACGCGAGTGTCCACAAGTGGTTTTTGTTTCATGCTTGGCAATTCATGTATATCATGGTTGAGCAAGAAGCAACCTACTGTGGCCACTTCGAGTTGTGAGGCTGAGTACAGGGCAGTCTTCATAGCTACGGTTGAGTGTGTATGGCTCAGACGCCTTATGGTTGATTTGGGTGTTGGACAGGACACTGTCAACACTATCTACACTGACAGTCAGAGTGCATTGGCAGTTGCGAGGAACCCAGTTTTTCATGCTTGCACAAAGCACATTGAGGTCCATTACCACTATGTCAGGGAGAGGCTCTCAACAGGAGAGATCAGCTTGGATTATGTGCCAACACAAGACAACCTTGCAGATCTTTTCACAAAGGCATTGTCTCGTGAGAAGCTTGAAGCTTTCCGCAAAGCTTTGGGCTTACTCCCCTTTGTGGACTGATCATGTCCTTAGGGCATGGCACTTCCCTTTACTCATGTTCCAGCTCTCATTCACCGCATCACTCCACGGGGATTTGTTACCATATACATGTGGTAGTGATGTGTGTGAACACACTAGGACCGCCGAGGCATTTTTTCCCTCTTTAGGAGGTTTTTTCCCCCGTGCATTGTATATATGCCCATCACTCTAGGGCTACCTATCTTTACATTGCACACTAAGTTAAACACTCTCTATTGTGTGCCTTGAGCTTCCTTCGTCTTCTCCAAGCTGTGTGTGTTTCTCTGCAACCCTAATTCCAACATAACATAATATGTCAATACTCACAAAAGTGACTCGGATGGGACATGGAGACTCTTTGAGGTTGTCAATCCTCAACAAGTGAACCTAACAAACAAACCACCACTCAATGATCAGGAAATATGCTTATGTCCTTTCTCACCCCTCTAGGTCATCATGCCATTCCATCGACTAAACGGAACTCGGACTTTCACAAAACTTTAAGAAAAGCTTCATAGGCCTAAAGGGACACGTCTATAAAGTCTGGTCACATTTTTTCAAGGCACGGATCGCAATCCATCATGACCCAAGTCTACAAAGTCTACAAGTCTAAAGGGACAAGTCTACAAAGTCTGGTCACATTTTGACAAGGTACATGGATCGCGACCCATCAAAACCCAAGTCACAAAAACTGCAACAGGACAATAAAAAACATCGAGTTAAGCACTCAAATATGAAGACTGCGATCCATCAAAACGTCAAAAACCAGCAATTTAAGCACTCAAATTTGAAGATTAAGCTCGTAGATGCGTAGTCGCAAACCACTACATAATGTTTACACTTAATTGAAAGAGAAAAGAAAGAGGAACACAATACAAGTTTCAAAATTTAAAATGGATTATCCATTCATTAGAAAAGTTGATTACAAGTTGTATCTGCTTGGCCGCTTGAGGGTACGTACAACAGAGCTCTTTTCTCTCCAGAAGATAAGCCTCCCTTTCACATTAAAACTATTGACTTTTATGCATAAGGCTTTCTTTATGGCTAGTGGTTGGCTCACATGGGCCTTTATAGATATCATGACAGAATTACAACTCAAGGAATTGACCTGCTACTCTGGAATCAAGGTTTACACACACTCTATCTACACTAGCTCAAAAAAATAAAAAAGTACAAAATCATAAAGAATGTGGTGTCCAGCTAGGTGGGTGCGCATATAGTGAATCCAGCTAACACTCCCTCCTTCCTTTTTCATGTCGTCCCTTGACAGAACCATGTGCAACCCTATTGTTAGGGTTGTCTTTAGCTTTGTCTTCAAGGCTGGTCTTTAGCTTTGAATTATGGGCTTACCGTACTTCGATAAAGGCAGGTGCAGGGTTTACTCCATTTCATTTGGTATATGGAAAGAAAGAACTATTGCCTGTGGAAGTAGAGTTGCCTATGGTCAAGATGCTAGAGAAGTTGCTTGGGCCACCTAGTGATGCATTCAAAGAGAGGCTCTTACAGTTACAAGAGGTTCAGCTGGATAGGATGAGTACATTGGAGCATTATGGGCAAATGCAAGATAAGGCTTTAGCAAAGATAAATAAAAAGATCAAAAGTAAGGGTATCAAGAAACATGGCTTGGTTTTGCGCTACAACAATAAGCTGGACAAGACATTCCAAAAGAAGCTTCAAATTAAGTGGGAAGGCCCTTTCAAGGTAGTGGAGTGTTTTTCGAACGGTACATATGAGTTGGCTAACCTAGATGGGATTCTACATAACTCAAGGGTAAATGGATTGCGTCTTAAATTGTATCATGCTAGATTGATGATGGTGGAGCAAGATGAGTTGTTTGCAGAACAAGTAATATCTATGAGGGATGAGGAGACCTCTGACGCGACGAGTCTCATATCTCTTTTTGTTGTTGCTGATCATGACTGATCTAGCACGCTTGGGGATGGGCAAATTATGTTAGGAGTTTTTTGGAAGAACTGACTATGCATATGTACATACACATGCATGGTGCATCAAATAAAGGATTGCCCATTTTCCAAAGCGAGGTGGTTACATGGGGCCCACATGTGTAGATGTAGGACAGTGAGTACATAGTACATGGATTTTCATAATCACCAGTACCAGTTTGTTTTTTCTATAATAATGAGGAGGTGGTAGCGCATAAGACTTCTCGAGAAATCTATCCGCAGTGTAGTGCAGCTCCACTCCCATGCTAAGAAATTTCCCCTAGTTGTACATCAAGCTTATTTGAAGTTTACATGATTATTGAGCAATGATCAAGGCTTGTTAACGGGCCAAGCTTAATGATTCATGTATGCCAGATGCGGCTAAAAGGGCCAATAGATGCCTTCATCATGCTAAAATGGATTATACTTGAAGTGAGCACAAATGAGAGATTATGATCTAGAGCTGTACTGCTTGATGTGCTCTATCGGCTTGTCTTTACGGCTCGTCGTTTGGAGCTACGGTGCAAAAGTTATGGCAGTTCAAAGTTTAAGTCAATTGTAGATCCGTACCGGATTGGGCAACTGCCAACTGAGGGGAAAAAAATGAAGTGAATGCACAGACCTGAAATGCTCACTTTGTGGAGCGCATCGGTCTTTTTAGATCAGTGATTGGAGTTCCTGTTGCCAAGTTATTGGCCGCTAAAGATTTATCGGGGGCCGGTTCCGTACCAGTCCGATTCCGTACCAGTCCGGTTTGCTCGATCGGAGTGCCATCTGGGAGTTTTTGGCTCTCAATCGGGTTTTGGAATGCAATGATTACGGATTATGCCAAAAAGGGCTGCAGCTTAGAAGCCCCTACTGTTTTAACCAAATGTGAGGGAAGGTCTTTCACAGAATTCAATCACTTATACTTGCATCTTGAAGGCTGTGGCGGCATTCAACACACTAGAGTGGGCAGCAGAATTCACGATGATATTGCTAGTCAGGAGATGTTAAGAGAAAAATTTCGTGTTTCTCGGTGCCTCAGTCGGCATGTATGCTAAATGTGGTGCCCAACAAGGGCCAAGGGCCGCCCAAGGGACCAAGCTTATGGCCGCCCAAGAGGTAAGTCGACCGCCCGCCCAAGGTGAAGTAAAATGGCCGCCCGAATTTTTTTAATAAGGGCAAATGTGAACAAAAGAAAGAAAAAGAAGAGAGCCATGGCGTGAGCAGCAAGCGGCGACTCAAGCAGCCAGAGACGAGCTCGTGCAGGGCTGGGAAGGGGTCAGCTGAGGACGGCCAAGAGACGAATACCACCTAGAAGGCCAGGGCGAAGGTTTCGGGGCAAGTCCCGTCGCGTTTGGCTCAACTGGAACTTCAACATTGCCACGTCATTGGCGTCGTTCCCACAACGACCGTCGTTGCATAAATTTAAAGAGGGCTATTGATAGGCTATAGAAAACAAGTTGAAAACGGGGAAATAGGGAGGAGAAGCATAATGAAGGAAAGAAGAGGGCTATCAACAAGACGACAGAGGAGCTTGGAGGGGAGGGTGAAGGTGAAGCTCTCTCTCGTCCACGGCTAGAGAAAGGCGTAAAGGGAGGAGCGAGCAGGCTCCCTCTCTCTCGCTCTCATGCTCGGTAAGGTAAACAAGGCAACGTTTCTCTCTCTCGAGTTGTCACAAAGGGCAACATTGCTCTCTCTCCCTCGTGCTCAATCGATCAAAGGAGGGCAATAGCTCCAATTTCTTGTGCTCACAAACTTGAACAAGGGCAAGCCTGGCAAAGGAGAAGAAGAGATTCACCAGACAAGCTTGGTCAAGAAGGGAAGATCGAGGTCGAGGCTTGAGCAAGCCGAAGCAAGAGGACATTCTAAGCAAGGTCAAGATTAAACAAGCCACCAAAGCAATCAAAGGCGAGAAACTTGAGACGAGGTCAAGGAGGGAAATCTCTCTTTCTCTATCGTCCTCTTTGAAGAAAGGAAAGATCTCTCGAGCTCAGTAATAGAAAGCAATGCAATATATATAAAGTTCAACCACATCCAAAGCATGGAAATACGACATGGAGGAAAATTTTGATCATCGACAGCATCATAAACTTAATGAATCCTTTTTGTTAAATCACGGAGCCGTTAACGGCCCGGGTAACTGTAATGGGAGCCTTAACTCCTTGATTTCAATGAACCTAAGTGTTGGTGCTATTAACAGCCCGACTTGGCTATTGCCTATAGAATGTATTCAGAGCTTAAATTGATTAATTGAAGGTTTCGGTGATTGACAGAGCCTTTTTCACCTGTTTTTCTTGTTCTCTTGACGCCTCCCACAGCCAGAGGCCCAGTTCCTGCCCGGCTCACGTAGCGAACATGTATCCCCCGACATCTTTGGTGAACCCGACGTGAAACAAGCCAGGGTGGGAGATGCAGATGGAGATTCCAAAGGAGGTAAAGAGATTATTTGAAGAATTCATCACACATGTTTCTGATGGCAAATTAGGAGTTCCAAATTTTTCCAAGATGATGCAAGTGATGCAAGGATCGCTGCTTTAAGTAGAAGCCATGATGGTGAAGGAGTAGATGAAAGAAGCTTTGAATGCAGCATTGGATGCAATATACGATGAGAGATCAATCTTTGATGGTGAATATGATCCAAAAGGTTACCTAGAGTGTTACGAGCAGCAAATGAAGCGTCAAAAAGTGCCAGACGTTCAGATGATTGCAGAATTTGAACAGCTTGTGTGTGATCATATTAAGAATCAAATTCAAGTTCTTGCAAGAACTCATGCAGACAATTGGGATGCTTTTGCCCAAGCGATCATAAATGGGTTCTTATTGAGTGAAGACCTAGAGCTTCAGCAGATTGAAAGCACACAAGATGAGAAACCATCTGTTTTAATGCAAAAAGCATGTCGTGCAGGTGGTCAGAGTTCTATCCGAGCTAAAGCTAGAAGCTGTTATCGATGCATGTCTTTTGGAATACAAATCATTGTTGCATGCAGATGATGATTTCATAGTGGATACAGCTTATGATCGATTGGGATTGACTTCTTTATTTCAAAGAAAATGTGACTTTGTGGATGTAGTCGTATCCTCTCAAAGTGACATAAATGAGGAAACGGGTTTCTCAGAGCCAGTGCATGCTATGCATGCAAGCATACCCGCTAACAGTGATCAAGCAACATGTTTGTCAGAGTTAATATGTGATGTAGATGCCCATTTGGAGTGCTCTTTGGGTGTAGACCATGAAGAGAATGCTTATTTAACATTACATGCAAAAGCAATTGTTTTGGCTAATGCTATGCAAGAGGGTTTTATGTCTATGGCTACATTTCAGGACACTAGTGATGATGCAGATGTATTTGATGCTCATCCATATATATTTGATGTAAACCCATACAAATATTATGATTATGGAGATGCATATTTAGAGGGGGTGCATGATGATGATCAGTCTATGACTGCTACATGTGACAGGGTTTGCTATGATGATGCTATGGACAAATAAATTGATGCTATCTTTGTAATGCATGCTGAGACTTGTGCTATTGAAGGGTAAAGATATTTGAATGGGAGTGTGAAGCTGCCAGAACAATGCGTGCCTATGTATGAAACAAGCGATGAGGTTTCCTGTGATAATACTCAGAAACTAGGTGGTTCTTCCAAGGAGGAAGATATGGAGCTTATGGATCTGCTTGATGATGCGCTAGAGGAATTTCGAGTTCCTTCTGACAAGAGTAGTGAAGAACATCCTGCAACATATGATGAAGAGCTTATGTTTCTTTTGGATGAGGCTCTAGAGGAGTTTGTGCCCACTAGAGAAGGCAGCCATGCAGCGTTTGTGGTATCAAATGAAGTGATGGCATTCAATGACTCACAAATGCAGATTGATGTTTTGGAAACCATAGTGATTGAATTCATTTTGCCTTTGGGTTCTGCTATGATGGGAATTTGGGACATTTTGTTGCTATGCTATGAGAAAGTTTGTGGAGATGCAATATACTTGAAATATGATTTTCTACTACCTTATGACCCAGGAGGCTATCATGCTAGTTATGATTCTTGGTAGTTACTATATATGACTTATGACCCAGGAGGTTATCATGCTAGCTATGATTGTTGTCAATTACTTTTTATGCCTTTTGATCCTGGAGGATACTGCTATGCAAACATATTTTTGGGTTTTTGTCAGGTTTTTTGCTATTAGGTTCTGCTATGCAAACATATTTTTGGGTTAAGAAGCACTATTGGCACATGTTGGAGGATGGTGCGCTTTTTTTTTTTTAAGGAATGATCACAGTGGGGCAAATCATTGGTTTCCCATTTGATCCCGGGGGACTACTAAAGTGCAAAGTTGCTGATTTGAAGAGTACCAGTTATTTGTTCTAGCAGGTTGCATGGTACAAGATTTTGTTTTCTAGATCTATGCTAAGTTAGAACAGTTTTGGTAATGCGATCGATAAGATTACATGGCTAGCTTCCAGTTGACTTCTTTGGACAATTGGTGAAGTATCTTCACATCTTTTGAGTTGGTTCTGCTACCAGAACTTGAAGTAAAGGACTTGACGGCCATTCCCTGTGCAGATAGAGTAGGGCATACTTGAGCTTGACAGGGTTCCCTTAAGAGAGGTTAATGGTCAAGCCGTGTGCATCATTAACTGGAGCACTTGAGTCTGGCGGGGTTCACTGAATAGGTTATCCATAATTGAATGCTTTGAAGATACAGCAGATACGGTTCAGAGATTTTGATGGACAGCTACCTAAATATCAATTTAAACATTGATGATAGGGTGTAAGCCTTAGTTTATTTTTCATATGTTTACTAGTTGCGTGAGTCTGATGATGGCAAAGAGCTACAGGTACTTATAGTAGGTGCAGATTGAAGTGCAATTGGCACAGACCGGAGGCTGTGCAGGTTCAGAGGGGGTGGATGTCATGCAGCTCTGCCCCCATGCTAAGAAATATACCAAAAAGATCCACATCAAGCTTATTTGAAGTTTACATGATTATTGAGCAGTGATCAGGGCTTGTTACGGGCCAAGCTTAATGATTCATGTATGCCAGATGCGGCTAAAAGGGCCAATAGATGCCTTAATCATGCTAAAATGGAGTATACTTGAAGTGATCATAGATGAGAGATTATGATCTAGAGCTGTAGTGCTTGATATGCTCTATCGGCCTGTCTTTACGGCTCATCGTGCTCATCGTTTGGAGCTACGGTGCAAAAGTTATGGCAGTTCAAAGTTTAAGTCAATTGTAGATCCGTACCAGATTTGGCAATTGCCAACTGAGGGGACAAAAATGAAGTGAATGCACGGACCTGAAGTGCTCACTTTGTGGAGCGCATCGGTCTTTTCAGATCAGTGATTGGAGTTCCTGTTGCCAAGTTATTGGCCGCTAAAAATTTATCGGGGGCCGGTTCCGTACCAGTCCGATTCCGTACCAGTCTGGTTCCGTACCAGTCCGGTTCGCTCGGTCGGAGTGCCATCTGGGAGTTTTTGGCTCTCAATCGGGTTTTGGAATGCAATGATTACGGATTATGCTAAAAAGGGCTGCGGCTTAGAAGCCCCTACTGTTTTAACCAAATGTGAGGGAAGGTCTTTCACCAAATGCAATCACTTATACTTGCATCTTGAAGGCTGTGGCGGCATTCAACACACTAGAGTGGGCAGCAGAATTCACGATGATATTGCTAGTCAGGGGATGTTAAGAGAAAATTTTCGTGTTTTCCGGTGCCTCGGTCGGCATGTATGCTAAATGTGGTGCCCAACAAGGGCCAAGGGCCTGCCCAAGGGACCAAGCTTATGGCCGCCCAAGAGGTAAGTCGACCGCCCGCCCAAGGTGAAGTAAAATGGCCGCCCGATTTTCTTTAATAAGGGCAAATGTGAACAAAAGAAAGAAAAAGAAGAGAGCCATGGCGTGAGAAGCAAGCGACGACTCAAGCAGCGAGAGACGAGCTCGTGCAGGGCTGGGAAGGGGTCAGCTAAGGACGGCCAAGAGACGAATACCACCTAGAAGGCCAGGGCGAAGGTTTCGGGGCAAGTCCCGTCGCGTTTGGCTCAACTGGAACTTCAACATTGCCACGTCATTTGCATCATTCCCACAACGACGGCGCCGTCGTTGCATAAATTTAAAGAGGGCTATTGATAGGGTATAGAAAACGAGTTGAAGACGGGGAAATAGGGAGGAGAAGCGTAATGAAGGGAAGAAGAGGGCTATCAACAAGACGACGGAGGAGCTTGGAGGGGAGGGTGAAGGTGAAGCTCTCTCTCATCCACAGCTAGAGAAAGGCGTGTAGGGAGGAGCGAGCAGGCTCCCTCTCTCTCGCTCTCATGCTCGGTAAGGTAAACAAGGCAAGGTTTCTCTCTCTCGAGTTTTCACAAAGGGCAACATTGCTCTCTCTCCCTCGTGCTCAATCGATCAAAGGAGGACAATAGCTCCAATTTCTTGTGCTCACAAACTTGAACAAGGGCAAGCCTGGCAAAGGAGAAGAAGAGATTCACCAGACAAGCTTGGTCAAGAAGGGAAGATCGAGGTCGAGGCTTGAGCAAGCCGAAGCAAGAGGACATTCTAAGCAAGGTCAAGATTAAACAAGCCACCAAAGCAATCAAAGGCGAGAAACTTGAGACGAGGTCAAGGAGGGAAATCTCTCTTTCTCTATCGTCCTCTTTGAAGAAAGGAAAGATCTCTCGAGCTCAGTAATAGAAAGCAATGCAATATATATAAAGTTCAACCACATCCAAAGCATGGAAATACGACATGGAGGAAAATTTTGATCAACGACAGCATCGTAAACTTAATGAATCCTTTTTGTTAAATCACGGAGCCGTTAACGGCGTGGGTAACTGTAATGGGAGCCTAAACTCCTTGATTTCAATGAACCTAAGTGTTGGTGCTGTTAACAGCCCGTGACTTGGCTATTGCCAATAGAATGTATTCAGAGCTTAAATTGATTAATTGAAGGTTTCGGTGATTGACAGAGCCTTTTTCACCTGTTGTTCTTGTTCTCTTGACGCCTCCCATAGCCAGAGCCCCAGCGCCTGCTCGGCTCACGTAGCGAACATGTATCCCGTGATAGCGGGCCGACGACATGAGGTAAGCGGGTGCATCAGATGGCATATAGTGGCGCCAGGAGGTCGAATCGGGTCAATACTTGCACGTGGATAAGTACGGACACAACGTGGGTGTTTTTTTGTGATGATTATGCAGAAAGGTCACCATGAGAACTGTATTTGGGGGCCACTTCACGTGATTGCGAGATGCATTATTAAAAAGAGTTGAGTGCCAGGTGTGCGGATGATGCAAAAAGTTAACAAAAATGCACTGTGTGGCCAGTTTTTGGCCTGTTCGGGGTCCGTTTGAGGTCAACTAAAATGCCAAAGGTGCCCAAGTGATAAAATAAAGTATGGACACTGAAAAACCAGAGAAAAAAACCAGCAAAGTGTGGAGAGAAGAGGAGGAACAACCGTAACTCAGTTTTTGTTGTTTTTGGAGCCTGTTTTGGCCATAAACTGCTCATCCGAGGTCGGATTTGAGCACTCTGATATTGTAGACTAGGGTTGTAAGTTTCTCCTTAGAGCGAAGCCTCTGCCCTAATTTGTAATTGTATCTAGCATATTTCATCCATATTGTGTGAGCTATTTGCCCGATTGGTGTTGGCCCAAGCTCAATTGTATCTAAACATAAAAAGTATTTCTCTTTTGAGCTGAGTTTTTGGGTGTGTGTTTGTGTGTGTGTGTGTGTGTGTGTGTGTGTGTGTGTGTGTGTGTGTGTCTGTGTTGAGTGGGCAAATGGATAGTCTCTCTCCTCTCACTCCATTGGTGTGTTCCCTGTCTCGGCTAGGTGGGTTGTGTAAGTCGAGCGGTGCCCCATAGTGTGTGTGTGTGTGTGTGTGTGTGTGTGTGTGTGTGTGTGTGTGTGTGTGTGTGTGTGTGTGTGTGTGTGTGTGTGTGTGTGTGTGTGTGTGTGTGTGTGTGTGTGTGTGTGTGTGTGTGTGTGTGTGTGTGTCATCCCAAGAGTGTGTGTCGAGTGATTATAGAGGCGAAAGAGGGAGGACAAGCAGTAAAGTTTGAGTACTTTTCAGGGTTTTGAGATGATCCTAAGGCTTTAGCCTTTATCCAACAATTTGATATAGCATTTTCTGGAGGCCACTATACCGAGCACTCCTAGATCATACGGGCAGCATCCTTTTTGAAAGGCTATGCATGGGCATGGTGTTCCACTCTTTTGTTAAAGAAACAAGCACCAACAAAGTGGTTGAAATTCAAGAAACTCTTGACTTACCCACCAAATGAACCTTCGACAAGTCACAACAGAAACAGATGACAGAGAGATAGACGACCTCCATTGACAGAAGACCAAAGAGATGAATATTTCAAAGCAACAAAGTGTTTTGAATGTGGAGAACAAGGACATATCGCTACGTGGTGCCCCAAAAAGGCACAAGAATTAGGACGAATGACAGATTGAAAGGACAACAGGACGAGGCGATACTCGTTCCAAGACAACTTTTAGATAGAAAATTATAGATGGAATAGCATTATTTTGCTTTATAAATTTATAAGACTTTTTGGAGGATGATTTTGAATTTTGAATGAAATTAATGTTTTATGAAAGAACCTGCTATTTGTGAGCAGATAACAGATTAAGAATGAGATGATGATGATTTTGGAGCAGTGACAGCTACTGAATGAACCTGATAACGAATCATGAATTTTGAATCATGATTAATTCAATGGAATGGTCACGAGCACCATTGAATCAGTCGTGATTGCATCAAGAGTTCTTGCACAATGAGATGGATGGCCACACAACTAGAACTGAATGATTGAACCACTCTGTTCAGTATGAACTTAGTGATGGATTGGGATCCATGGAAATTTACTCGCACACGACACTGCTTGAGACAAAATACACATGATCGCACTAAGGATTAGTTAATTTGACATCAGTTAGGTCCGGGATGGATCTAGTCACGGTCTGATATTTGGAATGAATTTTTATGTGATTGATTTAATATGTCATATGATGTTGGATGAGATTTGAATGTGATCTGGCTGTGATCTAAATGTCATTTTTGTACAAGTGTTGGATATGTGTTGTATAGTGCATTGGTACTTAGAGTCAGTGTCTATTGAATTGGTTTATGGCTTATGCCTGATTTTGCAGGCATAATCGAGGGCGATTACAATTCTTTCAAGAGGGGGGTATGTCACAAAATGATGATGTGGCAAAACGGCCCGGACACACACATGTGGCTGACAAGTTGTACGGACAACATGACACGTGACGAGGTCCGTGCATTACCTTTCAAAAAGGATGTTGTCCATCTGATCTTGGAGTGCTCGGTATAGCCGCCTCCACAAAATGGTATAATGCTATATCAAACTGTTGGATAACGGCTCAAGCCTTAGGAGCATCTCGAAACCCTGAAAAGTACTCAAACTTTACTGCTTGTCCTTCCTCTTTGAATTTTTGGGCCTTTTTGTTCTTGTCGTCGAAGAAATCATACTGATTGGCTCTGTAAAAGTGCTTCCCCTTTGCATAAAGCATGTGACCTTTCCGTCCTTTCTTGCCTTTCTATCCTCATCACTTGGGTCTGAAGAAGATGCCTTGTCCAAGCTGTCAAAAGAAGATGAGGACAAACTGGGCAATCCTTTGAAGTGTACACGCTTCTTCTGTTTTCTGGCGTTTACAAAAGAGGATTTTTGACCCAAGTAATCGGGGAAATCAATTCCCTTGTTACGTTTCTTCAACTGCTTTTCTTTTGACCCCAATAGTTGTTGACTAGTTTTTCAACAACGTCCTCGAGTTCATCTTCAGTAAACATCCATGGAACAGGAGGCTGCTTGAGGGCTTAACTGGGGAATCGATGGCTTTCTGCCAATGAGTGTGCACCTCGTCAATCGGGTGCCTCCGACATGCTCTGAGAGCATAGATCTGGTGCATCTCCCCCTGGCTAGATCTAAATGTGGATCTAGATCTCGGTCAAGGAAACCTGCTACTACAAGGCCTGTGAAGGGCTGTCCTGAGGAGGTACTGCACCATGGAGAATGTCACAGGCTTGGTCACTCAAAGTCGGAAATTCAACATGACACATGAGTAAATCACTTAAAATACTTCACAACTTTAAATACTTGAGTCGACACCGCCCAATGTAGTTCCGTGCCCAGAGAGATTGGCCCCAAAGAATGGCGCTCCTTTCGGTATTTCTTTTATATTAATGCTTGACCAAAGTACAACTCTCGCGGGTCCTCGGCTCTCAAACTCTGCGTCTAGAGGCTCTGAAGAGTGAGGTCCTTGGGCTCCTTTTATTCTTACAAGAAATGCCAAAAGCAGAGCCCCAAAGCAGTTAAACTCAAAAGCAAACTATCCCAAAAGCAACTGGTCTTCAAAAATTGCCAAAAAGGATCAACGCAAATTGCAAAAATCCGTACAACCCTGCCACGGTAGCAACCAGCATGAAAAGTGAAAATCCGTACAATGGCATGGAACTACGTCGGGCGGTGTCGACTCAAGTATTTAAAGTTGTGAAGTATTTTAAGTTATTTACTCATGTATCATGTCGGATTTCTGACTTTGAGTGACCAAGCCTGTGACATTCTCCACCGTGCAGTACCTCCTCAAGGCAGCCCTTCACAGGCCTTGTAGTAGCAGGTTTCCTTGACCGAGATCTAGATTTAGCTAGGGGGAGATACACCAAATCTATGCTCGCAGAGCATGTCGGAGGTGATGCACATGTGGAGACCGTGTTAGTGGTCTCGTGTGCAGAGCAGTTGGCAGTGTCAGTAGCAATCATAGTTGTGTGCACCTCGGATCTATCCATTGGGCATGACTGTTCTATGGCGGACCACCCTTGGTCACTTGTATGAGCAGATTGTTATTAGCATGGAGAGCCTTTCCCAAATGTCTCACTCTCTCTTTCTATCTCATTCTCAGATGTCCTTTCTCTTTCTACCTCAGTGATCTCTCTTCTCCACAGATGTGCCTTGTTCATGTGTTTGGCATTGCAGGGGCTCTAGATCGGAGTCAAGGTACTCACCAGATCACGAGCCAGTTCTTGTCTTCATTTCATCTTCTGCTGCCACCTTTGACAGTATACCCCCAACACAGTCCCAACACACATGAGTTGGAGTGCATCTAATTCTATCATGTCACAAAGTGCTTGTTCCATATGGATCCTTTGGCATTCCTATCCACATTGACCATGGAGCTCATCACATCACTACACTCAATTTCTAACAAGAGCTTCCAACACACTACCTTTACTCTTGCCACTAGCAATACTGGGATGATGCCCCAAAATAGGTGGAATGATGATGAGTGCAGACAGTTGTATAGATGCCTTTGAGAGCAAAGACTACTTGGACAAATATTTTGCAGCTAAGCCTGAGGCGAGATGCGCACTCGTACTAGTTGAAAGAGGCACCTCTATTCATTGTCTTTGGGACTGTTCTTTGGCACAAGAGATGTGGCTTCGCGTTCTTTGGCTGATGCTTGCTCTTTCCATGGCTCAACAGTACACTTGGGGGGCAGCTGCTTGGTCCACTCTCACGGGTCCGGCACTTCAGTTTGAGCTATCTTCCACCAGTAGGATGATAGTGATGTAGGGGTGCAATGAGAGAGAGGAGTGTTGGGAGCTCATCAATGGCCTGACACTCTGGTTCATCTGGCGGGCCTACTACTTCCACATTTTTGAGGCTCGCCCTGTACCACCAGCAGAGACTGTTTGCGATCTTTGGGTAGAGTTGATCCATACTCTCAGAGGACAACTCGAGAGACTCTAGGGCAGCTCAGACCACATGTGGGAGCACGGAGAGGCTTTCCTTTTGACTCTGGTGTCCTTGCCCTTTTTTCACCATGGTCCAGGGTGTACTCAGATGGCACTACCGTCCACCTGTGTGGCTTTTCCCTCCTCCCATTTCTTGATTTAGCCTCATTGTACATATGCTGTTTTTTCATTGGGAGAGTCTCCCCATCATGTTTGTTGTAGCCCTCTCTTAAAGAGGTGGTTGTAGCCCTATGGGCAGTTTCATTAACTAATAGAAGGATCTTTTTCTCGGAAAAAAAAGAGGCACCCCTATGAGGAAAGTGGGTGACTAGAGGGTATAGTTTGGCAATGAGATGGGTGCATGAGTACACCATGGACAAATTACCACCTCTCGAGTGTGAATTGGGCGCTAATGACGTTAGTGGGGATGTTGTAGTATTTATTCAATACTATGCATGATGAAGTTGATGCTTATATTGTCTTATGGGTGACTGCTATGAGTCTATAACTGCACTTTCCTTCATAGGTGAATTTGGGCTCTTCATGGATTCATGTAAGTATATAAATTACTGCCTTCTGAATGTGATTTGGGTGTCCCACATCGTCCTCTTTCACAACAAGAGAAACAAGGTAGTGAGACAAGAGCTCAGACAAAAATACACATAGAGCGGACTTAAGTGGCACCAGCACAACCATTGCCCACCAAGATGGCCTATTACAAAGAGCAATTTCTCATGTTGAGACATGACAGCTTTATTCAACATCTTTGATACATGGATTTAGTTCTACCACACAAGTTGAGGGTAATGACTGGTCAGCTTAGAGTCTCATCTCACCTCCTTGAGATTAAGGAAGGTAGAGCAGTGAACATCTCATTAGAGGCCAAGGTGTACAGGCTCTACAAACAGGAGGTAAATGAGGCACATTTTGTTTGCAGTTGTGCTTGCTAGAGTGATATGCTACCTCTCTTTTGTTTGGTGAGACGGAATCCTCTATCGAGTCAACGATGATGATTCGAGACCATCACATCGACACAGATGGGCAATGTAGAACATCACAAGGAGAGATGGTAGGACTCCTAACCCTTTGTAGATCATGCGAGTCCTTGCAATGGCTGATCTATGTATGCCATACTTAACTCTCCCACATAGGATGGGCCTGACTAGGCGTGCATTTTCATGACAGTGTACTTTGCTTTGTAGCTGATGACGCCTCCCCCTTCCTTGAGTGATTTATATATCTGCTGTGTTTTTGGTTGATATGGAGATGGGCTTCCATTGTTCAGACAATTTTGAATTTTGTTGCAAATTCTCCTCTTTGTTGCCACTGTTGGCCGTGAAGATGGTTTTTGGTGTTGCTTGCCTTTGTGGGACCTGAGCTTCTTTGGGTCGTTGACTTTGTGATGGATTTTCCCTCGGCAACTGAAGTGCATGAGCGAGAGCGCGTGTGAGTGTGTGTGTGTGTAGCAATGGGGAAGAGAGAAGAAGAGGAGACATGTGTTTGGAGGGGATAAACTCACTATGAATATGTGAGCCCCTTGTTCTATTATGTACATAACATTTGAATAAGTGTAGTGGGCGGGCGCCTGGCCTAACTGGCCGCATAGGGCTTTACTCCAACAACCTCCCATGTAAAGGCCAATGTGGCCATGAGGGAGAAAAAAAAAGGAAACCGTACAAAACCTATACACAACCATCACGAGTATGACCTCAGCCAACGCCCACTGGCTCACAAAATCTATGTGCATCGAGCTTTAATTGTAGAGGAAGCATAGAGTGATCAACCACATACTCCTCACCAAAGCCACACACATCAGGTAGGTATCTCACGATACATTAAAAAGTGCCCCTAAGCTCAAGGCCAATATCAGCCACTACACGGTTGACTGCTCCCATTGCAAATGCACCTACCGCAAATGCAATCTCGGGTCTCAAGGTCAACATCTCGTACATCAGACTCTTGAATGCTAATGTAATTCTGGAAATCTCTACCAATATTTGACCATCTCAGCCAAGTTTGGCTTAGAACTCCACTCATGGCAATCATCTTGACACCTGAAATCCAATCCCTGGAATCCATCCTCTTGTCCATCGCATGTCACATGCGTACTAAGAGCATCTGTCTATCCTGAACCCTGTGAGGCAAGAGCAATCCCTAGCTCCAACTCACATGTATTAGCCTCTGGCCTAAGCATATCCATGAATGGTTGAATCATGGTTGAATCCTCAACGATCAAGCCATCCATATCCATCACATCCATGAATGACATGCCTCATTGCACAACTATCTACACAACTGGCTCAACACACTCACAAACTAGAGCATCATGCAACCTATCTGCAAAGGATACATGCCTCGTCGCTCTGCATGGCTGCATACTCATAAAGATTGTGCAATCTCGCACATGACATACTTGCATCACATGAATCGTGTCAACACTAGCACCTCTGACTATGACTAGTTGTCCATGATGCAATCCAAAATTGTGCTTGTCCAGCACTACCTGGCATCCACTGTGGCATCTCCTGCACCAACTATGTCATGCAGTGAACCATCAGCTAGTTACACACACATCCAAGCATACCACTAGCATATGTGCTAACCACTCACGACTCGGCATACGTGAGATCTAGCACTCACATCTGGTATCCAATGCAAAGGTAATGTGTCACCAAAAACCGACATAAGAAAGTCAAGAGTAAACATGGAAGGAAAGTTGACATCTCCGTCATGTGTAGCCACATACGCTACATCTGCTCCCACATCATCCAAAGTGATAGCATCCCTCATATGATGTCTCCTACGTTGTCTCATCCACCACAAACAACGGCTACGTACATGCCATATATGACCACAATTCCAACACACAATATCTCTGTTTTTGCAAGATCGTCCTTTGACTCTAGGCATCTCTCTAGACTCATTTGTGCCAAAAGCATTGTACAATTTTTACCACAAATCTCTAGTTGTACATATGCATCCAAATCAATGTGATAGACAGACTCACCAAGGTGGAACATGATCGTCGAATGTGCAAGCTCGTCCAAGTCCTCCTTCTCATCACCAGCCATAGACTCTGGCCTATGGCCTAGCATCCATGCCTTGTAGTGGTAACACTTGGTCCAGTTGAGTCAATGCATCATGCATACCTTCTTTCCAATGCTTGAAGTTTGAACCATTAAACCTTGTATGGAAAAGCATAAACTTTGACAGTGATGTACTTGCCAAATCCATGGTGATAACCTAAGAACAAAATCAAGCACAAATTGATGTGTTGGATAGCCAAAGCCCGGCTAACTCACACACCAAGTACTATCAAAATACAACATAAGCTAGCATAAGCTCTCCAAGAGAACTGTCAAAAAATATGGCAATCAATGTAACGAAACAAGTGAGCAAAATCGCTCAAATGATTCCAAAAAACCCGCTCTTATCCAAAAGCACTATGCATAATCGATGAACCTATCATCAACAATCTCCCTCCTAAAGAGATTACCGCATACATGTCAAATGACATAATTCGATGAGCAAACACTCTCACAATGCGATGCCAAAACACTATGGCAAAGCAACCGCTGAGTGCCAAGATGCAATCAAAGCACAACTGCAAACCATGCGCATAAACAAATAAAGTTGCAAGGAAATTCCGACAAAGTTTTAGCAATATCTTGGATATATAACCATAATAACTATACATGCCATAGACACGCTCAAAACCATGAGCAAACCATGCGCAAAATCCCACACTCAAGTATACATAAGCTACCCCAAATTCTCAACTCTCTGAACCTGGAAAACAATCCTATAATCCTAAACACAAAGTGTATCAATCGCACTCTACAAGCAAGACAATTACTAGGAAGAACTTGGATGCAAACGAGCCAAAATACCGCACAAATTGATGCTCAAAATAGTTGAAAACCAGCCCACATATGCCAATGTAAAACGGAGAATATCATAACCAAAAAGTGCACATCATGTGCATCCACATGGCATATAAATGAGCATCAAAGCATGTACCAGACGTGCATCCAAATCAACTGAAAATTCAGCTCTCAATCTTGTCAAAAATGCCTGCAAAACTCTTTACCTGTGATGAATCAACTCTCAAATCCTGAGAGTCCACAAGAGTGCATACATCCACCAAAAGTTCTCCTCTTATGCACGTAAATGTACTGAAAATTTTCAACCCACGCTCTCTTCACTGAGAGAAAACCATAAATGCGCAAAACAAGAGAACGACCAAGCTCAATCTGAGTTCTTTGGATGTAGCAAATTATCTCTAAAAGCACTCTAAATTACCACAATGGGTATACATTGTTTGCATATCAATTTTCAAGTGTATGTCTACGTATGTGTACATATACACACACCATAAACTCTTGCATGGCAAGGGACCTGTATACAGAAGAACCTGCAAAAGTAGACCACCCTGCTGTCTGGGTAAAGTAGATATCTCCCAAATCGTGCGGAATTTGCAAAAATATCCTTCTGTAAAGTTGTAGAGCACACAAAAATGGCTAGGGATAATAAGGATCAACCTGAAATGTCAATTCTAACCTAGAGAAATCTGATCTGCAAAATTTTTAGCCTATTCTACACGACCTACAGGAAGTCTGAATGACGTATCTCAAAATCGGTGAGGATTTTGAGAAAAAAAAATCTGCAAAGTTGAAGAGCACAAAAAATCAGTCGGGAACAAGTGAGCATCAGCCTGAACGGAACATTTTGACATACCAAAACAAACCTGCAAAAACATGTTGAAGTTTTTGCTGCTTAATTGCCTGCTTCCCTATCGAGCTCCAATGGTGCTCTCCAATCCTCAAGCTCTGATACTAGCTGAAGTGCACGAGCAGGAGCATGTGTGAGTGTGTGCAACAATGGAGAAGAGAGAAGAAGAGGAGACTTGTGTTTGTAGGGGTTAAAACTCACTATGAATATGTGAGCCCCCTTATTCTATCATGTACATAAAGAATAAGTGCAATGTGCAGGCGCATGGCCTAACCGACGACATGGGTCTTTACTCCAATAGGTTCCACTACAATGCAAGTCGTTTGCAATGTTTCACCAACTTTGAAGCACTATCGAGTAGATAGCCCTCTTATCGAATTTGGCATTTCTTGGCAGTTGTTGTTGTATGCCCTTCTTCGACTTGCCCTTGTGTAATGGAGCTTTGTTGTTGTCCTTGAAGATAAGAGTTTCTCTTGGCAAGCATAGTTGATACCTACAAATTTTACTTTGATTCTTTGAAGAAGGACATGGGTAGCCATTTCCTTATTATTGATGTAGAAGGAATATGTACAAGAAGACAATAAATGTTTCTAAATTAGAGTTTAAAAGTTTGATGACCAAAGGGAAAAAACTCAGTGGAAAAAAATTGCCTTTGGTATGCTCTCTTATTGGAGTTGAGTAATTGGAATTTAAATACCTGTTCATGCAAGGTGAGTGCTTGGGAAAACAAAGGAAGAGTAAATAATGCAAGTGTTGTCATAAAATATAATATCTAACTTTACCAAATGCTAGATGCTAGATGGATGCAAGGAACCTAGCTTAAGGATAATATGAACCTTGTCAATGCTTACAATGCTACACTAGAGTAAAAAAATGAAAACGCATTTTAAATGAACAATGTTTTTGTCTTATAAGACTCATTCTCTCTCTTTTATTGTGCACAAAATTTAAGAAGTTTGCATGCTTAGGATCATGTTTGTGGTGACGACGTCTCCCAAACACTAAGTAGAGCTTGTTGTCATTCTACTTTGGAAGTATGATATGGACTAAAGAGCAGAGATGCTTACAACAGCTAAGTCTCCCAAGCACCAAATGGATTAATCATCCATCTTGGAATGATGTCCTATATGTGATTCTAGATATATATCAACAGGGAACCAAAAGGACAAATGGTTGTTAAGTATGGAGCCTGATTTACCCTTGTAATTTTCTGTGGTAAAAGCGCACATTTGTAAGGCCCCCATTATGAGGAGAAGCCATTTTTCGCCGGAATATTATGGCCGGACGGCGGCCGGAAAGTGGTCGGAAAACAACCGGTCGGTTGGCCAGTGGCCGGTAGTCAATGGCCGATGGCCGGTGGTCGGAAGTCAATGGCCGGTGGTCGGAAGTCAATGGCCGGTGGCCGATGGCCGAATTCAAAAGCGGACTTGTCTTCTCAAGGGCGGCCACACATGGGCGGATTGGAGGGTCCGATTTGGACTTATTCGCACAAGGGCGGCTACACATGGCTATCTCTCATAAGAGAGGGCAGCCCTTTTGGCCTATAAAAGGAGGCCATTTCTACACACATTTCATAGTGTGAAGTTGATGCAACAAGGTGAGTGTGAGGTGGTGAGAGTGAAGCAAGGCGGGAGCTCCATTAAGGGTATAATCCATTTGTAAACTACTTCTTGTTTTGAAGTACTAGAGCCATTGAGTGGCTGCTTTTCCGTGGACATAGCCCACATTGGGTGAACCACGTATATCGTGTGTACTCTCTCTCTCTCTCTCTCTCTCTCTCTCTCTCTCTCTCTCTACTCTATAATCTCGTGTATATAAATCTGTCTCTCTCCATTAAGTAATCTACTCAATTATCTATTTAGCTACGTCTTATTTCCTAACAATGGTTGCATCTCAATAGGGGTCCAAAAGGAGACGGTCTATCAAAGAGCAATGTGCCATAAGTGCTTCTAGATTTACCTCAACAAGGGACCAAGAGGAAAGATGGTTACATCTCGATAGGGGTCCAAAAGGAGGTAGTCTATCACGTGCATCTAATGGGGCTAAAAGACCTTAGGGTTAATTTCATTAAAGACCTCCAGAAGTTAGTGTTAAAAATTCATTTGACCTTACGCAAGCTAGGGCTAACCTCGAGGTGGGGATCCTACCCAAGCATGAGGTGCTAAGATGCTTAAAGTGGTTGTGGGAACCTTGTCCAAAGCTTGAGGTGATTTTTATGCTTAAATGACTAAGGTTCTTGAAGTGTTAAATTCAAAGATAAATTCTCAAGAGGGCATGAATGTTTCCATGCTTGATTGACTAAGTGCTTGAAGTATTCAATTCAAACCAAATGATTTAAGAAGCATAAAAGACACATGCTTGATTGACTAAGTGCTTTCAGTATTCAAATCAAATCAAATGACTTAAGAAACATAAAAGACACATGTTCAAAAAATTCTCCACATGATGTGCTTGAATCCTATTGGATAGGCTTTAAAGGGGTCCAATGAGAATTTAGATGCATAAAAATAAATAATTAAGTTCTTTCTCTCAAAGAGGAAAAAGAGGACACATATCCCAAATGATATAATTAAATATTACTAGAGAGAGAGAGAGAGGTGGACCAAGCATGAGAGGGGGGTATACTCTCCCACACACACACACACACACACACACAAACACACATTCTCTCATTGTGTGGAGTGAAAAGTGCAAGAGCTCCATCTCCTTCTCCAAGCTTGTTGAGGCAAATCCAACCAAGAGCCATGCTTCAATGCCTAAGCTTGCCATCTTCTTCATCTTCATTACTATGCTATTATGCTATGCTAAGCAAGAAGAGTGATGATAAGTGGACCTATTTCTTTCTCCTATGAATGATTCTTCTTCCTCTTCCCTACCCTCATTCCATGTTAGCTCTCTCCACCTTCGAAGGTGTTTGAGGCCTTGGGACTGAAGCTTGGGATAGTTAATGCTTTTTGCAAAGTTTATGTTGTGCTCGTGATGCATGAAGCTTTCCATCTTTATAGCATCACCAAGGTCACAAGGAATACAAAGATTGTATTGTACCAAGTCTCTCTTGATGGAAGAATCTATAATACACACGTCTTTTGGAGGGGGGACCGGCTCCAAGTAAATCCAGTCCTCACATATTGTCGTGTTCTCTAATTCTTTCTCTCTTGCAAAAGTATTGTTCATGCCAAGTTAATCACGTACTATGTTCATGTTGCTACCATCAATTAAGTTCACCCTCTATGTTATCAAAGTAATCTCACAAAAATGCTCACTCTAATTCTCTTAATTCCACTATTTTCAAAGTTCATAGGCCATTCCCATTACATTGGTATCAGAGCATTTGGTTTCTCTTTTCTTGCTTAAGAAGAGAGGTCCTTAAGGAGCCTATTAATGGTTGATTTTGTTAATTATATTAGGGTGAGTGGGATTGGGATCTATTATCGATTTTGTTGAGCCCACTATGTGCGATATGGTGCACACCTCGGGAGCTTTGGTCTTAATATGGGGTCTTTTCAGACTTGCCTACGGCTTTACCATTATCGAGCCATAAGAAGTCTGAAAGGAGCTATCCCTACTCTCTATAATTAACCAATTCGAGCCGTGGGTGTAGATACTTAAGTGCTTATATTCAAAGGCTAAGAGGAGCGGCAACTAAGGTTTTGAATTGCCAAAGGATACTCTAAGTAAACACATAAGTGTAATAAGCATGGCTGACAATAACCAAGAGAGTAGAATGAACATTGATAACTTTGATTTTGCACATGAAGGTGCTAATGATGATGTCCCCATGTTTATCATATATCTTGTTACTAGGTTGCATCAAGCTATGGGCAACCCTACTTTGTAGGCCAAAGTTACCCAACAACTTCGTGCTTATGGGATTTCCCTTCCTCTCCAAGAGGAGAGAGAGTTTAGGACGTCTCTTGATGAGACTCCCAAAAGAAGACTCTCTCCCATAAGAGAGACGGAATCCAAAGAAAGAGAAATAAGTGAATCCCTAAGTTCCTCTAAAGATGTGGCTCCATGGAGACGGTGGTCTAAACTATCGCCAACTCCTCCCAAGAGGAAATGGTCAACCCATAGTCCTTCTCCTCGTCACTCCGAAAGGGAAGAGAAGAAACAAAGGAAGAAAAAGACAAGAAAGAGGTCACCCTCTTCTCCTTCTTCTCCACCTTCCTCCTCTTCTGATGAAAGAAATAGTTATTCTCTTAGAGAATACAAGAGGAGAGAACATCGCAAAACTTACCCAGCATGGAGAAGGTCCCAAAAGCTCAAGAAGTTCAAAGAGGGAGGAAAGAGTATATCTTTTCTCACCTATGATGGCACCTTTGGTGCCACAAACAAAGTATTGGCCTTCATCCAACAATTTGATGCGGCCTTTGGAGACGAGGGCTTAATGGAGTCCTCCAAGCTACACCATGTAGCTATGCAGTTCCATAAATCTACTCGTCAATGGTGGGGTAGCCTTCGTGGCAATGGTGAGGCCCCAAAGACATGGAAAACTCTACGAGTTTTCATCATGAAGCAATTCCTTGCAAACGATGCCAAGGACAAAGTGCTCACCAAATGGCGAAGTTTGTAGCTGCTCTTCAACGAATCTATCCACAAATATGTAGACAAGTTTGGGATTTACATCTCAAAGCTACAGTCTTTCAAAGGATAGACTTTACCGAACAAAATCAACAATTTTGTGCGGGATTACCTAAATAAATGGCCGAGTATGTCAATTCACAACGGCCTAGCACTATCACTGAAGACATTCGCCCTATGGTTGCTTCAAGGATCAATTTCCAACAAGGGGAGAGAAGAAATTTCAAGCCCATGGAAAACAAGGATCAAAATGAAGCTAAAGGGAAGAGCAATGCTTAAAACTCTTCCCAAGGCAACACCAACACCAACAACAACAAGGACCAAGGATAAAGGAGCTTACAAAGGTAAAAATAATCTCTCTCTCAAAGGATTACAGGCCTTTCGTAAAGACCATAAATGCTTTAAGTGTGGGGAGCAAGGACATGGTTATCGTTCTTGCCCAAAAAGAAATGTACACGATGACACTCCTAGAGCTTCTATGGTTGAAGCTCCAAAGAGGATACTCATTGCAAAGGCTCACCCCTCTCCTATGCTTGGGGAAACTTAAGGGAGCATGATGCCCCTATTCTCTTTGACCCTGGCTCTACTCACAATTTCATATCAACGGAGTTGGCCACTAAGTTGAACATTTAAGCTTTTGAGATGGGAGATACTATAATTGCTGACACATCTTTCAAGGGACAGCAAGCCTCCGTTACTCCCTTGATTGGGAAGTTGAAGCTTCATGTCCAAAGCTATGTCGACAAAGAAGACCTTTTTATCTCTCCTCTCCAACCTGAGCATGTTGTCTTAGGGGCACCATGGTTCAACCGCATGGCTACCAACATGAAGTTCCTTGAAAGGAGAATCTATTTCATCTACATGGAAAAGAGCCATATCCCTAGTAAATATGCTTACTTTTGATAAGTTAATGAAAAGCTCTATTTTTGCGTATATGAGTTTTGTTAGAGAATCTGTAAATGATTCTAATGTTTTCACAAGTAGCAATAAAGGGATCAAGAGGAATTAGAGTTCTCTAATTTCCTAAATGGATTCCAAGATGTTTTCATTGATGACATCCCTAGTGAGCTACATACAAAACGAGGGGATGATGATCATGCAATAGATCTTCTACCAGGAAACTCACCACCTAATAAACCTCCTTATTGAGTTTCACAAGCTCAACAAGAGGAGATCATGAGGCAAGTGCATGAATTGGTGGAAAAAGGGATGGTGAGGCCTAGCTCCTCTCCATTCTATTCACCGGTACTTTTAGTGCAAAATAAAGATGGCACATAACACATGTGTGTCGGCTATAGAGCACTAAATAGGATCACTATTAAAAAAAGATTTCCTGTGCCGTAGGTAGAAGATCTAAATTCTCTAGAGGAGTACAAGTGACACCTCCAGGTAATCTTTCAAGTTTTGAGAAAGAATAAACTTTTCATTAATCGAAAGAAAAGTGAATTTTTTCTACAAGAGATTCAATATTCAGGTCACATTATCTCTCAAGATGGTATCCGTATGGATCCATCAAAGTTTAAAAGCATGGCTTAATCCAAGGAATCTACATGAGCTAAGAAGCTTTATTGGTATGTGTGCATACTATAGACGCTTCATAGAAAAATTATTTCAAATAGCAGGACCATTGCATGACTTAACAAAGAAGAACGTTAAGTATTCATGGACTGCTAAGGAGAAAAATGCTTTTGACAAGCTCAAAGAGAAGCTTACCTCTCAACCAGTCCTCATCAAGCCATTTGAGGTCCAATGTGATGCTTGTGGTGATTGCCTTGGAGCAGTTTTGCTTCAAGAAGGGCATGCCGTAGCATATGAGAGCCGAAGGCTCAATGCCGATGAATGGGTCTTGGGCATATACAAAAAAGAGCTTTTAGTTGTTCTACATGCCCTAGACACATGGAAGCACTATCTCTTGGGGGTTCCATTCATCCTACGATTGGATCACAAAGCCTCAAGAACTTCATGATGCAAACCAAGCTTTCCGACAAACAAATGAGGTGGGCAAGTTTTCTTTCGCAATTTAAATTTCATTGCTCTCATTACTGGCAAGCACAATCAAGTGGTCGATGCACATTCACAACGGCCAAGGGTAAATGTGGTGTCTATAGAAACTCACAATGATCTATCTTTTATGATAGATGAGTATGCTACTGACCGAGACTTTAAGTAGGTAATTACACCTTTTGCATTAGGGAAGAAAAAAAAGAATCATTCACCTTGAAGGATGGTTATCTTCCAAACGGCAATAGGCTATGTGTTACTCACCGATACAATAAGAAAGTCGTGTATAAATCCCATGCTTCTCCTTATGCATGGCAAAGAGGGATTCCATAATCTACTCTTCAAGGAGTAGAAATGTATTTCTGTTGGTCTACCATGAAAAGTAAACATACAAGAGTATGTTTCAAAATACGTGGTATACCAAAAATTGCAATTTAATCGAGGAAAGCAACTTGGATTGTTCCAGTCGACAAGCTTAGCAAGAAAACACACTCTATGCTTGTCAAAAAGACTATTAAGGCACATCAAACGGCAACCCTCTTTAGATCTCAAATTTTGAAGTATCATTGCTTGCCAACATCCATACTGTTAGACAAAGATCCTAGAATGACCAGTAATTTCTAGAAGGGTCTCTTTGAGAATCATGGAAGTAGATTATATTTCTCTTTTGGCCTATCATCCACAGACGGATGACCAAAGTGAAATAACTAATCTAATGATTCTTGAATCTACTAAAAGTCTATGTCATGGAAGTAGATCAACGTTCTCAATGAGAGAGGTACCTACCTCTTATAGAGTATGCATACAATGACATTGTACATACTTCTATGGGGAAAGCACCTTTCGAGGTTAAAGAGAGAACATCCAAAATTCCCTTACTACTTGAAGTATATGGGAAGATCTTCGCTGCTGATGACTATAGCCAAGACTTACAAGAAACTTTTCCAAAGATTAAAAATGTTATATCCATCTCATAGAAAAGGCAAAAAGGGTTGTTGCTAATAAGCACAGAAGAGACTTAGCCTTTAAGGAAAATGATTGGGTCTTGCTAAATGATTGGTGCTTCTAGATTTGCCTCAGGAAGGGACCAAGAGGAAAGATGGCTACATCTCAATAGGGGTCCAAAAGGAGGTAGTCTACACATGCATCTAATGGAGCTAAAAGACCTTAGTTTTATTAATGTCATAATAATCAATATCTAATTCTCCTAAATGATTTTCTCATGTTAAACTGATCATTTAATATGGGGAAGTGCCAGGGGAGAAAAAGCTAGAATATTGGTTAAGCTAGCAGACCTGCCACAGTAGGGATCCAAAGGAGGGAAAATAGGGATCCAAAGGGTCTTCTGCAAAAGAGCCATGTGCAACAATGGGTTAAAAAGACCCTAAGGTTCATCCCATTAAGACTTCCAAAATGCTAAGGTTCCAAAATTCAAAGGTTGTGTCCAAAGGTCAACCATAGGGGAATTGGATGCTTTGTGTGTGTCCAAAAAAGTCTTTGCACATCCCTACATAGAAGGGGGCGAGCCTAGCATGTAGGGGATGAGAGAGAAAGCCACACACACACACACACGCAAGCTCCATTTACACAAAGGGAATGAGAGACACATGTCAGCTCCCTAGGCCAGATGCCCACAAGGTGTATCCAATTCCTATTGGATGGGCTTGAAGGTGGACCAATGAGAATTAGGCTAGAGTAAATCTAGTTTAATTAATTTAAAAACACTTAATAAAAGAACCAATGAGAATTAAGTCCTCTAGAAGACTATTGGACAGTCTCCCAAGGGGTCCAATGAGCATTCAACAGCCCAATGGCTTGCCTGATTCCTATTGGCCAGGAGGCAAAGGGGTCCAATGAGAGTTTAATTGAATTATTAAATTACCTAAAGCTCTCACTAAAATGGGAAAGGGGGACACATGTCAGAAGGCTATCACTTATGCTGCTTAATAGTCATTGGCTAGCCCTGGGGAGGTCCAATGGGAGGATAGCAAGAGCAATTAGCAACAGGGCTCGCCCAAGAGAGAGAGAGAGGGGGCAGATTTTTGCAAGGAATTATCACACACACACACACTCTCACACAGTCTATGTGCGAAACAAGAAAAAGACTATCTCTTCCCAAGCTTTAATGGAGAGCTCATCACCTACTCGAAGCTTGTGAGATAGAAGCCTACATCGACACACTCTTGGCATGTGGATGCAAATCCAACCAAGAGCCAAGCTTCAATGCATGCTCATCTCCTCTACCATGCTAATTACTAAGCTAAGCTATGGTAATATGAGTGATTATGTGAGGAGATGTACATCTTTCACGTAAGATACTCCTTCTTCCTCTCAATCTACTCTCATACCCTGCTAGCTCTCACCGTCTTCGAAGGTGTGTGAGGTCTTGGGTCTGAGACCGGGGATAATTGATGTTGTGTTTGCTAAGTGTTTTGCTTAGTGCATGAAGCTTTCATCTTCATTGCACTAGCTTAGCTCATCTCCATTTTACTCACCTGTGCTATTAGTGCAAAAGAAAGACGGCACATATCGTATGTGTGTCGACTATAGAGCACTAAATAGGATCACTATCAAGAATAGGTTTCCCGTTCCATGGGTAGAAGACCTATTTGATAAGCTACAAGGATCGACCTACTTCAGTAGGATTGACCTAAAAAGTGGCTATCATCAAATAAGGATAGTTGATCAAGACATTGTAAAGACCGCATTTCGCACCACATTTGGTCTTTATGAATACATTGTCATGCCTTTTGGCTTGACCAATGCACCAGCCACATTCAACCTCTTGATGGAGAAGCTGTTCAGGCCTCATCCAACCTTCACTGGAGTGTTCTTTGATGATATTATCATCTACTCTAATTCATTAGACGAACACAAGAAACACCTCCATGTAATATTTCAAGTTTTGAGAGAGAATAAACTTTATGTTAATCGAAAGAAAAGTGAATTTTTCTTGCAAGAGATTCGGTATTTAGGTCACATTATCTCTCAAGTGGCATCCAAATGGATCCATCAAAGTTAGAGGTGATAAAAGGATGGCCTAAACCAAGGAATCTTCATGAACTAAGAAGCTTTATAGGTATGTGTGCATACTATAGACGCTTCATAGAAAAGTTATCACAAATTGCGAAACCATTACATGACCTAACAAAGAAAAGCGTTAGGTATACATGGTGTGCTAAGGAGAACAATGCTTTCGAAAAGCTTAAAGAAAAGCTTATCTCTCAACATGTGCTTACAGTGCCGGATCTCTCAAAACCATTTGAGGTCCAATGTGATGCTTGTGGTGATTGCCTTGGAGCTGTTTTGCTGCAAGAAGGGCACGCCATAGGCTATGAGAGTCAAAGGCTCAACCCTGTTGAGAAAGCTCTAGGCATATATGAAAAGGAACTCCTTGCAGTTCTACATGCCTTAGACTCATGGAAGCACTATTTATTGGGGACTCCTTTCATTCTGCGAATGGATCACCAAAGTCTTAAGTACTTCATGACGCAGACCAAGCTCTCCGACAAACAAATGAGGTGGGCAAAGTTCCTTTCGCAATTTCATTCTCATATTGCTCACATTGCTGGCAAGCATAATCAAGTAGCTGATGCACTCTCAAGACGGCCGAGAGTGAATGTAGTTTCCATAGCAACTCACAATGATCTATCTTCAATGATAGATGAGTATGCTATTGATCCCGATTTTAGAGATGTGATTTCAGCCCTTGCACCAGGGAAGAAAGAAGAACCATTTACTTTACAAGATGGTTATCTTCTCTACGGCAATAAAGAGCCCAAGCCTTTAAAGAAAATGATTGGGTCTTATTAAAGTTTCCCAAGGCTCGATTAAGGCACACGACGGGCAAGAATCCTACGGGACACCAAAAGTACTATGCTAAACTAGCAAAAAGGCACTATGGTCCCTTCCAGATTCTTAGGCCAATGATTGAGATGGTCTATCAACTCAAGTTGCCCAATCATTGGCTCATACACAATGCTTTCTATGTGAGCCTATTAAAGCCTTACAAAGGAGAGCCACCTCAAGAACCAACTACTGAAGACCCACCGGAGATCGAGGACCAAGAGGAGGTGCTGCAGCCCGAGTCCATTCTCTGACATGAAGACAAGGTATTAAGAGGCGGTAAGGCTATCCGACGATATCTTATTAAGTTTAAGAATTATCCTTTTGAAGATGCTAGATGGATGCAAGGCATACAATTAAAGGATAACCTAAACCTTGTCAATGCTTACAATGCTTCCCAAGAGTAAGCAAATGTACAAAATGTTAAAAATGAACAAAGTTTTTGTCTTATAAGACTCTCTTTTTCTTTATTGTGCACAAAAATGAAGTAGTATGCATGCTTAGATCAAGTTTGCGGAGACGATGTCTCCCAAACACCAAGTAGAGCTTGTCACTCTACTATGGAAGATTGATAGGACTAATGTGCAGACATGCTTGCGGCAGCCTCAGGCTCTCAAGCGCCAAATGGACTAGTCATCCATTGTGGAATGATGTCGTAGGGTAACATAGGGATCCTCTACCCGCTAAGAAAAGGACTCATAAAGGATCCTATACCCGCTAAGAAAAGGACCTAAAGGAGAAATGGTTGCATCTCAATAGGAGTCCAAACGGAGACGGTCTACCAAAGAGCAATATGCAATAAGTGCTTCTAGATTTGCCTCAGCAAGGGACCAAGAGGAAAGATGGCTACATCTCAATAGGGGTCCAAAAGGAGGTAGTCTATCACATGCATCTAATGGAGCTAAAAGACCTTAGGGTTAGTTTTATTAATGTCATAATAATCAATATCTAATTCTCCTAAATGATTTTCTCATGTTAAACTGATCATTTAATATGGGGAAGTGCCAGGGGAGAAAAAGCTAGAATATTGGTTAAGCTAGCAGACCTGCCACAATAGGGATCCAAAGGAGGGAAAATAGGGATCCAAAGGGTCTTCTGCAAAAGAGCCATGTGCAACAATGGGCTAAAAAGACCCTAAGGTTCATCCCATTAAGACTTCCAAAATGCTAAGGTTCCAAAATTCAAAGGTTGTGTCCAAAGGTCAACCATAGGGGAATTGGATGCTTTGTGTGTGTCCAAAAAAGTCTTTGCACATCCCTACATAGGAGGGGGCGAGCCTAGCATGTAGGGGATGAGAGAGAAAGCCACACACACACACACACACACACACACACAAGCTCCCTTTACACAAAGGGAATGAGAGACACATGTCAGTTCCCTAGGCCAGATGCCCACAAGGTGTATCCAATTCCTATTGGATGGCCTTGAAGGTGGACCAATGAGAATTAGGCTAGAGTAAATCTAGTTTAATTAATTTAAAAACACTTAATAAAAGAACCAATGAGAATTAAGTCCTCTAGATGACTATTGGACAGTCTCCCAAGGGGTCCAATGAGCATTCAACAGCCCAATGGCTTGCCTGATTCCTATTGGCCAGGAGGCAAAGGGGTCCAATGAGAGTTTAATTGAATTATTAAATTACCTAAATCTCTCACTAAAAGGGGAAAGGGGGACACATGTCAGAAGGCTATCACTTATGCTGCTTAATAGTCATTGGCTAGCCTTGGGGAGGTCCAATGGGAGGATAGCAAGAGCAATTAGCAAGAGGGCTCGCCCAAGAGAGAGAGAGAGGGGGCTGATTTTTGCAAGGCATTATCACACACACACACACACACACACACACACACACACACACTCTCACACAGTCTATGTGAGAAACAAGAAAAAGACTATCTCTTCCCAAGCTTTAATGGAGAGCTCATCACCTACTCGAAGCTTGTGAGATAGAAGCCTACATCGATACACTCTTGGCATGTGGATGCAAATCCAACCAAGAGCCAAGCTTCAATGCATGCTCATCTCCTCTACCATGCTAATTACTAAGCTAAGCTATGGTAATATGAGTGATTATGTGAGGAGATGTACATCTTTCTCGTAAGATACTCCTTCTTCCTCTCAATCTACTCTCATACCCTGCTAGCTCTCACCGTCTTCGAAGGTGTGTGAGGTCTTGGGTCTGAGACCGGGGATAATTGATGTTGTGTTTGCTAAGTGTTTTGCTTAGTGCATGAAGCTTTCATCTTCATTGCACTAGCTAGTCTTGAAGGAACACAAAGAATTGTATTGTACAATGTCTCTCTTGATGGGAGAAACCATAATACAAAGCCTTTTTGGAGGGGGGACCGGCTCCATGCAAATCCGGTCCTCAACTGTTGTCAACAGCTTAATTTCTCTCTCTTTTGAAAGTATTGTTTAATGCTATCTAACTAGGTGTTATGCTTTTTGTTGCTCTCTCTCCACCCAAGCACTCTTGTAATTCTCATTAGGAATCTATTCTAATGAAATGCCCACTATGTTCATGCTAATTTCCGCTACACACAAGTTTTTAGGCCATTAAATGTTACATTGGTATCAGAGCACAAGGTTTCTCTTTTCTTGCTCAAGAAGGGAGGTCCTCAAGCTAGCTATAAATGGTTGGTATTATTAATTGCCTTTGAGTAAGTAGAATAGGGATTTTTCAGCCTTGCAGTGCGCTTGCTTTCGTGCAGTTAACGGGGCATCACCGTCGAGAGCTATGGTCTTAATAGTGGAGTCATACGGGGCTTGCCTACGGCTTAACCACTATTGAGCTATTAGAAGCTTGATAGGAGCCGATGTTGTTTTGGTGTTGAAAGACCCTCTCTTCTATTCCTTGCAATTAATGGTATTCGAGCCACGAGTACAGTAGCTTGAGTGCTTTTTCTAAAGGGGTAAAGAGGAGTAGCAACTAGGGCTGGAAGTGCCAAAGTACACCTAAAAAGTTTACACCTAAAAGTTGTTAGAATGGCTGAAAATATTCAACAAGCCATGGGCAATCCATCTCTCCAAAGTGAAGTGCAACGGCAGCTCCGTGCTCACGGGATTCTCCAAGCTCATCACCATGACGAGAGAACACCTAGGAAGCCTCCTTGTGAGACTCCCAAAAGAGGTCTCTCTCCGATTCGGGAAGAAGAAGAGAATCCATAGGAAGGGCTCAAGAATTTACTCTCTCTTCCCTACCCTCATTCCGCGCTAGCTCTCTCCACTTTCAAAGGTGTTTGAGGCCTTGGGACTGAGGCTTGGGATAGTTAATGCTTTTTGCAAAGTTTATGTTGTGCTCGTGATGCATGAAGCTTTCCATATTCATAGCATCACCAAGGTCACAAGGAACACAAAGATTGTATTCTACCAAGTCTCTCTTGATGGGAGAATCTATGATACAAACGCCTTTTGGAGGGGGGACCGGCTCCAAGTAATCGAATCCTCAACTATTGTCATGTTCTCTAATTCTCTCTCTCTTACAAAAGTATTGCTCATGCCAACTTAATTAAGTACTATGTTCATGTTGCTACCATCAATTAATTTCCCCTCTATGTTCTCAAAGTACTCTCACAAAAATGCTCACTCTAATTCTCTTAATTTTGCTATTCTCAAAGTTCATAGACCATTCCCATTACAAGTACCAATTATGGGACACTCTATATGCATATGAGAAATTTGTGAAACAAAAACATGCATTGTGAAAGATGGAGTTGATGGGTGCTTCGAGAAACAAATGTAGCACATGTGACACCAAAGGATGTCGCAATAGCTTCTCCCTTTCCAAGAAGGGATTTTGATGTAGAAGCTCCTTCACTTATCTTACTTTGCTAAGTGTCTAAGTGTCTTTGGACTTCCTCCTTCACTTCATCATATGTAATATACATAGAATTTTACTATTATGCTCACCTATACCAACACGAGCAACACAACTTAAATATGCTCAACTCTTCTAGCTTGAGCAATACGTAGAATAGATAAGATGCTTAGACCATAGAGAATATTACTTTAAGCTTTGGGACTAAAGTCTTGCTCATTTAGTGGATTAGCTACCTGACTCTGACTCTTATGCTATGTATTTTTAATGGAAACTTGGATGTTCTTATTCAAGGCCAAAAACCCAATTCCATAGGTTCTTGAGATTTAGGGCTCTTTCATTGTGTTGTTCTTTGGATGCCACTATTTTGTATCATAGGTTGAAATACTTCGGCTACTCTTGATTAGTGTTTTGTATATCGATTCTATGTTGTGAAATAGGGTCTACAATTGTAGCAGGGACTGATGGAACCTTCGATTGATCTCCCATCAGATGTGGTTGTTGATGGTTGTGGGTTTTCTGTGAGTGATTTTACAATGACAATTTTGAAACCCACTTTGTCTTTGGTCTTGATATGACCATTGTTTGCATTTTCCCTTTTGCTTGATGACTTGATGAACACTAGGATTCTATATCCATATCTAATTATTACCACTATAAAAGCCTTGCTATTGTAGTAGAAGACGAGGTATCCATCTGGAAGTTGTATCAACTTTGGTTGTGATTGACTTCTATTGGCTCTTGGTCGTGATTGATTGTCTTTGGGTGGATCCTTGTGCTACATGACCGATCTTAGTGGTTACATGTGGAGCTATTACTTTTGGTAACCATATTTGAGAGTTACCTTCATAAATTTCTTGCGCTTCGAGTAGCTTGACTGGAACCATTCTTTGCTTCACTTGTCTTTGTTGGGTAGCTTGGTTGAAGTCTGCCTTTGGTACCCATACTTGTCACAAATGATTGTTTCTTTGAAGGTACTTTCTTCTGTCTTTTGTGGTTGTTCTTTCTCCTAATGGAGGTGTTTGTTGTCCATTGATAGCTTGGATTTCTCTTTGTAAAACCCTTTTCTTGAGGTGAGTAGGTCCAAGCTGTTACCGTAGGGTTTTTGGCCCAAAAATTCTTGTTTCCTTGAAAGTAGCCTTGAGCAATGATTGACCCATTTGATGCAACCCACTCGATTACCTGAGGTTGACTTTGTGATTGGTGTATCCAAACTGGATCTTTGACTTTGATGCGTTCTTTGGATACTAACACTTGGTTGCTTCTCTTCAGATTCTTTTGGAGGCTTTGCTGTGATGGAAACTTTGATTGATAAATTTTTTGCTTAGGTTTCCATTGCATTGTCGATGGTTTGGATTTTGATGTAGAGGCTGAGTAGGAAGTTTGATGGAGACTCATTGAAGGTAAAGCTGACTTGCATGGTAGATCTGCTCTAGTGTTTGCTTTAGCTTTACCATTTTCTGGTTGGTTTCCCTTTGTTGCATGGACTTGAGATGCTTTTGGGGCTATCATTGGTGTTGTTGAAGCTTTCTGTTGTTGTTGAAAGAAGATGTTCATCCAGCTTTTGGTCAAGACCAGACTCGCTTTGATGTGATGAGAATCAATTAGGTGGAAGGTGTCTTTGAAATCCCCATTACTAAACTTGAGTACAGCTTTTGCCATGCCAAAGATAGGAATTGACGTTTTAGAACTTGTGTCCACTATTTCTTTGAGCTCTTTGATTGGTGGTTTACCCATCATTATCCAAGTTCCATAAGACATTAGATTCTTTGTTGCATAAGGATCTATCACCGTTGAACATGTAAATTTTGAGTCTTGTTTCTCCACATATGTTGAATTTGATCACTATAGGCGACAATTGATCTTGTGCCTTATCCTTGTTTTTCTCTTGATCTTGAGTTTATTGAAAATCTGATGTGGAACTTGGAACCACTGCTTCCTCATCTGCTTTCAATTGCGCGTTTTTTGGAGTTAGCTTTTTTGAAACATCTTTTGTCGATTCTTCACGTATGTTAATGAACTTGAATGAGAGAGAAAGGTAGCATGTAGATCTTGGGGGGGGGGGGGGGGGGGAGAGAGAGAGAGAGAGAGAGAGAGAGAGAGAGAGAGAGAGAGAGATCACATGTAGAGGTTAAGGGAGATGGTATTGTAGAGGCTTCTTGGGTTGAAATTGAGAGAGAAATTTCAGCAATAAGGTGATTTTCAAAACGAGGGAAAAGGGATGCTTTTATAGATGAACTTGCCTCTTGAATACAGAGGTTACGCGTTAGCATTAGCTCAAGTGTCTTGCTTTTTGAAAAAAAGAAATAGTGTTTCTGTTGTCTTTGACAAGTATCCTTCCACATGTAACAAGTGTCTTGACACTTGTTTTTGTTTCGGAATTCTCCTTTTAGATTCTTCTAGCCCTTGACTAGAAGCTTCTAGAACATTCTAGAATTGATAGAAAACAATAAATAAATAAATAAATAAAATCGATATGGGAATCAAATGAAAGCTCTTTTCACATAAAATACATAATGCTCATGCATTTTCAAAATAGCACTCAATGCAAGTCATCATGCATGTTTTTCTCTGTGTGTGCGCGCGCGTGCGCGCCTCCCCTAAGGCAGATTCCATCCGTTCCATACACTTGTATCCATCTATATCTCTCTTTCCAAAAAGGTAAGAGAATATAGTCATGCATGCTTATCAAGCATGCCAATGGGCCATTCATACTTCCCCACCTAGGGACAAAAGCATGTCTAATCAATCATGGTTCCGTAAACACAAAAACACATGTCCAATTATGTAATCTGTCAATCAGAAAGACAACAATCTCCCATAAATTTCTTTGATCAATGGGGCCAAAGGTTGATGACAAGAGACTTATGGGTCATCCGGCCAATAAGGGTTTTGGTATGCATGCTGGCGGGTGAAGGGGATCGGGGAGCACCACAGACGGAGAGTGAGAGAGAGAGAAGGAGACACACACACGACGTGGGTGGGGAGACTCAAAAAGAGTGAGCAGCCCCCTATACACTTATGCTATGTATAAGGTATACAAGTCAGTGGGCACCCAGACTCTGGGCGGTCGGGCAAGGCACAAGCGCCTATACCCCAACAACCTCCCACTTAAAGGCGACTGTGCCTTTAAGCAAGGGAACCTAGTCTAAAGACTACAAAAGGCGAGAGAAAATCGCTCTCAACCGATGCCCACTGGCTGGCTGTGATCGTGTGCATCCGGCTGTCCTGCTCCCGTGTAAGTCCATACACCACCAGACGTACCGCACACGTACTGCAAGTATGTACGCAATACCTGCATATCTCCCTCGTGCACTATGCCATCATCAGTCAGCAAACGACTGACAACCCCAACTGCAAATGCTCCGACTGTAGCTGCCATATCCGGTCTCAAGATCAGCATCTCATACATGAGACCACCGAATGCCGATGCAATGCTAGCGGGCCCTGCTAGCTCTACGGAGCATGCATCAACATATATATCCCTGGCAATAGGCATCTCTGACTGACAAGGCGTGTCAGCCACATGCATCTCCTGACTGTCCACAAAAGACGCATCAACCTGTCGTGCAACCTCAGAGCAAACCAGCTGCTCTAGGTGTCTGCTGGAAGACATATCCTGCACAACTATATCCCCATGCTCACTGTCGAGCATAGAAAGGAATGATTGCATAATTGCTGATGTCTCAGCCTCCTCTGCAATTATCCACTGCAAACATGACCACTCAATCTGTTGTGACTCGCTAGAGCTCTCATGCTCTAACTCCGTATGCATAGACTCTTGCACAACGTCCTCCTGTCGTGACTCACTAGAGCAAGACCGCTCTACCTGTCTATCCTGCATAGAAGTATCTCGCACAACTGAATCTCTGCTTTGCTCAGTCACTAGCAAAACATGCATGTCTGACTCTGTCACCTCTCTGTGTGACTGCTCAAGTCGTGCCCCAACTGTGTGCACAACGAGCTCACTACTCTGCACTCCATGCAAAGTACCCCGCAACCCATGAGCAAAAGAGACTCGCCTGCTCTCTCGCTCTCTACCTGGCTGCATGATCACAGAGACAACACCGTCTCTCTCGTGATCCACATGCAATGGGTAACCTGTACCACTCCTGGCACCTCTCGCAATCACTAGCGAACCCAAATGCATCACAAAATCTCGCTCTCGTAGCGAAATCTGACATCCACAATCTTTAAGCTGACCAATCGAGATCAAACTCACTGTCAAATTTGGTACATAGCGCACATGTCGTAATAAGTAAGATGTACCACTCGGTAATGACAGTCTCACATCTCCTGCACCTGCTATCGCATGCACCGATCCATCGGTCAAACGTACACTGCCAAGCATCCCGCTAGAATAGCTACAAAACCATGCACGATGCGGCATGACATGAAACATAGCATCTGCGTCTAGCAACCACTGCGAAGGGAGTGCACTATCCACATGTATAGCATCTCGTGCATAGCTCGAGGTAAAAGTGACATCCCCGTCACTAGTATACTACGACACTACATGTGCCTCAACTGTCAAAGCAACTGAGTCCATGGCATCACTACATACATCTCTGAGACTGCTATGTCTCCTACGATGTCGCATACGACGAAAACAACGCCGTCTAACGTGTCCAGAATGACCACAATACCAACATATCACCTATCGGCGTACTCGTGAATGTACATGTCTCACATGAGTCCTTGATGACTCAGATCTATCATACATATCATGTAATCTACGCCAAAGTGCTCTCAAAGTAGTCTCATACATAACAAGAGCATATACAGATTCCACAAGGTGCAAAGAGAGTGTAGATAGTGCCATCTTCTCTAGCTCCTGCCACTAATCGTCAGACATGTTTGAAGGTCTACCTGCATCACCACTCAATGGTCCATGCAACCCTCGCTGTGTCAATGCGTCAAGCATACACTCTCTCCATGCCGCAAAGTCTGACCCATCAAACACACGCATCTGTGAGAGGTCACAATCTAATCGATCACTTGTCTCTGCCATGAGCACAATGTAGCAAACTAGAAAGCAAAACCACCTCACCAACAACACCTGGAAACTGTCTACCAATATGGCCAGAAACACAATGTAAAACCTGTGAGACACACTCCAAAATAGAGCTCCCACAATGTCAATACAAGCCTCGCATGCTCTAGAATCACACTGCAATCTGTGAACTAATCATGAAGCCCACACTGTGCGGTATCGATGCATACACACGCACAAATCTCCCACCTGCAGAGAACACCGCACGCAAATGCTGAGTGCAACCCGCAATCTCTACCTAGATCGCATAAATGATACGCATAAAACTCCTGGGAAAATTTCGCCAGAGTTTCGACGCACAATGGCTATCAACACAAAATAACCATTGTCCTGCAAGCTCAATACAATGAGCAATCAATGCGCTTCAAACTACACTCAACATACATGCATAAGCTCTGCAAAACTATGGCAAACAATGCTCGAGATCACAAGACTCTCCCACCCGAGAGCAAACCACTGTCTCAAGCAAAGAAAGATACACAACTCCTCACTCTTGTGAGAGTGGATACAAAAAACACAAAACTGTGTCCAAACTGACAAAACCTATCAAAGTGAGAGTAAACACTCGATCACAAACTATGGCGAGAATCTGAGAAAAATCCGACAGAATTTCCCCTGAAAACTGAGCAAAAAACTCAAGTACAATCTCTACCATAAACCATAACACTACTCAATGCCGATGAGTAGAAATGCCAAAATGGCTCCACATTTTCACATACAATGGCAATCCGCACTCAACGTACATCAATGGAGTGACCGCGCATAAGCAAGCGCCAAAAGATTTGCAATCCGGAAACTTATTCAATGCGAAAACAATGCTCTAAAGAGAGCTCACCGGCACTTGAAAGTGCTCGTCAAAATGCATGTATAATGGGCATCAACCATGCGCCATAACCATATGCAAACCATCCGCAAAGACCATGAATCCAAGCACAAAATCACTGCCAAAGTATCCTGTGAAAACCAGTGAAAGAAGCTCCACCTGTGTGCTCCAAAAAACTGTGTCTCTCAAGAGATCGCCTCGGTGGTGTGTAAACGCCTCCTTACTTCGTTGCCCAAGTCTACCAAAAACCCTCAAACCACAAGCTTAACACAAGCTGCAATTGCATCTTCAGCTCAGAATTTATGCACTCAACTTCAAGCATCTCCCGTGCTTCCAAAAGTGCATCAAACTTGCACACAATGCGACAACAGAAAATCTGGAATTTCTGTATACAGTCAGTCTGAGCTGAATATGAGCAAAACGGTGAGGAATTTGCAAAAAGTTTCTTCTGCAAAGTTGTAGACCACGTCGAAACGGATGGGCGAAGTGGACAGAATTCTCAGATCTACATTCTACAAGGAGAAAAACGAATCTGAAAACTGTGCTGCTGCGCACACAGTTTTAGGGCAGCACCTTCACTTACACGCAATCTTCCACACTCCTTTCTGAGCTTCCACAAGAGCATACATCACTCTCAACTGAGCTCACAAGCTCCCATTGCATCCTCACAAAGCTTCCAAGCTTTCTTAATCTCTCTACCGTCGAGAGCGAGCGAGCTATCGCCTCGAAGCTCTCAAAGCCGTCGTGCTCTCCGCGGTCACCATAGCTGTGATACCAATTGAAGGGGATCGGGGAGCACCACAGACAGAGAGTGAGAGAGAGAGAAGGAGACACACACACGATGTGGGTGGGGAGACTCAAAAAGAGTGAGCAGCCCCCTATACACTTATGCTATGTATAAGGTATACAAGTTAGTGGGCGCCCAGACTCTGGGCGGTCGGGCAAGGCACATGCGCCTATACCCCAACAACGGGCACTCTAACATACCCTCCAGACAAGCTAGTGTTTGCTACAATAGTGCAAGATTTGTTCAATTCAACAATAACAACAAGAAGGGTAAATAGCAAAAGAAGAAATCAACCAGCCTGAAATTATCAGTAGAGTAGTGTGCTGAGTACTACAAAGAGGGTAAATGTTACGGTTGTGGGGAGCAAGGGCACATTCTTGCAAAGTGGCCTAAAAAGGCACCAAAGGAGCAAGATGTTGACAAACCAGAGACTTGGATGAGCGTGCAAAGAAAGGGAAGTCAAAGGCAAGACTGGTTTCGGATTTTGTGGGGGCAACACATACTAGACTAACGATGCAAAGTATGTGACAGGAAATTCTAATATTCTTTAATGGAGGAGCCAATGACAACTTCATCTTGACTGAATTGGTGGCTTGACTTGGAATCACTACTAGAGAAATAGGACCAGTGGCACCAGGGTGAGATGTTGCCATTACACCTGTTATAGGAAAGCTTCGATTACATTGCAAAGGGTATTTAGGGCACATGACTTTTACATCATCCCTCTGGAAGGGTGTGATGTCCTCTTGGAGATCCCTTGGTACCACAATAATGGGGTCGTGGTTGATTATTGGGCTATAAAGGCCACTCTTAAGAATGAGAAAGAAAAAGAGATTACCCTTGATGTAAAATTTAAGGGCGAGTTTGTCCCACTGTATCGGCTTCGACCATTTCCAAATTAATGAAATCCTGTCTCTTTGTTTACTCGATCTACTTGAATGAACTTAATGAAGATAAGAACTCAAATTTGTCCAACTTGAAACAAGAATGACATGAATTTTTGCAAGCTCAAGTTGATTGTTTCTCAAGCTCAAGATGAACTTCTTGAAAAGGGCTTGATACGTGTTTTGATACCATTGTAATAGACTTGGACACTCCAAGACAAAGATCTGTTGCAACACGTGAGAAACTGCGCACAATTGAAGTGAACGGTAAAAGGGGGGGGGGGGGAGAGAGAGAGAGAGAGAGAGAGAGAGAGAGAGAGAGAGAGAGAGAGAGAGAGAGTCGACATGGCACAACGTAGTTCTGAGCCAAGATGCACTCGTCCCAAAGACTGGTGCCCCTTTTGATATTTTTTTTATATTGCTTCACAAAAGTACAGTGTCCAAGGGTTCTCTCTCCAGCGAAGTTCCCAAGCTGATCTCCCAAGAGTGAGGCCCTTACAAGTACTTTAAAGGCCCTTGACCTGTTCCAAAAGCAGCTACACAAGATGCAACACTTCTAAAAGCCACTGGACCAAAAATTGTTGCCCCAAAGGCTGTAGAGCGAATCGTGGAAATCCATATAGTTGCCATGTCAACAATCATCACAAAATCCGGAGGGTCCGTACAACTTACCACGTCAGCATGAATACGCAATTTGTCGGAGGGTTTAGACCCCTTGATTGGATTTGGTAGGTGGGCAAATTTGGGTTTTTAACCCTAACCCCCTTAGGCCCTCTCGGCCAAAATCTGCAAGTTGCCCTCGTCACGTCATCAATTTGTGACAGAAATAGAAGTCTGTGTGTGTGTGTGTATGAGAGAGAGAGAGAGAGAGAGAGAGAGAGAGAGAGAGAGAGAGAGTTTTTTGGAAAATTACCAAAATACCCCTCTAGTTTGTGGAAATTCCCAAACTAGCCCTCAAATTTCAAAACTCCCAAAATACCTCTGGTTGTGAGATTAAATTTCTCCAAAGATAAAAGGATTTGTAGCTTTTCAAAAGAAGGCTGATTGTCTATCAGTACAAAATGTTAAAACTAGAATGTGAGTTGGTTATGTAAGCTTTGGAGATGAATTGCTTCAATATTTTTAGACATAATTGCCTTTTTTTTTCCGATGTAGTTTGTGACAAATTACATGCTAAGCACTCAAAACTGGATGTCAATTGTCAAAAAACGAAAAAAGAGTAGAAATCTTGAACAATCCAACCAAAATAGGTACGAGGGTATTTTGGGAATTTTTGAAATTTGAGGGGTATCTTGGGAATTTTCGCAAATTAGAGGGGTATTTTGGTAATTTTCCCTTTTTTTTCTTTTTTGGGGGGGGGGGGGGGGGGGGGGGGGGGGGGGGGGGCGAAGGGGCGGCAGTTTTGTTTATTTACTTTACTATTTGTTTCACTGCTGTCGTTTCAAGAGGCCATCTGCAGCTCAGCATGATTGTTGTTTCCGCTCCTATTTATTCCCGCGCGAGACAAGAAGTGAGCACCAGCTCCTCGCTGTTGTGGTCAAATCTTTTGGACAAAGAGATCTTTTAATTTTGCCTGCAGTGACAAGGTACTAACGTGTTAAATGAAGATGAAGCCCAACACAAAGCACAGGAACTTCGAGGTTTCTCCATCTCCATCCGACTGCTACATGGTGAGTGCTTTTCTTTAGCATTTTTGTCCACACTAGTGAAAATAGTGAAACCTATGCAACTTTTCCGAAATTTTCATATGTTTTGCACTCTTCTTTTTTATGCATGTATGCGTGTGCATTCTTAAGTAAGGGGGGTGTTTGCTTTGCAAGTTCATGTTTATGGAGGGCTCTCACAGGCGCAGCTAGGATTTACCAATCATCACCATAAATGTGTTGGAAACTTTGATGGCGCGGATTTGTGGGAGGGGGGATTTAGAAACCTGCTTATAGTTGTCATTAAGAAACAAGGCATCTAAATCAAATTGAAATTGGCCGTTTGGATCTGAAGTGGTAAAGCACTAATTTGACGTTAGATTACCAAAAAAATGGCGCAAGTGCTATGCTATGTTCTCACCTTCAGAAAATCTACAGTGGTAAGATCCTTCAATTTAGAAAACACAATGCTTGTGAAATTGTAAATTGCAAACCACAAAGTCAAAGCTCCCAAGGTGCTAATGGTTTAGGGTTTGGTATTTACCTGCAAAAGTAGTCATAATGCAAGATCAGTGTGCTTTTAAGACAGTGTCTCTCGTAGCTCCGCCACCAAGTCAAAGGAAACTTGGAAGCCTCCTGTATCAGTGCCATTGGTCGTTGTTAATGAAGCTCGTCATCTCAGCATCCATCTTCATTTGCATGTCCTCGTCAAATATCAATGAGCTGCATGAATCACGCAGTGCAAGCAAATCCCTATCATGGAATAGTTCTGGCTTTGGTAGTGAAGATGGAGACATGCAGCCATCCCATGTTTAAGACGGCTCATGAACGTCCATCGGCTCTCCACAATAGCCAGTATATCATCCCGTCTGCACAAAGCCATAAAAAAAATGGGATTTTAATGTAGTTATAAATAAACAACTAACAACAATTGTCAATGATATCAAGGTGGACATGTTTGTATGTATGGACTGAATCTGTAGGACGATTCCGAGAAGAACGGGAAGAACCATGTCGAGCCAAGGGAGAAGCGTTGAAGAGGAACTTCAACAAGTGCAAGCTCAGCTTGCGGAGTTGCAACAAATTTTACTGTTGTCGGACGTCCAAAAGCTTTTGGGTGGAATGAAGAAAACGAATGGAACTGATGCAGCCAAGCATCCAGACAACACTGTTGGCGTGAGACCACAGGAGGCAAGAGAAGAAGCACGTGCCGAGGTGCACAAAGGATCTTCGGATCGGAATGAACGGCCTACTTCAAGGAAAGGCCAGGAAAAAGTGCTCTCTCTGCTAGACGAGAGCAAGGACATCTCTATCTCATCTCCATCTTACTCTCCTGATTATACCTCTACTTCTCGATCATCTCGTCAGAAGAAGGAAGCCGCTACTACTGCCACTACCCTACATCAACCTAAAGATAAGCCTCGATTCAAGAAGCATGGTCGCAAGTCTCAACATCGCATGAGAGTCTTCAAATCGGGCGACAAGGACATCAAGTTCGAAACTTACAACGGACGGAGAGACATCTCCAAAGCACTGTCCTTCATCAGACAGTTTGAAGTCGCCTTTACCAATGGGCACTTCACAGAAAGATCCAAATTACGCCATGTGGGGATGCACCTCAAGGAAACGGCAAGTAATTGGTGGTTAGCCAAGATTCTGGAAGGTTCTCAGGCCAGAACTTGGGAGAGCTTCAAATCTGAATTTTATGAACAATTTCTTCCACCTGACTTTGAGCAGGACATACGGCAGGAATGGGACTGGCTTGCTTAGAAGGAACATGAAAGAGTAACGACTTATGTGGACAAGTATTGGTCGGTTCTTCTGAAGGTCACTCCCTTCATGAAGATTGCCGACGAGGAAAAGAAAAGAAAGTTCGAAGCGGGTCTCCAACCGCAGCTTCGAAAGAGTATGAAGGTGTATCCGCATGATACTCTTCAGAGGATGATGGAGTCAGCAATCATTGCTGAGGATTTGCACTCAACTGGGACGCCCAGAAAGATGGAGCATAACACTTACCGTGCAAGACAAAGAGGGGTCTACGATGACCAAGGGGGCCAAGGAAGAAAATGTCCTCCATCTAGAGACGATGATCATTCTAAGAAGCCAGAGGGCACTGGCAAGCGAACTAAGTATCTTTCTCCTACTCAACTTCAAACTTTTAGAGAGGAAGGAAGATGCTTCTACTGTGGCGAGAAAGGACATATGAAACCGGAGTGCTCGCTAAAGCAGCAACGACAAGAACAAGCCTCTACGAGGCAAGAGAAAGCAAGGAAGGAACCCGCACCACCAAGCTCGAACTCAATTCCAGATTTTTCAAGTAAACACAGAAACAGAGAAAGGGAAGCGTCAACTTCTGAAGGGCTGGGGGTCTTTGAACAACTAGCGAGTACTGATTCTTTATGATCCAGGATCCACGGATAACTTCATTTGCGTGGATACTGCAGAACGTTTGTGCCTTACACCGGCTCAGCTTGGCACACCGGTTACATCCGGATCGGCATTCGAGGGTTGACAACCAATGCAACTCCCGTGCAAGGACAGCTCAATCTTCGGATTGGCGAGTACAAGGACCGTGAATCATTTTTGATGGCACCCATCGAGGGATGTGATATCATCTTGGGTATGCCATGGCACTTTCACATGACACCTATTCCCGATTATGTGGAAAAGACCCTCACTTTTGATCATGGGGGTAAGAAAATAAAGATTCAAGCTGATGCAAGAGATTGGCAGTTCCCAATTGTAAGCCATATCTCCATTAAGAAAGAAATGAAGAAGTGTGTTTCTGCTTACTTGATTTTTGCAAAGGATAAAACTAGTAGGGACTCTCTCTCTAGTCTGGAAATTAAGCGTCTTCAATTTATTGAAAAGTACAAGGATTGTTTTACGGAAACACTTCCTGATGAACTCCGTCCGGTACGCCCGGAAGATCATCGCATAGACCTTATACCGGTAGCTCGTCTCCCAATCAACCCCCTTATCGGGTGAGTCTTGCTCAGCAAGAGGAAATTTTGAAGCAAGTCAACGAGCTTCTAGAGAAAGGGTTAGTACGGCCAAGTGCTTCACCCTACTGCTCTCCAGTTCTACTGGTGCAAAAGAAAGATGGCACGTTTCGAATGTGCATAGACTATCGGTCTTTAAACACGATCACAATCAAGAATCGCTTTTCGATCCCTCGGATTGATGATATACTTGATAAGTTGCAGGGTGCAAGTGTCTTTAGTCGCATAGACTTAAAGAGTGGGTATCATCAGATACGGATCGCCCCTGAGGATGTCCATAAGATTGCTTTCCGCACAACCTTTGGACTATATGAATTCTTGGTAATGCCTTTCGGCTTGACCAATGCTCCTACGACGTTCAATCGCATGATGGACCGCATTTTCAGCCCGTATCGAGCTTTTACGGGAGTATTCTTTGACGACATACTCATCTTCTCTAAGTCAGAAGAGGAACATCGGAAGCACTTGGACTTAGTGTTTCAAGAATTGCGAAAGCATGAGTTGCATGTGAATGCAAAGAAGAGCGAGTTCTTTCTCTCTGAGATTCACTATCTCGGCCATATAGTCTCCCACAATAAAGTGAGTATGGATCCTGCCAAGATCCGAGTGGTAGAAGATTGGCCTATTCCCACTACGGTACATGATGTACGTAGCTTTTTGGGATTATGTTCATATTATCGAAGGTTTGTCCGAGGATTTGCTCATGTAGCAGGACAACTTCATGATTTGACAAAGAAGAAGATTCCTTTCAGATGGGGATCGAGACAACAAGGAGCTTTTGATCGGCTCAAGTACTTGCTAAGCCATGGACCTATTTTGATAGTGCCCGACTTAAGGAAACCATTTGAGGTTCATTGCGATTGTTCAGGCGATTGCATCGGAGCAGTGTTGAACCAGGAAGGCCATGCAGTGGCCTACGAAAGCAAACGGCTTAAGGATGCAGAGTTGCATGCATCAATCTACGAAAAGGAACTCACGGCTGTGATTCACGCCTTATCCAACTGGAAGCACTATCTTCTAGGAGCGGATTTTGTGATCAAGATTGATCACCAGAGTTTGCGGTATCTTCTTACGCAAAGGAAACTATTTGAAAAGCAGATGAGATGGGCAAACTTTTTGTCTATGTTTCACTTCCAGATCCTTCACACGGTTGGGAGTAAGAATGTGGTCGCAGACGCATTGTCTAGGCGGCCAAGGGTGAACGCTATCACTTCGGTGTATCACCAAGAATTAGAAGCACTACCGGATTTGTATCCGAATGATCCAGACTTCTCCACCATTTGGGGAAAGCTACATCGTGGAGAGAATGAGTTTTCCTATTCCATTCGGGACGGTTATCTCTACCACCATCAGGCCATATGTGTGGCGGAACCATTAAGAAAGAAGATCATGGATGAAGCACACGCTTCGCCTTATGCGGGTCATCGGGGTAGTCTCCCTACAACCTTAGCAATGGAAAGATATTTCTTTTGGCCTAGCCTTAAAGCAGACATTGATAAGTATGTCAGGGAATGCTTGGTTTGCCAAAAAGTGAAGTATGATCGGCATAAGACGCCTGGGTTGCTACAACCTTTGCCTGTGCCTAACTAACCTTGGGAAAGTATTGCCATGGACTTCATCATGGACCTCCCTAGAACTCAGACTGGAAATGACGCGATCTGGACCATTGTGGACTGGTTTAGTAAGCAAGCACACTTTATGCCAGTCAAGAAAACGATCAAAGCAGATCATATGGCTAAGGTCTTCCTAGCACAGATCTTTAAGCATCATGGAATGCCTAAGTCAATTGTGAGTGATCGAGATCCTCGCATGACAGGAAATTTTTGGCGTGCCTTGATGGATAATCTTGGTACAAAGCTGAATTTTTCATCTGCCTACCATCCTCAAACGGACGGGCAAAGTGAGAGCCAATTCCACAGTATTGGATATGTTAAAAGCTTATGTGTCAGACAGGCAATCTGATTGGGAGAAATATTTGCCTCTTGTCGAGTATGCGTATAACAATACCATACACTCATCGACGGGGAAAGCACCTTTTGAGATTCTCTATGGTAAGCCTTTGCTTCCACCCATCCTTTTAACTAAGGATAAGATCTTTGCAGCAGATGAATTTGTCCGGGATTTGGACACCGCCTACGGGCAAGTTAGGAGAGCTATTCTACGCTCTCAGGAAAAGCATAAGAAAGCTGCAGACAAGCACAGAAGGAATCTAGACTTAACAGTCGGACAATTAGTCTTACTCAAGTTTGAGAAGGCAAGACTTAAGAAACAAGCGTCTCATAAGGGGAAAGTGGTAAAACTTTCTACCCATTATTATGGGCCGTTTAAGATTACTGAGCGAGTGAATGATGTCGCTTTCCGATTAGAGCTACCGCCTAATTGGAAGATCCATAATGCTTTCCATGTCAGCTTACTCCGGCCGTATGTGGGACCGCCTCCAAGCCAGCCTAGTGCTGAGGAACCTCCTGAGGTTGAGGAAACAGAAGAAATACTCCAACCGAAGCAGATAGTAAGTCATCAGGAGCGGTCTCTCAAATCCGGAAAGATAACTTGGTTAAGTTTAAGAACTATTCGAATCTAGATGCTCAGTGGATGACGCAGGAGGAATTAGCAGCTTATCCCGAGATACTGGAGGTATATATCCCGAGCACTACAGTTGAGGTCAAGTGTTTAGAAGCCAGAGGGATGTTGCTAATTGGACTATTTTCTTATTTTTAATGATGAAATCTCTTTTTTAGGATATTTTATTATGTGCACTAAGAACTGTTAAAAAAGATTGTAGCTACAGGAACTGCCATCAGGAACGGACAACTCTGATGTGTCATTTGATGGGTGACGGTAAACATCGCGAAGGAGTTTCCGTAAGTTCGGTGGAAAGGGCCGGGTTACGAGTGCCCTTGATGCGTCACATGATGGGTGACGGGTGCATCAGGAAGGGGGTATCCCGTAGGCTAAGGAGGAAATCCGAACTGAGTAAGAAAATACGTGTAAGAACGCAAGCACAAGAATAAAGATGGGTTCAATGAAGCTTTTTACGAAAAGCAGGAACAGTCGCGGGAAGGCAGATGCTTTCCCGTGAGGAGTCTGTGTCTGCATTGCATCTGTGTTGTGTCCTGCACCCGGGGACGCTTGGAATGTGTCCGTGTAGCATTATTTTCACTAACTGAGTGAGTTTTTAAAGTTTGAACAGGTTCACACTTTATTTTATAAAGTGGCCGGTCACTTCAAAGTGACCAGCCCTTTTATTAATAAAATAAAGCAAGCAAGTCCCTTATAAAAAAGCCAGCGCTAAAACCAACGCAGAGGGCTGAAATCTGCGATCTCTCTCTCTCTCTCTCTCTCCTCTCTCTAGAAAGCGTCAGCTTCAACGATTTTCTCTCTCCTCTCTCTAGGAGCGCTAGGCCCTGCTTTTTCGGCTCTATTCCCGCCGGGTGCCAGACCCTATAAAAGGGTAGCTAGCGTTTCAGTTTGGAGGAGCCGGAAGCAGCAGGAAGTGCAAGTGCTGGGATTCTGGAGGAAAGACTGGCGACGGAAACTGTAAGTGTTCGCGTGACGACTGAGTACGAAGGTCAATTCTCCGAGCAAGGAGCGACAGGTATAAGGTGTTGATACGCATTGAGAATTGTTGCTCTGTGTGATTTGTTTTGCAGGAATCTCCCGTCTTACGGGAAGGCCCTTTAAGGGAAAGTACGGCCTCACGCCTAAATCCCTTACGGGAAAGTACGGCTTCGCGCCTAAGTCCCTTACGGGAAGGAACGGCCTTGTGCCCAAGCCCTTTACGGGAGAGTACGACCTTCGGGTCTAAGATTACAGAACGGAGGGGTTTCCTCGGGTTCTCGTGCTTGTATAAGAATTCTCCTTGAATAAAAGAATACTCTTAACGGGGGGGGGACCAGCCCATCTTCTGGTCCCCAATACTATGTCGATCTTCTCCCTTCTCTCATGTTTTCAAGGAATTATAATTTTCAGATTTTCTAAGTGCTCGTGTACGCTCCCGTTTTGTGACATCGTGAACCTTGGCAAAAGCCGTATCTCAAATCTCGCGTATATTCATCCGCTTTAAAGATCTTATCTTTCGTGCTTAGGAAGGGTGGAACCTTCGCAGCACCTTCAACAATCTCAAATGGCGCCTTCCCCGTCGAAGAGTGTATCGTGTTATTGTGGGCAAATTCCACCAAAGGTAAGTACTTTTCCCATTGAGTCTTCTGATCTAAGATATAAGACTTCAAGAAATCTAGAACCACTGAATTTGCAATTTCAGATTGCCCATCAGTCTGCGGGTGGAACGATGACGAGAACTGCAACCGCGTGCCAATGTTCTCCCAAATTGCCTTCCAAAACAAACTCGTAAATTGGGGTCTTTGTCGGAGACAATCGTCTCAGGCATGCCATGTAATCTGAAGATCTGGGCCACAAACAGTCTCGCTAAGTGATCGGGCTTGACTGTTTTCTTCACTGGAATGAAATGAGCCTGTTTGCTAAATCTGTCAATAACAATCCAGATACCATCGTGAACACTCTGTGTTCTCGGGAGATCAAAAATGAAATCCATTGCAATACTTTCCCAGGGGCGGGTGGGTATGGGTAAAGGCTCTAACAATCCCTGTGCCTTATCCCTGTCAAACTTGATCTTCTGGCATACTAAGCAATTGCGCACAAACTCTTCCACATCCTTTTTGAGTCTCGGCCAAAAGAAGTATCTCTCTACCCCCTTCATGGTGGTAGCAATGCTGCGGTGACCCGTAAAAGGTGGACAGTGGCATTCAGTCATAACCTTTTTTACTCAACGGTTGTGTAACGCACAACATGGTTTTTCTCATCAAGTAGCCTTCCCGAATGGAGTATCCTGCTAATGTCTCCCCATCCCGTATCCGTGTGAAAATACCTGCAAAATCTATATCTGTGGCATACTGATCGACCATATCCTCGAAGCTCATATGATGTATCGTGGAAATAGCCAGAACCAATGGCTTCCGAGACAAAGCATCTGCCACCACATTCTTCTGTCCCTGCACATGGACAATTTGGAAGTGAAACTCTGACAAGATGTTCGCCCACCGCATCTGCTTTTCCGAAAGCTGCTTCTGTGACAAGAAGTAGCGCAACTCTGATGGTCTGTAAAGACAGTAAAATCCGCTCCGAGTAGGTAATGCCGCCACTGAGTAAGAGCATGGATAACCACCAGAAGCTCTTTCTCATAAATCTGTGTTGTCATCTCCGGCCTAGAGAACAATCGGCTCTCGTAAGCAATGACATGGCCTTCTTGCATCAAGACCGCACCCAGACTACGACCACAAGCATCACAATATACTTCAAATGAATTTTGCAAATTCTGCAAAGTCAAAATTGGTCCCGTAGTCAATTTCTCTTTCAATGTCTGAAAGGCAGTCACCTCTGTGGATCCCCACGAGAAAGGGACTCCTTTCTGTGTCAAGATATGCAAAGGGGAAGCAACCTCCGCAAACTTTCGTATGAACCGCCTGTAGTACGAGCACAGTCCCAAGAAGCTTCTAACTTCATGGACATTCTTCAAATCGGGCCACAGGTATAGTCTCTATCTTGGCCGGATTCATTTGCACTCCTGCTGCTGAGACAATGTGTCCCAAAAAGTGTATCTCTGGTAGGGAAAATTCACTTTTCTTTGCATTAATCACTAACTTGTGATCTCGTAATGCCTGAAAGACCTGAAGTAGATGATCTCTGTGTTCTGCCTCATTCTTGGAGAAAACAATGATGTCGTCAAAGAAAGTGCAACAAATAGTTTGTACTCTCGAAAAATCATGTCCATCATCCGGTTAAATGTCGGAGGAGCATTGGTTAAGCCAAAAGGCATCACCAAAACTCAAATAACCCAAAAGTAGTCCGAAAGGCTGTCTTGTAGACGTCTCCCGACGCGATTCGGATCTGATGGTATCCACTCTTAGGTCAATCCTGCTAAAGCACGATGATCCTTGTAACCTGTCGAGTATATCATCGATCCTAGGAATCGGAAATCTGTTCTTGATGGTGATTTTGTTGAGAGCTCTATAACCGATGCACATCCTCCAAGGTCCGTCTTTCTTTAAAACCAACAACACTGGAGAGCAATACGGTGAAGTACTAGGCTGGACAAGACCCTTTTCCAAGAGGTCTTTCACTTGGTTCATAATCTCTTCATTCTGTGCTCGGCTCACACTGTAAGGTGGCCGGTTCGGTCGTGTGCTTCTAGGTATCAAATCAATGGTATTATCTTCAGGACGAGCATGTGGTAACTCGCCTGGTAGACCCTCTATGAAGCAATCGGCGTGAGAGTGGAGAAAATCTTGGCGTGCTTTATCAAGTTTAGACATATTTGTCCCCTACTGATCGCTCAATTCTTTCATAAAGATCGAGTAAACAAACAGACTGGATTTCATTAATTTTGAAATGGCCGAAGCTGATACAATAGGGACAGACTCGCCCTTTAGTTTAATATCAAGTACAGTTGTTCTGCCCTTTCTATAGTCAAAGTCGCTTTTCTCGTCCGATAATCGACCACGGCGTTGTTCTTGTGGTACCAGGGAATCCCTGAGAGAACATCACAAACCTCCAAAGGCATTTTGAAGAAGTCCTCGTGCCCCAAATACCCCTGACAATGCAACCGAAGTTTGCCAATGACAGGTGTAATGGCTACATCCCTGCTGGGTGCCGCTAGAACTGCCTCCGCAAGTGGTCCCATCCGATCGGGAGTGATCTCGAGCCGCGCCGCCAATTCCGGTGAAATGAAGTTGGCCTTGGCTTCTCCATCAAAGAAGATCAGGGTCTCTTGATCTTTCACTTTGCCCCAAGCTCGGCAAAGTTCTGTACTCTCGTCCATGGTGTTGGGATCGGTACCCACACAATCTGGAACCAGTCCTGTTTTCATCTTGCCTTTTCGTCCACGTTCCTCAGCTGCTCTCGAACTCTCAAGCCTGTCGTCGTCCTTATCATTCTATTCTTTGTGTGCCTTTTTAGGGAACTTTGCGGAGATATGTCCATGTTCCCCGCATCCAAAGCACTTCCCCTCCTTGATGATTTCGAGCTCACTCCTGAGGAGTAAGCTTGGGTCGTGCATCCTTTTTCTCTGGGTTGCTCTTTTTCTTTCTACTTTCATTCCCAGAAGTTTGTTCGGCCTCATCTGTGGGGTAGGTCAGACTGCTAGAGTGAATGGCAAAGCCCCGCTTCGCATGACTCATCAACTCCTGAATATGGGTTCTCTGCCTAGGACAAAAAATGGTAACTTTACATTCTCGTGGCTGTAGACTATATGACTAGGTGGGTGGAAGCACAAAGTGTGGCAAAGGTAAACGAGAGGACAGTGAACAAATTCATCTACACTCACATTTGTTGTAGATTTTGCACACCTTTGGAGATTGTTTCTGATAATGGTCCAGGGTTTAGAAAGGGCTTGCTCACAGAAGTCTGTAAATAACTTCACATTCTACATCGTCACAGTACACCCTACTATCCCCAGTCAAATGGTCTGGTAGAAAAGCTAATGGTGTCATTGCAGGCATCATTAGAAAAATGGTGAGAAACAAGACAAAGTTGTGGGATGACTTCTTGGATGGTGCCTTGTGGGCGTATCGAACCACATATAGGGAAGCCACGGAGTTTACACCATTTCACTTGGTCTATGGTCAAGAGGTTTTACAACGAATTGAGCTCAACATTCCAACAATGCGACTTCATGGCAAAGCAGCACAAGATAATCAAGAAGCATGGATGGATCGACTTCTTACCTTAGCTGAGCTTGAGTGGAAAAGAGAAGCAGCATACGAGTGCTACAAGAGGAAAGCTACGCAGGCGAAAGAAAAGCTCGACAAGAAACTAAAGGACAAAGGCATCAATGAAGGAGATCTTGTGCTAAGGTATGACAATCGACTCGATAATCGTTTTGATGCCAAATTTGAAACTAGATGGCAGGGGCTATACATAGTTAAGAAGGATTTCAATTCAAGTTATTATCAACTTATGGACTTGAATGGGAAAGAGCACTCTAGGAAGGTAAATGGTTATCGCTTGAAGCCCTATTTGAGTCTCCTTCTACCAAAGGATCCACCAAAGATCTGTCAAAGGACAGCTGTCTCATGTAAGTATTGTTACATGAAGCATGAGTGTAACTCCAGCCAAAATTCTGAGGGGCCAAACAATGAAGAGCTAAGGACTCTGAAGCACTCTCTTTGGAAAAGATGCTTTATGATGGTACATGAATATACCATCATCCTAGGGGAGGGCTAATGATAGCCGTTTTTCGGCTCTCTGTAATTGCCATAGTGAGTTAACCCACCCTACCAAAATCATTCAAACACTGTGGCTATCCCTACCATTTCACTATACATAGGCGTGTGTGAGTTAGGGGACTTTCCCGATATTTTCTTAAAAAACCCTCAATTAGCTAGTCACTGGAATAGTTGAGCCAAAAACAATATATATATATATATATATATATATATATATATATATATATATATATATATATATATATATATTATGGCCCATTTATGTGTAAATATTTCATTGTATATAGAGCCTAAATAAAAGGAATTTTCATAATTATTTTGGTTTTTATTTAAATATTTTTACCTAAGGTGTGTTATTTATGCTATGTACATTGACTCATCATTACCACATTTTTTCTTATCATTTTGCATACTATTTATTCTATATAAAAATAATTTCATGCAAGCTTCTCTTATTTTTGGTGTAACTCCATCCCAACAAAAATCCAAAAAACTAGTTTTATTTATGTGTATATTTTTTCACTATTGTGATTTTTTTCCTTTCTACATCTATTCTCTATTACTTCTCATAAATTAGAACACCAAAAATATTCATCTTTTTATGGTGGACTTATAATGAGAGATTTATTTTGACCCCTTTATATTTTTTTCGCTGACTTCTGCTCCAAGCAGTGATCTCGGATCTTTGTAGGTAGACCCAAGGTAAACCGCTCAATCTGTTCTCTGAACGAGATCTTCTTGAATGAAGAGGTGGGTAGAAAAGAGCTCCAGAATCTTTCACAGTAAGCATTGATTGTATCTTTCTTGGTCATCCGAAGATGGTTCCAAGTAGCTCGTATATCTCGTTCATACTCTTGCATCAACCAAGAAGAAATAAAAAGCTCCTTAAATTTCAGCCATTTAACTTGCGCAGTCTTGTTTAAAAGAGGCGTGGACCACCAAGTGCGAGCATTTCCCTTAAAGTAAGAGGCAACTCTCCGAATCTTGGAGTGCTCTCAATAGCGTCCTCCTACGAAAGCGATGTCAAACTGCTGTATAAAAGACAAAGCCTTCGAAGCATCTGAGTATCTTGAAAATGTATCAAACTTGATCGAGTGGCCACCTTCCTTAAACTCTCGGACTTTCTTGCTTTTATCTTTGAGAAAGTCATACTGGTTGGCTTTGTAAAAATTCTTCTTGTTCGCATAAAAGTTTCTGTCATCAAAATCTGAGCTGTCTGTAGACGAGTCCTCAGTAGAACTGTTAGTCTCTAGGCGAGATTTAGCCTTCTTTGCCTTTTTCTTGCCCTTTCCGAAGCTTTGTTTCTTGCTTCGCTTTTTACCTTTTCTGTCTTCTTCGCTCGAATATGAAGAGCTAGAAGAACTGTGAGAAGAAGAAGAAGAAAAACTTGGTACTCCTTCAAAGTGAACACACTTCTTCTGTTTCTTTGCTTTGTCAAATGTCGACTGACGACCCAAATATCTTGGGAAGTCAGTGCTTTTCTTCTGCTTTTTGCCGTGCTTTTTGGCTTTCTTTTGCGCGTCAAAAAGCTGAGCAATCCGTGCATCAACCACCTCTTGTAATTCCTTCTTTGAATACTGTTTGTGATCAGAAGGTTTCTTGAGAGCTTTGGGGTGGTGTAGTGGTTTTCTGTCATTGCACATGCACATCCTGAAAAGAAGTCTTGCTCATATATTTTGCCAATTTCGGATCCTTCGCAAAACTGAGCATTATCTTTGTTGCATCGCCGATCAATTGACGACGCTTCATCTCTCTTTACTCCGCCTGAGTAGGCCGAGGCGGGCCATACTCTCTGCCGGAATCTTCGTTGTGATCCTTGCCCACATCTCCAGATGTAGAGGGAGTCGACCGATCCTTGCGTGAAGCCATAAGTGCCGCGAAAAGAATTGGGGATCTGATTTCTCGTAAAAAATAAAATAAAATCGGCCGTGCTCTGATACCACTGTAACAGACTTGGACACTCCAAGCCAAGAATCAATCGCGACAACACCGAATAACCACTTCAAAACAATTCACAGATCACAATAGATTTGCGTTGGCTCGGCGGAGTTCCGTGCCTAGATATATTGGCCCCAAAGACTGGCACCCCTTTCGGTATTCCTTTATGTATTAAAATCAATGTCAGAGTACAAAGAGCGGTTAGGGTTTCACTCTCAGCCTCTGCGTCTAGATGCTCTGAGAAGTGAGCCCTAAACCACTAATTTAAAGGTTATAAGGGATGCCCAAAAGCAGAGCCCCAAAAGCCTTCAGTTCGTAAGCAATTTCTCTCTCTCTCTCTCTCTCTCTCTCTCTCTCAAGAGAGCAAGGAAAATAAAGCAAATTCTCTCTCCCTCTCTCCACTTTCTCTTGCGTAGCAAAAAGCTGCCAATTTGCGTCGCTAGAAAAGGGAAAAAGCATCTCCGTGATTTCCGGGAATCCGTACACTGTTGCCACATGGCACTGGCGCCTGCTTTTAGGGTTTCTAGTCACTTAGGGTTTCAGCCAGCAGTTAGGGTTAGGGTTTTAAAAATTAGGGTTTTTGCAAAATTAGGGTTTGCAGGAATTTTAGGGTTTCTTGCAGAAATTAGGGTTTTTGCTGTCGGTAGCCACGTCATCACTTTGTGACATTGGTTCTTAGAGTCAGTGTCTATTGAACTGATTTATGGCTTATGCCTGATTTTGCAGGCGTAATCGAGGGCGATTACAATTCTTTCAAGAAGGGGATATGTCACAAAATGATGACGCGACAAAACTGCCCGGACACACACACCTGGCTGACAAGCTGCACGGACAACATGACACGTGACAGATTGTACGGATTTTCGCTTTTCACGCTAGTTGTTGCCGTGGCAAGGTTGTACAAATTTCCGCAATCTGCGTTGATCCTTTTTGGCAGTTTTTGAAGACCAGTTGCTTTTGGGACAGTTTGCTTTTGAGTTTAACTACTTTTGGGGCTCTGCTTTTGGCATCCCTTGTAAGAATAAAAGGAGCCCAAGGACCTCACTCTTCAGAGCCTCTAGATGCAGAGTCTGATAGCCGAGGACCCGCGGGAGTTGTACTTTCGTCAAGCGTTAATATAAAAGAAATACCGAAAGGAGTGCCAGTCTTCGGGGCCAATCTCTTTGGGCACGGAACTACGTCGAGCGGTGTCGACTCAAGTATTTAAAGTTGTGAAGTATTTTAAGTGATTTACTCATGTGTCGTGTCGGATTTCCGACTTTGAGTGACCAAGCCTGTGACATTCTCCACGGTGCAGTACCTCCTCAGGGCAGCTCTTCACAGGCCTTGTAGTAGCAGGTTTCTTTGACCGAGATCTAGATCCACATCTAGATCTAGCCAGGGGGAGATGCACCAAATCTATGCTCTCAGAGCATGTCGAAGGTGATGCACATGTGGAGACCGTGTCAGTGGTCTCGTGTGCAGAACATTGGTAGTGTCAGTAGCACTCGTAGTTGTGTGCATCTCGTGTCTATCCATTGGGCATGACAGTTCTATGCCGGACCACCCTTTGTCACGTGACACATCCCAACCCTATGTGTCCGTGGACAAGCTACACCACAACAGGGTTCAGTCAGTCCAGTCAGTTTAGATTTAGCAGTGGTCTGGCACTTTTGTGAGTCTATTCGTAGACCGTGCATGCCTAGTCACTTAGCATAGATGCATATCCTCCGGTTGCACACAGCATGATTATCAGTCCGGGGAATTTTCCAATGCATTTAGCCTATTTTTCCTATTTTTGGTTATTTTCACTTATTATTTTTAAGTGACTTTCCAACAAAACTAGGTAGGGCAATTTTGCTAAGTTAATATGTAAGCAAACCCAAGTTAGCACTTTCTGGCAGAAGAGGCAGCAGGAGCACATGCTCAACAGGCACCTTCTCAGCAGGACCCAGCAAGAACCTTGGCGTTTTCCATTGCCGTCACCGCCAACATCATTCAAGACCTAGCGCCATACTCTTCATCCCTTGGCGTTTCCTCCCCCAGCAAGACCATCGCCATCAATTCCCCTGCTTGGCGTTTTCCCCTACCCAAAGGCAGCCCTTCCCCTAGCGTTTACTAACGCTAGCAACCTCTGCAAGTTCTCAGCGTTTTCAGCCCAAAAACGCCAGCAATGACCTACAAATTCTCAGCGTTTTCAGCCAGCGACATCAGCCCTAAAAACGCAGATCTTCAGCATTGAAAAACGCAGATTTTCAGCAGATGAAATCGCAGCAGATTCAGCCCATTGGTTGCAGAAGTTTCCCCAATTTCAGCCCATAAAAACGCAGCCAAAACAGTCATTTTCAGCCACCGAAACAGTCTCGAATTTCAGCAGATAGAAGACCACAGATTTCAGCGATCAACTCGTCGTCGTCATCACCGTCGTCGTCATCGGCATAGTCCAAGTTGCATCAGTCCATTGCATTCGTATTGTACCACCTTGTGCAATCAAAAAGTAGACCACTCTCGCCGACGAGAGTGGGGCCTTTGGAGGACGGTTTTACGTCGTCTCTGGTGAAACCGGCTAGTAGGGCGGTAGGCGTTGGCTTTCACCCGAAATTCTTTACTTAAAACACACACACAGAGCACTTTGCAAAGGAGACCTGTAACGGGAATTAACACTTAATCACACACACGGCTCGGAAGCTAGAATGCTCCGAGCAGACGCCGACAACCTGTAGGCCCCAAAATTGGCGCCCCTTTCGGTATTTCTTTATTCTTTAGGAGGGTAAATTAGGTAAGGTCCTGGGAATCCTTCACGTGTATTCACCTAGATACCATTTGATTTGGCCAAATTTCGGCAGCATAACAGCCCCAAAACTTGCGCGAAACCAATTCCCCTGCTGGAACTCACTTGCACTGGCGTATACCCTCTGATTCCTGCCCAAAAACAGTAAATTCAGCACGTTGTATTTACTGGTTTTTGCCCTGTTTTCAGCCCCAAACAGTCCCCTTACTGCCCTCTGCCAGTGGGGCACGATTCCCAAGTGTTCTGGCGTCCGTATGGCTGAAAAACAGTCAAATTACAGCGCATACACAGCGCTGATTTTGCACCTGTACGGTGAGGTTATGACCCTCACCAGTGCCTGCTTTGGAGTAGCAGTTAGCTACCCTTGTTCCTGCTCAAGGAGGCTCTTGCCTCAGCACGAAAGCATGAACCCACACAGTTGTACATAAGTCAAATGAGGAGCCCTCTTGTGGGGCATCACATAACTGCACGTAGGGGAAAGAAAGAGCAGTGTGTATTGTGCAGGGCATCACTCCTAGCACCACACTGTACATGAGAGGGAAAAGAAGCACTCCATAGCTCTTAACCTGTGACAGACTCTCAATGAAGCATCCTCCCAGCATAAATCGAGCGCCCTCTCTTCTGCCCTTGACCTGTAATGCATCTGTGAACAAATAGATGCGAAAAGGAGAAGATTTCCATGGCTGCCAAAACCTGCGTATCGCTGAAAACGCAGCAAAACAGCCCTATAAACACGCATCTGATGCCTTCCAATGTTGAAAATGAGCTCCTCGAACCTAGGCAAAGTCATGGGAAGCTCAGAAATGGAGAGAAATGGCTGAAAATCAAAGTTAACAGCCTCCAAAACTGCTCCCAAAAGTCAATTACGGGTTCTGTTCTCTCAGACTTGGTAAATTGACCAAAAAGTGCCACTTGGCACTCATACATGCAATTTCCCCGCATTGGGCTTCCTGCTTAAAAATCTCTCAAATGGTGCATCAGTTGACTTTGCAGCAGAGTACTAAAATGTTTCCCTTGTCATACCGGAGGTAATGACGCGAACACATTTCACGACCCAAAATAGCAGTTCCCTAAATTTTAGGAAATTTCCATTGCACTCTCACTGGTCATCTGACCATCTATCCTCATTGGGACCACATCCAAAAGTGCAATGTGGCCCAACTGTCGGATACTTTCTGTTGGTGATCCCACCTTGATCTTATGCCTTTATTGAGTTCACTTCCTAGTATCCACCAACTTGCTAAGTGCAACGGGGGGACCTACATGATCTTGCTCTGAGCCTAGACATCCTCTTACTTTACGAATTCCAGTGCCGACCAACTTCTCGTCTGCGGGTGAAACTACCGTTCACATTGGCCATACAATGTCCGACCATTTGCAACTTCAAAAAGAGGGTCTCGAAAATTAAACAAAAATCATTGGAAAGAAACCAACAACTAAGGTTAGCAGTTGCCACGTCCTCATGACGTACCCCCCTCTTGAAATCGCAAACGTCCTCGATTGCATACCATAAATACATGCCACTGATGATCTTGTGTTGTTAGCACTCTTTTATCATCGCATGTATCCGCAAGAAAGACTGTCAAAACATGTGTACAAATGACTTAATGAGGCCTTCATACTTTTGTCAAACTGTACACTGCTGTTGCACTCAATCCATGAGTACATTTGATGTGCTAGCTCTATCATTACCCCTCCTTTGCAGACATTGAGTTGGGGCATACGTAGGCTGTAACCCAAAGGCCTCAAGGTAAAGCTACAATACATTTGGTGACTCTGACAGTTCATGCTCTTCCATCGACTTTACATCCATAGGCGGATAGGTCTTGAACTTCACCACATAGCATCTTGCAACCTGTCCCTTAACTTTTACGTGTTGCAAAAGGCTCTTGTTTCTGCAAACGAGCATAATTCCACAACACTGACGTACCACCCACAACCAAGGAAGCTCAAATTTCAAGATGATTTACCAATGCGTCATAGAATCCAAGCAATCGCCTCAAAGAATCGGCAAGCAGCGTGTCACGTGGCAAACCCACATCACTTCCGCAGGAGATCTAGTGGCCAATCTACCACCGTGAGACCTCTCCCTATCTCATCTTGGTTCATACTTGCAAACCCTAAACACGCAGCAGAAAATCAGCCCTAATTTGACCACTTTTTAGCAAGGTGTACATGCGGAATTTCATGTCTGTCCTGTGAAGAGGAAACCTCTTCCATAATGCCCTTCACTTTGTCGGCCATAGTGTAATCCCACGTTCCTGCACTCTGTGTCTTTACCCAAAACAACCGAGGCTCACTCTTTGAGGAAAAAGTGATTGATATGCCGGCAATGGAACCATGAAACCGGCCCGTAGGGCGGTAGGCGTTGGCTTTCACCCGAAATTCTTTACTTAAAACACACACACAGAGCACTTTGCAAAGGAGACCTGTAACGGGAATTAACACTATATCACACACACGGCTCGGAAGCTAGAATGCTCCGAGCAGACGCCGACAACCTGTAGGCCCCAAAATTGGCGTCCCTTTCGGTATTTCTTTATTCTTTAGGAGGGTAAATTACAAGGTAAGGTCCTGGGAATCCTTCACGTGTATCCACCTAGATACCATTTGATTTGGCCAAATTTCGGTAGCATAACAGCCCCAAAACTTGCGCGAAACCAATTCCCCTGCTGGAACTCACTTGCACTGGCGTATACCCTCTGATTCCTGCCCAAAAACAGTAAATTCAGCATGCTGTATTTACTGGTTTTTGCCCTGTTTTCAGCCCCAAACAGTCCCCTTACTGTCCTCTGCCAGTGGGGCACGATTCCCAAGTGTTCTGGCGTCCGTATGGCTGAAAAACAGTCAAATTACAGCGCATACACAACGCTGATTTTGCACCTGTACGGTGAGGTTATGACCCTCACCAGTGCCTGCTTTGGAGTAGCAGTTAGCTACCCCTGTTCCTGCTCAAGGAGGCTCTTGCCTCAGCACGAAAGCATGAACCCACACAGTTGTACATCAGTCAAATGAGGAGCCCTCTTGTGGGGCATCACATAACTGCACGTAGGGGAGAGAGAGAGCAGTGTGTATTGTGCAGGGCATCACTCCTAGCACCACACTGTACATGAGAGGGAAAAGAAGCACTCCATAGCTCTTAACCTGTGACAGACTCTCAATGAAGCATCCTCCCAGCATAAATCGAGCGCCCTCTCTTCTGCCCTTGACCTGTAATGCATCTGTGAACAAATAGATGCGAAAAGGAGAAGATTTCCATGGCTGCCAAAACCTGCGTATCGCTGAAAACGCAGCAAAACAGCCCTGTAAACACGCATCTGATGCCTTCCAATGCTGTAAATGAGCTCCTCGAACCTAGGCAAAGTTATGGGAAGCTCAGAAATGGAGAGAAATGGCTGAAAATCAAAGTTAACAGCCTCCAAAACTGCTCCCAAAAGTCAGTTACGGGTTCTGTTCTCCCAGACTTGGTAAATTGACCAAAAAGTGCCACTTGACACTCATACATGCAATTTCCCCGCATTGGGCTTCCTGCTTAAAAATCTCTCAAATGGTGCATTAGTTGACTTTGCAGCAGAGTACGAAAATGTTCCCCTTGTCATACCGGAGGTAATGACGCGAACACATTTCACGACCCAAAATAGCAGTTCCCTAAATTTTAGGAAATTTCCATTGCACTCTCACTGGTCATCTGACCATCTATCCTCATTGGGACCGCATCCAAAAGTGCAATGTGGCCTAACTGTCGGATACTTTCTGTTGGTGATCCCACCTTGACCTTATGCCTTTATTGAGTTCACTTCCTAGTATCCACCAACTTGCTAAGTGGAACGGGGGGACCTACATGATCTTGCTTTGAGCCTAGACATCCTCTTACTTTACGAATTCCAGTGCCGACCAACTTCCCGTCTGCGGGTGAAACTACCGTTCACATTGGCCATACAATGTCCGACCATTTGCAACTTCAAAAAGAGGGTCTTGAAAATTAAACAAAAATCATTGGAAAGAAACCAACAACTAAGGTTAGCAGTTGCCACGTCCTCGTGACACTCTGGTGTCGTATCTCTCTTCTCTCTCTATCTCTCAGTCTCATACACTTGCACGCACAGTGTCCATTCACTTTATTTGTGATCATAGCATTTTCCACTAAGAACGGAAGGCTCTCCCTTCCATAAGAACTAAAAGGAACCTTGAGCATAGTTCGGAGCACTCATCTTGAGCAAAGCGCAAACAATCATTCCGCTGCACCTAACATTGGTATCAGAGCTTTGACAGTGTTCTGTATCACTCAAGGAAAGAACCACAAGAATTTTTTTTGCTTGTTGAGGTCGCACGAACCCAAGTTTGCTTGGGCGTGTCGATTCCTATTCGTGTTTTGTTGAAGAGTGATAGGAATCCGAAGAAAGAAGGGCTTGTCCAGCCTCCCCTTGTGTCTTTTCACTCATTGAGAGCGGACCGTGCACTTAGCGGCCGGCCAATCGACGTGAGGTGGGAAAAAGCAACCTTGGTGTGAGTGCAAGGCGGCCAAGGGGTGCGCCTGCAGAAAGGAGTAGAACTCGGGTGAAGAGAAGATCCTTCTCAAACGCGATTTGCAAGCGAAAGAAAACCTCAAGATCCTCAAGACCCCAAGAACCCAAGAACCAAGACCCTCAAGAACCCAAGTTCCTCGTGGACTTAAGAACCAAAGATCATAGTGCATGGTTGTCACCCAAACCGGAATGGATACTTCGCATACAGGTGATGAGCATGAGAGAGGCAGCGAAGATTTTTCCCCACCAGGAGACTTTTTCGACCCTCCCCCTTCGCTATCTACGCCACGAGTTGTACTCACTCCTATGGAGATGATGGTCAAGTCGATGTTGGACATGATGGCACAACAACAAGAAACGAATCGAGTTGCATTGGTACAACTCGCAAGCAAAGCAGAACAACAAGAAGCTAGGGACCGTGAGCGTGACGACAGAATTGCAAGAATTGCCGTAGAACAAGAAGCCAAGGACCGTGAGCGCGACGAAAGAAACGCCAGACTTGTCGCACAACAAGAAGACAAGCGCCTTGCTTTCGAACGCGAGCGCGACGGAAGAAAAGAACTAAGAAAGGAGGGAGCGGCAGCACAAAGCGCGGCTTTGGAGGCCGAACGTGTAGCTCAAAGGGAGCTACGCACTCAAGAATTGCTTGCCCAAGTCCTAGCCTCGAAGACCGAACCACCCAAAGATCGTGGGAGTTCCTCAAGTGGTGCAAGCCACGATGCGGATTCCAACCATCCAGTCACAGAGAAGTTGACCTTCAGTAAGTATGATGGTAAGATGGATGCTACGGTTATTCATTCTTGGTTGCATCAATTTAATGCTTATTTTGCGACAACTAAGAAGATAGGGAATAGCAAAGTTTTGACGGCAGCTATGTACCTTGCCGGTGATACCATCAATTGGTACCATGCATGGCAAGAGGCACAGCTAGCTGCGCACCTAGAGGAAGCCGACGAATTCACGCCTCTCTTTTAGTTGGGCTGATTTCCAAGACAAGCTCAAGGCGCGGTTTATGCCACCTCAGTACCTCGCACGATTGAAAGACGATTGGCGCTCTCTCAAGCAAAATGGTATGCCAGTCATGTCTTTTTCTAATTGTGTTTTGCAGCTAGGCACTCAATTACGAAAATCGGATGATGAGCACAAAGAGGCTTTTCTCTACGAGTATATCAAGTACGATGTCGAGGTACTCGATCCAATCGATCTCAACAAGGCGGTAGCGATTGCTCTCGCACAAGAGATAAAGCACAACAAGGGAAAGCCTAAGGAGAACAAGACTTCCACAAGTACCTCACAGACTTCTCAGAACCCTCATAACGGTAAGAATGGTAAGAATGATAACTCTTCTAACCAATCTTCCAACAGTCTCTCATCAAAGAATTCTTCCAATGAATCTAAGGGTAAGGCTAACACAATTGCTAAACCTAAGCTTACTCCAGATGAAAAGGTAGCACAAGGAATTGTAGGAGGATACATCACGTCGGAAGAGCAAAGCACTTATTCTAAGGAAGGTCGTTGTTTTCATTGTCACATTAAGGGTCACATAAAAAGAACATGTCCTAAGCTTGAATCGAATGAATCTAAAGAACCCACAGCACCCACTTCCTCTGTCAATGCAATGAATGATAACACAAATGTGCCCCCAGTTTCTCAGGACCCTCCCATTGATGATTCTCTCATTAAATGTTATGGTCATACGTCGGGGCACCGTTTTGTCATATTGTTTGTGAAACCGGCCTGTTCAATCCAAAAAGGGCGGTAGACTTTACTTTAAACCTTGATTTAGCTTTCACCCATTATTAGTCGTCTATTTTACCTGTACTTTCAAGACACAACAAAGGGGAGAGGGATACAGGCTGCTAGATTGCACCTGTATGAGTAGACAGACACCAGATTGGCCCCTAACTTAGGCGCCCCTTTCGGTATTTCTTTATTGTTCACAAGAGGGAATAAACGCTGAGGTTCCCTACAAGCTGCCCCGCACAAACTCGGCTGAATTTCCTCTGTTCCAGCCCGATTTCGACAGCATAACTGTACTAGAACCCTTCACGGTCAGTATTCCCACGCATTGACTGACTTTCCCGACGCATACGGGCGCTTTGCAAAACCTGGCGAGAATCTGCAGCACGCTGAATTCTCTGTTTTCAGCCCTGAAAATGCGCCAGATCACCTGTACAGCGATCCCCTTGCGTCCCTGAACCTCCTGGGGGTATTAGGGTCCGTTTAGGGCCAAAACCCTAAACCTGCAAAAATACACAGCAGGCTGTAATTCGCTGTTTCGGGCTCCGTTTCGCGTGCCGGTCGCATCCCTAGCAAGTCCTCGAGCTCCCGCACCTGTAGGGCTACTTGCCCTTTGAATCGGACGAGATTTCTGGCGTGAAACCTCTCCGAATTCACCTGTACCTGCGGGGGGATTAGCCGCTAGCTAATCCAGTACCTGTGCAAGAGGCTCTTGCCTCGGCAATCGCGCATGAACCCACACAACTGTACATTGGTCAAATGAAGAGCCCACTAGAGGGGCATAACATACTGCCAAAGGGGAGAGAGAGGGCAGTGCGTAGCGTGCAGGGCATCACTCCTGGCACCGCACTGTGCATAAGAGGGAAAGCAAGCACTCCATAGCTCTTAACCTGTGACAAAATCTGAAAATGAGGCTCTCCCCTCTTCAAATTCAGCGCCACTTCTTGTTGCATAAGGCAAGTGCACCAGAAGGTGCCACTTGGCACTTTTACAAGCATTTTCCCGTTTCGGGGTTGCCGCCTAAAAATATCCCAACCGGTTGCCCAGTTGACTTCACGGCAGAGTAAGAAAATGTTCCCTTTGTCGTTCCGGAGGTAATGACGCCAACACATTTTCAGGTCTCAAAATAGCAGTTCCCTAAATTTTAGGAGATGCTGCCATTGTATCTTTCTAGGTCATCCGACCCTCTTTGTACACTGCGGCCACATCCAAAACTGAAATGTAGCCTCTGTAGCAAAGGATTCCACTTTGGCTAGTCAATGACCCCACTTGGCTAACCATAGTCCTTGTCCAACCTTAGTGCTCTCTTGCCCTCAGGCCTGGACTCCCTCTGGACAGTTCCACACTAGCTATGCAATGCAGGGCAGTTAGATTTCCCGAGGGGTGTTTCCAAAAAGTGAAAGTAAATAGATAATAAGAAAGAAATCAACAAAAAGGATAGATAGTAGTCACACGCTGGTGACAGTTTGACCCAGGTAGTATGCATGATGTGATCAGTTCCTCTCTTGTTGAGAGAGCCCGCCTCAAAGTTAGTCCGAGATCTCCTATCGAGGTCTCTGGCTTTCGTCCCGGTATGGACGCTCTCATCACGGAGGAGTGCCTTGATGTGTTGTTTGCAATTCAACAGACTGCCTTCACTAGAAGATTTGTTGTTTCTCCTCTCTCAGGATGTGATATGATTTTGGGCATTCGATGGTTTCGTGATACTAACGCTCTCATTGATTTTGAGGCCAACACTTTAACTCTCAATGCCAAAAGTGATTCTCCTGTTGTCATTCATGGAGAGGACATTGCTCATTCTCCATCTCTCATTGCTAATATGCAGGACAAGATTGAAAGGATTCGGGAAAAGGAGACTCTCTTAGTCTCTTCTTCTCCAAAGCATGATACCCAGGATTTGCATGATTGTATGAAGCATGATGACGAATTGAATGATATTGATTTGCATGATCAAGATGTGATTGTTCACAAGGATGATGTGTTAGTGGATGCTTTTTCTAGCAAAGCTAACCTCGTCGTAGATTGGATCAATCACGACGAACCGATCTTGGCTTTCGAGTCGAGGTCTAAAGAATCCCCACAGGACGATTTGATCATTCAGGAAGAAGCGATCTTGGCTCTCGAGCCTAGGTCAACAGAACCCTCATAGGAAGTATTAGGTGTTCGCATGATTGATATGCACGCATTGTTCGAATGTTTCATTCGTGATCGTTTCCTGTATTTTAGTCAGCATCGTTATGTGATCCCTTTTCCTAGGCATGACATATTGTATGTTGAACACGTTTCTCTTATGGATGAGTACGACTGTATGCGGATTTTTCATGAAAAGCTGAAAAGTATGTATGTAAGGAAGTCACATTCCATGTCTCTTCCTTGGCATGACACAGTTTCCGAACGAGCACATGATTGTATGAGCACCACGCATGGGCATTTCCATTGTGATTTGCCACAGTTGATTGATTTCGATCAAACAGAAAAGATTCGATCTCATTGTTTGCATGTGTTTGATGAACGGGTTGTCACTCCGTCTCTACTTTCATCCACATTGTATACACAGTCTTTAGAGACGACATGATTTTTTTCCTTCACTTTACATGCAATGGGTATGTTCATGGTTTTGTGTTGGAGATGGTTTCATGAATTTTCAGCCATGGAGATTCTTGAAGACGAAAGAAGCAGGTCTCTCGACGAAGTTGAAGCATCGAAGGAGCCACATAAGACTTTGTGTCGCTTTCGGCACAGCCCAAAGAAGCAAGCGTTGCAGACCTTTATGAAGTTCAAGTACTGCACGACCCACACATCAGAGTGGGCCGGCGAAGAGTCCCTTCCAAGATTTCGGATGCTATTGGCGATCTACCTTGATGCCATACAGTTCGGTACCAGTACCTCACTTTGAAAAGGAGGGGATGCTACGTGACACATCCCAACCCTATGTGTCCGTGGACAAGCTACACCACAACAGGGTTCAGTCAGTCTAGATTTAGCAGTGATCTGGCACTTTTGTGAGTCTATTCGTAGACCGTGCATGCCCAGTCACTTAGCATAGATGCATATCCTCCGGTTGCACACAGCATGATTATCAGTATTCCCATCAGAATCCATCAGATTCAGTCAGGGGAATTTTCCAGTGCATTTAGCCTATTTTCCCTATTTTAATTTTCTCTTATTATTTTTAAGTGACTTTCCAACAAAACTAGGTAGGGCAATTTTGCTAAGTTAATATATAAGCAAACCCAAGTTAGCACTTTTTGGCAGAAGAGGCAGCAGGAGCACATGCTCAACAGGCACCTTCTCAGCAGGACCCAGCAAGAACCTTGGCGTTTTCCATTGCCGTCACCGCCAACACCATTCAAGACCTAGCGCCATACTCTTCATCCCTTGGCGTTTCCTCCCCCAGCAAGACCATCGCCATCAATTCCCTTGCTTGGCGTTTTCCCCTACCCAAAGGCAGCCCTTCCCCTAGCGTTTACTAACGCTGGCAACCTCTGCAAGTTCTCAGCGTTTTCAGCCCAAAAACGCCAGCAATGACCTGCAAATTCTCAGGGTTTTCAGCCAGCGACATCAGCCCTAAAAACGCAGATCTTCAGCATTGAAAAACGCAGATTTTCAGTAGATGAAATCGCAGCAGATTCAGCCCATTGGTTGCAAAAGTTTCCCCAATTTCAGCCCATAAAAACGCAGCCAAAACAGTCATTTTCAGCCACCGAAACAGTCCCGAATTTCAGCAGATAGAAGACCACAGATTTCAGCGATCAAGTCGTCGTCATCATCACCGTCGTCGTCATCGGCATAGTCCAAGTTGCATGAGTCCATTGCATTCGCATTGTACCATTGTGCAATCAAAAAGTAGACCACTCTCGCCAACGAGAGTGGGGCCTTTGGAGGAGGGTTTTACAACGTCTCTGGTGTCGTATCTCTCTTCTCTCTCTATCTCTCAGTCTCATATACTTGCACGCACAGTGTCCATTCACTTTGTTCGTGATCATAGCATTTTCCACTAAGAACGGAAGGCTCTCCCTTCCATAAGAACTAAAAATGCAAACATAGATTCCTCGCGAGAAAGCGTCTGAAAACTCGTTAAAATATTCCGCTTTTTAAGAAAAGCTTTTCAGAACCTATCTTTATTCTTGTGCTTGCGTCTTTATGCGTATTCCTCTTTCCAGTTCGGGTTTCTTGCCAGACCCACGAGATATTCCCTTTCCGATGCTCCCGTTACCCCATCATGTGACGCATCAGGAATATTCGTTTCCCGGTCTCTCCCACCGAACTAACGGTAAAACCCCTTCGCGATGCTTAATGTCACCCATCATATGACGCATCAGAGTTTTCCGTTCCTGATGGCTTTTTATAATTCCAGTAGATCTACAGTTCCTAACCTTACGATTCAAGTGCACATCTTTAAATATCCTAATTTTAATAAAAGGAAATTACTCGAGAAAATAAGAAAATAAGAAAATAGTCCATTTAGCAACATCCCTCCGGCTTCTAAACAGTTGTCCTCAATTGTAGTGCTTGTACATATCCTTCCAGAATCTCGGGATAGGGTGCTAATTCCTGCTCGGTCATCCACTGAGCATCTAGAGTAGAATAATTCTTAAACTTTACCAAATACTTCCGTGTAATCTTCCCGGACTTAAGTGGTCGCTCCTGATGATGAATGATCTGTTCCGGTTGGAGTATTTCTTCCGTTTCCTCAACCTCAGGAGGTTCCTCAGCAATAGGCTGACTGGGAGGCGGTCTCACATATGGCCGGAGGAAACTAACATGGAAAGCATTGTGGATCTTCCAATTAGGTGGTAAGTCTAATCGGAACGTCACATCGTTCACTTGGTCAATTATCTTAAACGGCCCATAATAGCGATTGGAAAGTTTTACCACTTTCCCTTTATGAGTCGCTTGTTTCTTTAGTCTTGCCTTCTCAAACTTGAGTAAGACTAATTGACCGACTGTTAAGTCCAGATTCCTTCTGTGCTTGTCCGTAACTTTCTTATGTTTTTCCTGAGAGCGTAAAATTGCTCTCTTAACTTGCCCGTAGGCCGTGTCCAAATCCTGGACAAACTCATCTGCTGCGAAAATCTTATCCTTAGTGACAAGGATCGGTGGAAGCAAAGGCTTACCATAGAGAATCTCAAAAGGTGCTTTCCCCGTAGACAAATGCACGGTATTGTTATACGCGTACTCAACAAGGGGCAAATACTTCTCCCAGTCAGATTGTCTCTCTGACACATAAGATTTCAGCATATCCAATACTGTGGAATTAGCGATCTCACTCTGCCCATCCGTTTGAGGATGATATGCAGAAGAAAAATTCAACTTTGTGCCAAGGTTATCAAACAAGGCACGCCAAAAGTTGCCTGTCATGCGAGGATCTCGATCACTCACAATAGACTTGGGCAGTCCATGATGCGTAAAGATGTGTGCTAGAAAAATTCTAGCCATATGGTCTGCTTTGATTGTTTTCTTAATTGGAATAAAGTGAGCTTGCTTGCTAAATCTGTCCACGATAGGCCAGATCGCATCATTTCTAGTTTGAGTCTTTGGGAGATCCATAATAGAATCCATGGCAATACTCTCCTAGGGTTGATCAGGCACAGGTAAAGGTTGGAGTAACCCAAACGTCTTATGCCGATCATACTTTACTTTTTGGCAAACCAAGCATTCTCTGACATATTGATCAATGTTGCTTTAAGGCTTGGCCAAAAGAAATATCTTTCCAATGCTAAGGTCGTAGGGAGAATTCCTCGATGACCTGCATATGGTGAAGCATGTGCTTCTTCCATGATTTTCTTTCTCAATGGTTCTGCCACGCAAATTGCTTGGTGGTGATAGAGGTAACTGTCACCAGCGTGTGACTACTATCTATCCTTTTTGTTGATTTCTTTCTTATTATCTATTTACTTTCACTTTTTGGAAACACCCCTCGGGAAATCTAACTGCCCTGCATTGCATAGCTAGTGTGGAACTGTCCAGAGGGAGTCCAGGCCTGAGGGCAAGAGAGCACTAAGGTTGGACAAGGACTATGGTTAGCCAAGTGGGGTCATTGACTAGCCAAAGTGGAATCCTTTGCTACAGAGGCTACATTTCAGTTTTGGATGTGGCCACAGTGTACAAAGAGGGTCGGATGACCTAGAAAGATATAATGGCAGCATCTCCTAAAATTTAGGGAACTGCTATTTTGGGACCTGAAAATGTCTTCGCGTCATTACGTGCAGTTTGACATGGGGATCATTTTGTTACTCTGTGGCCAAGTCAACAGAGGCTGCAGGTGAGATATTTTTAGACCCGAGGGTCTAAAGCGGGAAAATGCACAAATGAGTGACACTTGGCACTCTGAGGCCAGTTTACTACTTATAGAGAAGGCAAAAACGTGATTTATAGCTGGGAGGCTCATTTTGCAAGTCTCTGTCACAGGTTAAGAGCTATGGAGTGCTTGCTTTCCCTCTTATGCACAGTGCGGTGCCAGGAGTGATGCCCTGCACGCTACGCACTGCCCTCTCTCTCCCCTTTGGCAGTATGTTATGCCCCTCTAGTGGGCTCTTCATTTGACCAATGTACAGTTGTGTGGGTTCATGCGCGATTGCCGAGGCAAGAGCCTCTTGCACAGGTACTGGATTAGCTAGCGGCTAATCCCCCCGCAGGTACAGGTGAATTCGGAGAGGTTTCACGCCAGAAATCTCGTCCGATTCAAAGGGCAAGTAGCCCTACAGGTGCGGGAGCTCGAGGACTTGCTAGGGATGCGACCGGCACGCGGAACGGAGCCCGAAACAGTGAATTACAGCCTGCTGTGTATTTTTGCAGGTTTAGGGTTTTGGCCCTAAACGGACCCTAATACCCCCAGGAGGTTCGGGGACGCAAGGGGACCGCTGTACAGGCGATCTGGAGCATTTTCAGGGCTGAAAACAGAGAATTCAGCGTGCTGCAGATTCTCGCCAGGTTTTGCAAAGTGCCCGTATGCGTCGGGAAAGTTAGTCAATGCGTGGGAATACTGACCGTGAAGGGTTCTAGTACAGTTATGCTGCCGAAATCAGGCTGGAACAGTGGAAATTCAGCCGAGTTTGTGCGGGGCAGCTTGTAGGAACCACAGCATTTATTCCCTCTTTTGAACAATAAAGAAATACCGAAAGGGGCGCCTAAGTTAGGGGCCAATCTGGTGTCTGTCCACTCATACAGGTGCAATCTAGCAGCCTGTATCCCTCTCCCCTTTGATGTGTCTTGAAAGTACAGGTAAAATAGACGACTAATAATGGGTGAAAGCTAAATCAAGGTTTAAAGTAAAGTCTACCGCCCTTTTTGGATTGAACAGGCCGGTTTCATGGTTCCATCGACGGGATTAAATCACTTTTTCCCATAGAAGTGAGCCTTGGTCAGTTTTGGGCTTGAAGACACAGGGGATCATAGACGAGACACAGGGAATTGTAATTATGGCTGACAGACCAGATGATGTGACTGAAGAGGTTTCCTCTTCACAGGGTCAACAGACACATGAAGTGGGTGAGTCCTCAAGACCACCACAGACTGATGATGATATATTCAGGACCCAGTTGGCTACTGCTGTGGCTATGTTCACACAAGTAATGCAGAACCCAAGGTTTTTAGCCTTTCTGCAACCTCCTGTTCCGTCTCAGCAAGTTGGGTCACTGGATCATATTCAAAAGCCTGTTAAGGCTCGAACACAGGTGATTCATACCGCACAGTCAATGGAAACACCTGTACACTTGACGGAGAACATGCAGTCTCCACAACGTATGCCTAAGGTGCAAGAACAGGTGGTTGAGATGCCAGTTTTTCAAGCTGTACCAATTCAGCCCGCCACCTTTCAGCAGCCTATAGCTGGTTCTAATGGGCAGGGAAGCAACCTACAGGCTATGCAACAGGTCTTCCCACCACCTTCAGTACACCCTGGCTATTTTGGAGGTGGATCGGTATTTCAGAGCATGGCTGGTCATGCACCTGGAAATCAGTCTTATACGCCAGGAACAGTGTTTGCGGGTGCTCAAACGATGATGCCTAACCCCATGTACAGTGTCATGGGTATGCAACCAGGGTTTCAAAGCACTCAGGGACAATTTGGGATGCCACAAGCAAATTTTGGTATGGCTGGAATTACAAATCAGCAGCCAAATATGGCATTTCCAGGTCAAGTTAATAGCGGCCAAGGAACACAGATGAACCTTAATAGTGTTCCCATGTTTCAGTCACTTCCATATGACAATTTAACGCCGCTGGAGAGGCCAACTCCGTACAAAGAAGGTGGCAAAGGAGTGTCATTCACGACCTTTACAGGGTTTGATGACAGGAAGAAGGCTCTTTCATTCCTCCAGCAGTTTGACAAGGCCTATGCAGGGGGAAACTTTACAGAGGCTTCAAAGGTCCGCAAGGCAGCCACTTTCTTGACAGGGAATGCGGGACAATGGTGGACAACTTTATTGCTTCAAGGGCAAGCTCCGTCCACATGGATTTACTTCAAGCAGATTTTTGCAGCAGCATGGTTATCTGATGATTTCGAAGCAGATGTCATGACAGAATGGCACCAGCTTAATGCTGCCACTTGCAGAAATCTGGATGATTACAATCGGAAGTTTTGGAAAGCTCTACTTCCAGTAACTTCCTATAGGTTTGTGCCATTGACAGAACAGATAGAAAAATACTGTTGTGGCCTACCCAAAGGATTGAGAAAATACTGCACAAAGACCAAAGTCACTACTTTGACGCAGCTCATCGAGGTAGCAAACACTGGCAATGGTTTGCTCAAGGGAGAAGATTGTGAATTTAACACTGGCGTCAAGGCAGGATCAGGCAAGAAAAATTCAGCCAAGAAGCACGTTCCCAATGAGGCTCCTAAAGGGACTCAGGAGTCGGCCAACGCAGGGAAAGACAAAGCTACGGCTGAATCAGAAAAAGGACCAGCAAAGAAATGGAAAAGACGTTTTCCTCGCAAGTCAGAAGAGCAAAAGAAGGTCCTGAGGACAGAGAACAAATGCTTTATATGTGAGCAGCCTGGCCACATTGCTTACAACTGTCCTACAAAGAAAAGGCCAGCTGATTCTGAAGACAAGGAAGACAAGAAAGGAAAGAAGCCCATGGCTGGTCTAGTGCCAGATATGGTGGGCGACAAGCCAAATTCAGATGCAAGTGAGCTTTGCAGAGCATGGGGAAAGGTTAGGGATCAAACAGTGCTTATCTTCTTTGATCCAGGTGCCAAAGCCAACTTCATTTCCCCAGAATTGGCTTCAAAGTTGGGAATCAGACCTGAAGAGATGGGGTATACAGCAGAGGCAGGTTTGGCATGTCCTGGCCATACAGAGGCTGTGACACCCATCATCGGAAAGTTGCGTCTACATATCCAGTCCTATGTAGATGCTGAAGAATTTTACATCATGCCACTGGACGGATGTGATGTGTTGTTAGGTATTCCTTGGTTGTTTCGTGTACAGGGAATCCTGGATGCCTACAACAAAAAGATCACTGTACAGAGCAGGGGAAAGACTCACATTCTGGATGTAAAGCTTAAAGGGGAGTCTATTCCTACTGTATCAGCTTCTGCTATTACTTCTGTAATGAAAAAGCATCTTTCTGCGTACTTGGTTTTTGCACGTGAAGTGTCAGATTGTGATGAATCAAATTTATCTGTGCTAGATAAAGAAAGGTCAATGTTTTTACAACAGTATAGTGACTGTTTTTCCGATTCATTACCGTCTCAATTACCGCCAGAGAGACCCGAGGACCATGCGATAGATTTGGTGCCAGGCAATAGCCCACCAAATAAGCCTCCGTACAGGGTTAGTGCGGCTCAGCAGAAAGAGATAATGGGCCAAGTACAGGAGTTGTTAGAAAAGGGGCTGATTCAGCCCAGTTCATCTCCATTCTGTTCTCCAGTGTTGTTGGTGCAGAAAAAAGATGGCTCATGGCGTATGTGCATCGACTACCGTGCACTGAACAAGAATACCATCAAGAATAGGTTCCCTATACCTAGAATTGATGATATTATGGACAAATTAGAAGGAGCAGCTATGTTTAGCAGGATAGATCTAAAGAGTGGGTATCATCAGATCCGCATTAGATCAGAGGATGTGCACAAGACTGCTTTTAGAACAACGTTTGGCCTTTACGAATTTTTAGTGATGCCCTTTGGTCTCACAAATGCTCCTGCTACGTTTAATAGGATGATGGACAGAATTTTCCGTCCACACCAGCAGTTTGTTGGTACATTCTTTGATGACATGATAGTCTACTCAAAGAATGAAGAGGAGCATAGGCATCACTTGGCCATTGTGTTCAAAGAGCTACGCAGTCATAGGTTGCTCATCAATGCAAAGAAAAGTGAGTTTTTTCTGGAAGAGATTCACTTTCTGGGACACATTGTCTCAAAGGATGGTGTCAGAATGGATCCTGCAAAAGTTGAAGCGATCAAGTCATGGCCAAATTTGAAGACGGTGCATGATGTCCGAAGCTTCTTGGGACTATGCTCCTATTACAGAAGGTTTATCCGAAATTTCGCTGAGATTGCTTCACCTTTACATGCTCTTCAAAAGAAGGCAGTCACCTTTAGATGGACACAAAAAGAGATTTTAGCTTTTAATCTCTTAAAGGAAAAGATGACTTCGGATCCAGTCATTGTGTTGCCAGATCTTAGGAAGTCATTTGTGGTCCAGTGTGATGCCTGCGGTAGTAGCATTGGTGCAGTGCTAATGCAAGATGGCAGGGTAGTAGCCTATGAGAGCAGAATTTTGCAAGGGCCAGAGATGACCATGCAGGTCTATGAGAAAGAGTTACTGGCTGTGATTCATGCGCTCTTAAGTTGGAAACACTACCTGCTAGGTGCAGATTTCGTTGTCCAAACGGACCATCAGACCTTGCGATACTTCTTGACACAGACAAAGTTATCTGAAAAGCATATGCGATGGGCAAATATCTTGTCCATGTTCCATTTTCAGATTGTGCATGTGGAAGGCAAGAAGAACGTTGTGGCTGATGCCTTGTCAAGGAAGCCACAAATTTCAGCTGTGTCGATTCCTTATCATCATGAACTTGATGATATGAGAGAACAGTATGCAAATGATGAAGATTTTGCAAGGGTCTTCGAGCAACTAATGGATGGACAACATCATGAACACTATCTTCTTAAAGATGGGTTCATGATGATGCATGGCAGATTGTGTGTCACAAAGCCATTGCGACGCAAAGTTATGGAAGAGAGTCATGTCCCACCGTATGCAGGGCATCGTGGTATCGATGCTACAGTTAAAGCGGTAGAGACATTCTTCTATTGGCCTACATTGAGAAGGGATGTGGATGCCTTTGTGCGAGAATGCCTAATATGCCAAAAGGTCAAGTTTGACAGGCAAAAGGCACCAGGGTTATTGCAACCACTACCTATTCCAGATAAACCATGGGAAAGTATTGCTATGGATTTTATCTTTGATCTTCCGAGAACGCAGACAGGAAATGATGGTATTTGGACCATTATTTGCAGATTCAGCAAACAGGCTCATTTTATTCCTGTCAGGAAGAAGATAAAGCCAGATCAGATGGCACGCTTGTTTATGAGCAATATTTTCAAGTATCATGGCATGCCACAGTCGATTGTTAGCGACCGTGATCCACGCATGACTAGTTTGTTCTGGAAAGGCTTGTTTGAGAATATGGGTACCACGCTCAAATTCTCTTCGTCATTTCATCCTCAAACAGATGGGCAGTCAGAAGAGGCAAATTCTACTGTCCTAGATCTGCTGAAGTGCTATGTGTCAGAGCATAAAGGAAAGTGGGAGCAGTATTTGCCATTGGTGGAGTATGCATACAATAATACAGTGCATTCATCAACTGGCAAGGCACCTTTTGAGATAGTTGAAGGTGGCAAGAAAGTTCCTCCCATACTGCATACAAAGGACAAGATATTTGAAGCAGATAAGTATGTTCAAGACATGGATGAAATGTACAAGAAGGTCAAAGTGGCCTTAGAAAGGACTCAGGCAAAGCAAAAGAAAGCAGCTGATCGTCACCGTCGTGAAGTGGTATATTCACTTGGTGATTGGGTGCTTTTACGCTTTGAAAAGGCAAGGTTAAAGAAGATGAAGGGCAAGGAAAGACTGTTTCCAAAGCTCAGCATGCGTTACTATGGGCCTTTTCAAGTGTGCGACATAATCAGTGATGTTGCATATAGGCTGAAATTGCCTGACAGTTGGAAGATTCACAATGCGTTTCATGTGAGTCTTCTCAGACCCTATGTGGGTGATGTGCCAGAAGCTATTCCAGCTGAAGATCAGCCGGAAGTCGAGGAACTTGACGAGATCTTGGTCCCTGAACAGATTTTGGCACACAAAGAAAGGAAAGTGAAAGGCAAGGTTGCTAGGCGTTACTTGGTAAAGTTCAGAAACTATCCACCAATGGATGCTAAGTGGATGGAAGAAGGTGAACTTGCAGAGTCACCAACTGTGTTATCACTTTACCTTGAAGCCTTCGGTTTGCAACCTACCTTGACCCCTTGAGTTTCAAAGCTACATGGATTGTCAGTATGACAATGGCTTTTGAAACAAATGATGTACATGGTATTTAAAGTGAGCTCAAATCAAATACCTGTTACATGAATGTTAGAGCTGTACAGATTGTCAGTTTGGCAATTGCTCTTATGGAATGTCCAAAAGTTTGGTTAGTGCTATAGAAGTGAGTATTTCTTGTCAGTTTGTCAAGGATACAATGATTGCTTCTATTCAGGAGTACATGTGTAACTGCATTCTTAAACTGTCGGTTTGGGTATGCTCGAAAGTGTTACGGGATCCAACGTGTACTATAAGACAGTGGCAAAATGTGCAGCTACCATTTTGTCATTGGAAAGTTAGTGACTCAAAACAATGGCAGAGTGCGAAGCTACCACTATGTCATTGGGACAGGGTTCACACGCAGGCAATACATGAGTCGACGAGGTGTTGAATACACCAGGGTTGACAATGAGCATGTATGTGTCGTATATGTGTCGACAGGTGTTGAATACATCAGTGTTGACAGTAAGCATGGACGACATAGATGCAAACGAGGACGTTTGAGATTTCAAGAGGGGGGTATGTCACCAGCGTGTGACTACTATCTATCCTTTTTGTTGATTTCTTTCTTATTATCTATTTACTTTCACTTTTTGGAAACACCCCTCGGGAAATCTAACTGCCCTGCATTGCATAGCTAGTGTGGAACTGTCCAGAGGGAGTCCAGGCCTGAGGGCAAGAGAGCACTAAGGTTGGACAAGGACTATGGTTAGCCAAGTGGGGTCATTGACTAGCCAAAGTGGAATCCTTTGCTACAGAGGCTACATTTCAGTTTTGGATGTGGCCACAGTGTACAAAGAGGGTCGGATGACCTAGAAAGATATAATGGCAGCATCTCCTAAAATTTAGGGAACTGCTATTTTGGGACCTGAAAATGTCTTCGCGTCATTACGTGCAGTTTGACATGGGGATCATTTTGTTACTCTGTGGCCAAGTCAACAGAGGCTGCAGGTGAGATATTTTTAGACCCGAGGGTCTAAAGCGGGAAAATGCACAAATGAGTGACACTTGGCACTCTGAGGCCAGTTTACTACTTATAGAGAAGGCAAAAACGTGATTTATAGCTGGGAGGCTCATTTTGCAAGTCTCTGTCACAGGTTAAGAGCTATGGAGTGCTTGCTTTCCCTCTTATGCACAGTGCGGTGCCAGGAGTGATGCCCTGCACGCTACGCACTGCCCTCTCTCTCCCCTTTGGCAGTATGTTATGCCCCTCTAGTGGGCTCTTCATTTGACCAATGTACAGTTGTGTGGGTTCATGCGCGATTGCCGAGGCAAGAGCCTCTTGCACAGGTACTGGATTAGCTAGCGGCTAATCCCCCCGCAGGTACAGGTGAATTCGGAGAGGTTTCACGCCAGAAATCTCGTCCGATTCAAAGGGCAAGTAGCCCTACAGGTGCGGGAGCTCGAGGACTTGCTAGGGATGCGACCGGCACGCGGAACGGAGCCCGAAACAGTGAATTACAGCCTGCTGTGTATTTTTGCAGGTTTAGGGTTTTGGCCCTAAACGGACCCTAATACCCCCAGGAGGTTCGGGGACGCAAGGGGACCGCTGTACAGGCGATCTGGAGCATTTTCAGGGCTGAAAACAGAGAATTCAGCGTGCTGCAGATTCTCGCCAGGTTTTGCAAAGTGCCCGTATGCGTCGGGAAAGTTAGTCAATGCGTGGGAATACTGACCGTGAAGGGTTCTAGTACAGTTATGCTGCCGAAATCAGGCTGGAACAGTGGAAATTCAGCCGAGTTTGTGCGGGGCAGCTTGTAGGAACCACAGCATTTATTCCCTCTTTTGAACAATAAAGAAATACCGAAAGGGGCGCCTAAGTTAGGGGCCAATCTGGTGTCTGTCCACTCATACAGGTGCAATCTAGCAGCCTGTATCCCTCTCCTCTTTGATGTGTCTTGAAAGTACAGGTAAAATAGACGACTAATAATGGGTGAAAGCTAAATCAAGGTTTAAAGTAAAGTCTACCGCCCTTTTTGGATTGAACAGGCCGGTTTCAGTAACCATCCCTAATAGAATAGGGATATTCATCCTCTCCGTTCTGTAATTTATTCCAAGTGGAGGAGAAGTCTGGGCCATTCGGATACAACTCTAGAAGTGATTCCAATTCTTGGTGATACACAGAAGTAACTGCGTTCACCCTAGGCCGTCTAGAGAATGCGTCTGCAGCCACATTCTTACTCCCAGTCGTATGGAGGATCTGGAAGTGAAACATGGACAAAAAGTTGGCCCATCTCATTTGCTTCTCAGATAATTTCCGTTGCATAAGAAAATACCGCAAACTCTGGTGATCGGTTTTGATCACAAAATCCGCTCCTAGAAGATAATGTTCCAGGTAGACAAGGCGTGATCACAGCCATAAGTTCCTTCTCGTAGATCGAGGCATGCAATTCTGCATCCTTAAGTTGTCTACTTTCATAAGCCACTGCATGGGCTTCTTGGTTAAGCACTGCACCGATGCAATCACCCGAAGCATCGCAGTGAACCTCGAATGGTTTCCTTAAGTCTGGCACTATCAAAATAGGTCCATGGCTTAATAGGTACTTTGGCCTACCAAAGGCACCTTGTTGTCTCGATCCCCACCTGAAAGGGATCTTTTTCCTTGTTAGGTCATGGAGTGGTCTTGCTACTTGAGCAAAGCCTCGGATAAACCTCCGATAGTAAGAACACAATCCCAGAAAACTTCGTACATCATGTACCGTAGTGGGAGTTGGCCAATCTTGCACGACTTGGATCTTTGCGGGATCCATTTTCACTTGGTTGTGTGAGACTATATGGCCGAGATAGTGTATCTCAGTGAGGAAGAACTCACTCTTCTTTGCATTGAAATGCAACTCATGCTTTTGCAATTCTTGAAACACTATATCCAAGTGCTTCCGATGTTCCTCCCAAAAAGTCAAAGTCCAAAAGTTGTGCGAAAGGCAGTCTTATGGACATCTTCAGGGGCTATGCGTATCTGATGATACCCGCTTTTTAAGTCAATGCGACTAAAGATGCTTGCTCCCTGCAGCTTATCGAGAATATCATCAATCCGGGGTATCGGAAAGCGATTCTTGATAGTGATCTTGTTTAGAGATCGATAATCGATGCACATTCGAAACGTGCTGTCTTTCTTCTGCACCAGTAGAACTGGAGAGCAGTAAGGCAAAGTACTTGGTCGTACTAGACCTTTTTCGAGAAGCTCGTTGACTTGCTTCAAAATTTCCTCTTGCTGGGCAAGACTAACCCGATAAGGGGGTAGGTTTGGGGGAGAGCTACCTGGTACGAGATCAATGCGATGAACTTCCGAACGTTCCGGAGGTAGCTTGTCTGGTAGAGTATGTGTGAAACAATCTTTATACTTTTCAAGAAATTGAAAACGTTTAATTTCCAAACTAGAGAGCGAACCCTCATTAGTTTTATCTCTTTCACGTGCGAAAATCAAGTAAGCAGAAACACACTTCTTTATTTCCTTCTTAATGGAGATATTGCTTACAATAGGGAATAGCCAATCCCCTGCATCAACAAAAATTTTAATTTTCTTGCCCTCATGCTCAAAAGCGAGGGTCTTTTCTACATAATCTAGGAACGGTTGCATATGGTAATGCCATGGCATACCCAAGGTGATATCACATCCCTCGATAGGTGCCATCAAAAAGCATTCGCGGTCCTTGTATTCACCAATCTGGAGATTGAGTTGTCCTTGCACGGGAGTTGCATTGGTGGCCAACCCCTCAAATGCCGATCCGGAAGTGACTGGAGTTCCAAGCTGAGTTGGTGTAAGGCCCAAACGTTCTGCAGTTTCGAGTGAGATGAAGTTGTCCGTTGATCGAGGGTCGTAGAGGATCAACACCCGCTGGTTATTCACAGATCCCCAGCCTTTTAGGAGCTGGCGCTTCCCTTTCTCGGTTTCTGTATTCCCTTGCACATCAGGAATGGAATTCAAGCTCGGTGGAGCGGGTTCCTTCTTCGATTGTTCCCTCTTCGAAGATGCTTGTTCCTGCCGTTGCTGCCGAACAAGGCAGTCGGGCTTCATATTTCCTTTTTCACCACAGTAGAAGCACCTTCCTTGCTCTTTGAAGGTTTGTACTTGGTTTGGTGTGAGATACTTAAGCCGTTTTCCAGTACCCTTTGGCTTCTTAGGCTCATCCAGATCCTCTGGGGAACGCTTTTTGCCTTGGTTGCCATGGTCATCATAGACCGCTCTTTGCCTTGCACGGTATGTGCTATGTTCCATCCGTCTGGGGGTACCAGTGGAATGTAAATCCTCGGCAATGATTGCCGACTCCATCATCCGCTGAAGGGTGTCATGTGGGTACACCTTCATGCTCTTCCGAAGCGGTGGTTGAAGACCTGCTTCAAACTTTCGCATCTTTTCTTCGTCGGAAATCTTCATAAAAGGCGTAACTTTTAGAACCACCGACCAAAACTTGTCGACATAAGCCGTGACTTTCTCTTGTTCCTTCTGGGCGAGCCAGTCCCATTCCTTCCGAATGTCCTTCTCGAAATCCGGTGGAAGAAATTGTTCATAGAATTCAGCTTTGAATTGAGCCCAGGTTCTGGCTTGAGTACCTTCCAGAATTTTGGCTAGCCACCAGTTGCTTGCAGTCTCCTTGAGATGCATCCCAACATGACGCAACTTGGATTTTTCTGTGAAGTTTCCGTTGGCAAAAGCAACTTCAAACTGCCTGATGAAAGACAGTGCCTTGGAGATATCTCTCCGTCCTGTGTAGTTATCAAACTTCACATCCTTGTCACCGGATTTGAAAATCTGCATCTTGCGGTGACGTCTGCGGTTATCCCTCTTGAACTGGGGCTTCTCTTTAGTAGCATGTAGGGAAGTAGTAGGAGTTTTCTTCTTGGGAGAAGATTTAGATACTGTATGAGAAGTAGATGTAGTAGTATAATCAGGAGAGTATGATGGAGAAGAGATAGAGATATCCTTGCTTTCATTAAGCAGAGAGAGTTCTTTTTCCTGGCCCTTGCTCTTAGAAGGCTGTTTGTCCTGATCGGGAGATCCCTTGTGCGTTTCGGCACCTTTTTCCGCACCATCCACCTGTTGGTTGCTTCCATTAACAGGATGTTCCTGACGCCCATCGGCATCCGTTCCTTGTGGCTTCTTGATTCCGTCCAAAGCCTTTTGGACAGCCGGCAACGAAATGAGTTGTTGCAATTCCGCGAGTTGGGCTCGCACTTACTTGAGTTCGTCTTCAGCGGTTCTTCCGTGGCTTGTCATGGTTCTTCCCGTTCCTTCCCGGAATCGTCCTTCTTTGCAGAGAAAGAGAGGAATCCGAGCTCTGATATCACTGTCACAAACGGGAGCGCACACGAATAATCAACAAGATGAAAATAAATAATCTTTCAACTAAACAAAGTTGAGGGAGAAGTTCGACACAGTATTTGGGACGAGAAGATGGGCTGGTCCCCCCCCTTAAAGAGAATCCTTTATTAGGGAGAATCTTTTTACAAGCACAAGAACGGGAGAAAACCCCTCCGTTCTAAATCTCTGACTCAATGGTCGTTCCTTCCCGTAAGGGAAATCCGAGAGACAAGCTCTCAATCCTTTTTCCGTCTGTACTCGAAGTCGAGACTCCGCAGACAATTTCCAAATTCCGTTCCCGGAATTCCGAAGCGTAGGCCGAAGCCTTCTCGCTTCTCCTTCGCGATGAAGTACCTGCAAGCACACACACAAACACGCGACAACAATTCGTATGGCGAATTTACAATTGATACCTGTTGCTCTTGCGCGGGAAAAGTGACTTCCGTGCTTTGTAGTCTCGCGATCTCTTGCGGTAGAGTCTTCTCTTGCTGACATTGGTAACCTTCTTTCAGCGAGGGCATGTGGTGCTTTTATAGCTCCTTGGCCACGGCACGAATAGCTGCTCGCATAGAGATCGCGACCGTTTTTTTTTGTTTTTTTTTTCCGCGCTGCTTTTACCCGAAATACGGAGAGAGAAGTCGCTGGCTGGTTTTGTTGCTTTATTTTCTAAGTGGCTGCCCACTTATTAAGTGGGCGGCCGGCATATTTTAAAATTGGTCTGAACCTGCCCAAAAACTCAATAAAACCTTATAAGTTAAAAACAATGCCTTTCACAACATTTCCCAGGCGTCCCTGGATGCAACCACATGCACGAATGCAATGCAAACATAGATTCCTCGCGGGAAAGCGTCTGATCTTCCCGGAAAACTCGTTAAAATATTCCGCTTTTTAAGAAAAGCTTCTCAGAACCCATCTTTATTCTTGTGCTTGCGTCTTTATGCGTATTCCTCTTTCCAGTTCGGGTTTCCTGCCAGACCCACGAGATATTCCCTTTCCGATGCTCTCGTCACCCCATCACGTGACGCATCAGGAATATTCGTTTCCCGGTCTCTCCCACCGAACTAACGGTAAAACCCCTTCGCGATGCTTAATGTCACCCATCATATGACGCATCAGAGTTTTCCGTTCCGGATGGCTTTTAATAATTCCAGTAGATCTACAGTTCCTAACCTTACGGTTCAATTGCACATCTTTAAATATCCTAATTTTAATAAAAAGAAATTACTCGAGAAAATAAGAAAATAGTCCATTTAGCAACAATGAGCACCTTGTTCATGTGTTTGGCATTGCAGGTGTTCTAGATCGAGGTCGAGGTACTCACCAGATCACGAGCCAGTTGTCGTCTTCATTGCATCTTCTGTTGCCACCTTTGACAGTAAACCCCCACCACAATCCCAACACACATGAGTTGGAGTGCATCTAATTCTATCATATCTGTTACGTAACACATCTAACCCTATGTGTCCGTGGACAAGCTACAGCACGACAAGGGTTCAGTCAGTCCAGTCAGTCTAGATTGAGAAGTGTTGTGGCACTTTTGCGCATCTGTTCGCAGACCGTGCATGCCCAGGCACTTAGTGTAGATGCATATCCTTTGGTTGCAAGGGGAATTTTCTAGTGCATTTAGCCTATTTTCCCTATTTTTGACATGTTTCACTTATTAATTTTAAGTGACTTTTGTTGAAAGTAGGTAGGGGAAATTGAGTAAGTTTGTATATAAGCAAACTTAGGCTAGCACTAATTGGCAGAAGAGGCAGCAGGAGCACCATTGCTCAACAGGCAACTTCTCAGCAAGAACCCCCTTGGTGGCGTTTTCTCCTTCAAGCAAGAAACCACAGCCTTGGCGTTTTCCTCATCAAGGCATCATCGCAGAAGACCCACAACCCCTAGCATTTTGTATCCAGTATCATCGCCAGGACAATCCTCAGCCTAGCGTTTTCTAGGAACCCCCAATCGCCCCCTTTTGGCATGGCGTTTTCAGCAGATAAGGAACCAGCAAATTTCAGCCTTTGACCCCCCTAAAGACCAGCAGATTTCAGCCGCAAGGACCAGCGCACATCAGCGTTTTTGGTGCTAGAGGATTGCAGCCATTAGCGTTTTTGGGACAGCAGCAAATCAGCCTCAGATTTCGGGAGTAGCGTTTTTGGACAACAGTATAAAAGCGTCAGTTTTCAGCCCTTAGATCGGTCTCGCCATCCCCGTCGTCGTCATCAATCTATCCTAGACTTGCATCAGTCACATGCATTCACTTTGTACGAGTTTGTGCAATCAATCGTAGACCGCTCTCGCCAATGAGTGGGGCCTTCGGAGAAGGGTTTTACAACATCTCTGGTGTCGTATTCTCTTCTCTCTATCTCTCAGTCTCATACACTTGCATGCACAATGTCCATTCACTTTGTTTGTGATCATTGCACTCTCTCATTAAGAACGGAAGTCTCTCCCTTCCATAAGAACAAAAGGAACCTTGAGCACAGTTCGGAGCACTCATCTTGAGCAAAGTTCAAACAATCATTCCGCTGCACCTAACATTGGTATCAGAGCTATGGCAGTGTTCTGTATCACTCAAGGAAAGAACCACAAGAACCACATAATTTTTTTTGCTTGTTGAGGTCGCACGAACCCAAGTTCACTTGCGCGTGTCAATTCCTAATCGTGTTTTTGAAGAGTGACATGAATCCCAAGAAAGAAGGGCTTGTCCAGCCTCCCCTTGTGCTTCTTTTCACTCATTGAGAGCGGACCGTGCACTTAGCGGCCGGCCATTTGACGTGAGGTGGGAAAAAGCAACTTGGTATGAGCGCAAGGCCGCCAAGGGGTGCGCCCGCGGAAAAGAGCAGAACTCGGGTGAAGAGAAGATCCTTCTCTAACACAGATTGCAAGCGAAAGAAGAACCTCAAGAACCTCAAGACCCGCAAGAACCTCAAGAACTCAAGAACCTTGAAACGAACAAGGGGAATAGATCTCCCAGCTACACGGACCTCCTACAGATACACGTCGGACGAACCACCCGACCATAGCCACCATCCGGTAGCTCCCCCATGCTGGGGCCAGCGTCCGAGGACGTAGGCGTGCACTGCTAGCCTCGCGGGCTAACCACTGGCACTCTGCCAGTGGGGGTTGATAACTGCAAATGAGGCCTTGGCCCCCCTTTTATAATAATGGCCGGCCACACTGGCCGTGTTCACACTATGTCCGTCCGTACACTGGACGCCCAGCATTTGGGCTAGATCCCCTCTCCTGTGAGCGGGACATAACATACTTCCCCCCTTAAGAACCATTGATGTCCTCATCAATGAAGTGGGGATATCGAGCCTTCAAAGCTCTAACAGGTTCCCAAGTAGCAAACCTTTCAGATTGACCCTTCCATTTAATTAAGTACTCGTCATAAGCCTTTTGGCACGAATGACGGGTACGATGATCTAAAACTGCTTCTGGTTCTCGAGGAATATATTCAGTTTGCATATCTTGCCATACATTTTCCTTGCTAGGCACAACAACGTCGGCTTCGCCCAATTTCACTCTAAGGCGGCTGACATGAAACACTGGATGTACACTAACATCCGAAGGAAGAGCCAATTTGTAGGCAACTTGGCCAATTTTCTTTGTGATCAAGAACGGACCACAATATCTAGCTGAAAGCTTATAATGCTTTCCTGTTCGCATAGTCTTGGAATCCTTGGGTATCTTCAGATAGACCCATTGTCCCACATCTAGAGTCCTTGGAGATCTCTTTTGATTAGCATAAGTAGTGACTCGATCACGAGCCGTTCTTATACTATCGTTAGCCAATTCGAGCATTTCCTGCATGTCATACAGGAAATCACGAGCTTGGCGTTCCTCGACTTTCTCTAAGCCAATAGCAATCGGGGATTTAGGCTCGAATCCATACATCAGCATGAATGGGATAAATCAGTAGCAGAATGCTTGCTACTATTATAGGCAAACTCTAACTGTGGGAGATACCTTTCCCAATCAGATTGCCTATGAGAGACATAAGCTCTCAACATGTTCTCCTACGTCTGATTCATTCTCGTAGTTTGTCGGTCGGACTTAGGATGGTCAGAAGACGACATACTCAACTTTGTCTGAAGATGAGCAAAGACATCTCGCCAAAATCGGCCAGTGAACTTAGTATCCCGATCAGTGACGATATCCTCTGGCAAACCATACAGCTTATAAAGCTGATCGACAAATAAAACCGCCAACTCATGGCTTTTTACTGTCGACTTCGTTGGTATAAATTTCACCATTTTTGTGAGTTTATCGACCACAACCCAAATAGCGTCATTGCCCCGACTAGTATTAGGCAAACCAACGATGAAGTCCATGGAAATACTCTATCACTTGGCATCTCGGATTTCCAATGGGTGTAGCAGGCCAGCTTTCCTAAGGCGCTCTGCCTTATTGACCTGACATTGAGCGCATCTCTTCACATAGTTCTCTATGTAAGAGCGCATTCTTGGCCAATAGAAATATCGCTTGACCAAAGCCAAAGTTCTCTGGATACCTTGGTGCCCAGCGCTAGGAACATCGTGGCATTCGCACAAAATCCTTTGTCGAATCTCATCGATTTCCGGCACGCAGACTTTACCATTTCTGAACAATAGTCCACCTCTTATGGAATATTGTCGCTGTCTCGTCTCTCCAGCACGACTCACTTGGGTCTCCGGACCACCCAAGCCTGTATGCAAGTCATGCCCTGCTTCGACCTCGTTCCATATCTTGCCAAAATGGCCATCGGAACGACATAGCCCTTGGAGAGAGATAGAAATCCGTCGAGATTTCGGCCATAGATAAGGCATTAACCTTAGGAATCTTGCTGAGTGCATTGGCAACTCGATTGCTGGATTCTTTTCTATAACGGATCTTAAAGTCAAACTCTTGCATAAGCTCAACCCATCTAGCCTTCCGGCCTCTGAGAGCACCCTGATCACAGATATAGCGCAAGGAATGATGATCTGTCCATGCAACAAACGTAGAGCCATACAAGTAGTGCCGCCATTTCCTCAGGGCGTGGACTACGGCGTAAAGCTCCTTTTCATACGTTGGATAACGCATCTCAGTGTCAGAAAGCTTCTTACTTTCAAACGTGACAGGATGTCCATCCTGGTATAATGCCGCACCAATAGCATAATCACTAGCATCCGTTTCAACCACAAATGGTTTGCTAGGATCCACAATGTGTAATATTGGCGCAGTAGTCACCAAGTGCTTTAGTGTCTGAAAGCTCTCATCGAGACGGTCATTCCAGACAACAGGGGGATTACCTTTAGGATGAGGACTCGACGTCTTCGGCCCTTTCATCCCTCCTTTTAAAAGTTGCGTAAGCGGAGCAGCAACTTTAGAGTAATCCTTGATAAACTTGCGAAAGAATCCAGTAAAGCCTAAAAAGGACTTTACTTGGCGTACATTCTTCAGAATGGGTCAATTTCGCTCTTTATCCAACTTTTCAGGGTCGACGCGAATTCCATCGCGAGTAATGATGTGACCCAAGTACAGAAGCTCTTTCTTAAAGAATTCACACTTACAAGCCTTAGCATAAAGCTTCTCAGTTCTTAGTACTTCGAGAACAATGCGTATATGCACTAGGTGCTCATACAAACTTCGGTTGTAGATCAAGATATCATCGAGAAATACAACAACGAAGTTGCCTAAAAATGGTCTCAGCAAATCATTCATCATTTGCTGGAACATAGCTGGAGCATTGGTCAAACCGAAAGGTAAGACCAAAAACTCGTAGTGACCATAACGCGTATGGAAGCCTGTTTTAGGAATATCTTCCAGTTTGATCCGTATCTGATGATAACCTGATCGCAGGTCTATCTTCGTAAAATACAACGCTCCATGGAGCCGATCTATCAGATCGTCCATGCGCAGAAGCGGATACTTGTTTTTGACAGTGAGCTTATTCAACCCCTTGTATCCACGCAAAAGCGCATAGTGTTATCCTTCTTCCGAGAAAGTAACATTGGCGCTCCCCACTGGGATTTACTTGGTTGAACAAAACCCCTGTCGAGATAATCTTTCAGGTGCCGTTGAATCTCGTCCTCTTCGGTTTCACTAAACCGATAGGGTTGCTTTGAGAAGGGTTGGCTTCCAGCCACCAACTCAATGCCATGATCTACCCCTCTCAAAGGCGGCAAGCCAGGAGGTAGATCATCAGGAAAAACATCCTTGAAATCAGTCATGATTTCTCGGATAAGGTTGAATCCCCAAGTTCAATAGAAGAACATGAAACATTTTTACGAAATTCAGTGACAGAAGAACCAAGCACTAATGAATTAAACCAAGTAGATGGTACACATTGATAAAAGTCAATGTCAGAAGACTTTATTTCTTTATACATTTCCAAAGCAGTAACAACTGGTATTGCAAAACCATTATTTATAGACTTTTGATTACAAAGCAACACAGATACATGAGGCATGTTCTGCTTAACAAAAACAAGAGAGTGATGTACATAGTCTATATACAATGAGTCTTGTTTATCATGAAACCATGGAATTCCTAGTATAACATCTGATCTGTCCAGGCGCATGATGTGGAAATCCAGGTTCTCTTTGTAATCAGCCAGCTCGAGCAACAAGTCTGGAACCATCCGATTCCATACATCCGTATCCACGCCACGCGCCATCTTCACGCGATACTCATGGTCACTGTCCCGCGTCCGCAGGCTCAATTTCTGCACCAATTTTGCATCCACAAAATTGTGTGAAATTCCATTATCAAGGAGTACGGTCACGTCGTGACCATTGATCTACGGAGAAGATCGTGCTTATCAAACACTTTGGTGCTAAAAGTACAATTAGTGCATGAACTGTGCGCTAAATGATGGATTTCAACTTGAATGACATCAGAGTTACCTGAGATCTCGTGAATCTGAACTGAAGGACGGCCTTGCGGTTTCTTCGTCTTCTTCTTTTTGGGGCAATCCTTGATTTGGTGACCCGTCTGGCCACATCCGAAGCAAGCCCCCTTCTTCACTGCATCAGCAACTGAAGCATTTCTGGCTTTCTTCTTCTCCTGAGAAGATCTCGGCGGTGATTTGGACTTATGTTGGAATCGGGGTCGCTTCCTCGAAGCACCCTCACCGGATTGATGGTATGCAGTTCTTTTCTTCTCATAATTCGCTCCATTTATTCAATGGAACGTCCTGGCCTTTGCCATTGCATCCTCGATGTCAGTCGGGGCTTTATCCTTAATTAAGGCCCAACAGTAATTCCATGCAATCCCAACAGATACATGTGCACAACGTGCGTAGAATCCACTTTGCAGAAGGTGAGTGCCTCTTTGAAAGTTGTCGTATATTTATCAAAAGACAGAGTTTTCATCGAAAGACTTTGCAGTTTGGCATAAGCTTTCAAAGGGTCCATTTTGACGAAATCCCTCTTGAATTTCACACAAAAATCAGCCCACGTCGTAGGCTTCTCTGTCATGTCGCGCCACCAAGTAAGCGCCTTACTGCGTAGATAGAGAGGAATTGTCTAAATCCTCCGTTCATCATGCTCCCCATGGAGATCAAAGTACGTGGTCCACTGGTGCAGCCAGCTATTTACGGCCAATTCCGTACACTCCTTCTCTTCACCTGAGAAATTTGTAGTTTTGTATGGAATTGTGGCAGTTGGACCAGCTTGCGAACGTCCAAAAGCAGCAATCTGCATCTGCAATTGTTGGAGATGGGTTTCCTCCTCGGAAATACGCGCAATCGTCGACAGAGCCATTTTTCGACAGTAGAAAGTCGGGAACTGAGCCCCTGTACGACCCCTTCGAGAGAGGCCAAGCGAAGGTTCGTCTGAACATTCGCGTTTTCCAAAGCGGTAATATGTTGGTCGAAACTCTGGAAAGTACTTGTAATCCATGTGTAGAGAGCATGCGTGAATGGAGTTTGGATGTTACCCGGCGCATCGTCACGTTGCACATCTGAGCTGGAGGAATCCATGACGAAGTGCGTGAAAACTGGAAGTTCCACGTGAAACCGGGCCTTTTTTGCACTTTTCGGTCGTGAAAAAGTGAAGTTTGAAGAGCTCTATGCGTCGGCGTGAGCGTCTGACGGCGAGCAAGTGATGGCGGGAGCGCGAGCAGGTGAGAGAGGGAGAGCTCAGGTGACGAGCAGAGGAGTGAAAAGAGAGATCTCTGTAGACTTTTTAAGTCTCCGTAACTGATTTTTTAACAATATGCAGGGTTCACACTTAACTTTCAAAAAATGAAGTGTCCAGACCATACTTTAAAAAATATAAGTGTCCTTGGCCACATAAAATAATGGTACCCCCTTTAAAAAATCAACGCAAACTTTGCAGTGTGGGAAAAAAAAACGGCGCGCTGAGACTGCCGCGTGGAGATTACGAAGGAAGGAACTGGGCGTGTGGTTGCCCGTGGCCAGCACGCGAAGGGGCGTCCAGCTAGGAGCCAGCACAAAAGAAACTCCACGCTATGCATCGAAAATCCTCTCTCTCTCTCTCTCTCTCACTCTCCCCTCCTGCACTTTCTCTCTCCTCTTACGATTTCTCTCTCCCTCTCCTTTTTGCAGTGCAAGATGGCTTCACTGTATACAGAGAGCAACCCTCTCTCTTCGCTCCACATTGGAGGCAACAGAGAAGGAGAGCCAAACGTTTGCTCTCTCTCTCTCTCTCTCTCTCTCTCTCTCTCTCTCTCTCTCTCTCTCTCTATGCTTCGCACAGAGAACATTACAGAGAGAGATTTTTAACTGTATGCTGAATTTTAAGCTAAAATCAGCGATTCAATAAGAAATTCACTAATTTTTGTCAAAAATCAGTAAATTTAATGAAGAACTTGCACTTCCCAGCTTTTCCGTCCACTAAATTGCTGAAATTTATCAAAAATCAGCAAAATACACATTAAATTTCACCTGCACCCACACTTATGAAAAGAAAAATGATTAATTAAATAACCATTTCATAAAAAATTGCATGAAACAAAGACTATCCGACTCGAACCTATCCGTAGGTGTGCACACAGTCCCTCGTGCAGCCAAGCCGGCTCTGATACCATGAAACGAACAAGGGGAATAGATCTTCCAGCTACACGGACCGCCTACAGATACACGTCGGACGAACTACTCGACCATAGCCACCATTCGGCAGCTCCCCCGTGCTTGGGCCAGTGTCCGAGGACGTAGGCGTGCACCTGTAAGACCGAGCGTCCCATACCACCCGGCCTCACCTCCTCGAGGTGACCTCGCGCACTCCTAGCCTCGCGGGCTAAGAACTTGCACTTCCCAGCTTTTCCGCCCGCTAAATTGCTGAAATTTATCAAAAATCAGCAAAATACACATTAAATTTCACCTGTACCCACACTTGTGAGAAGAAAAATGATTAATTAAATAACCATTTCATAAAAAATTGCATGAAACAAAGACTATCCGACTCGAACCTATCCGTAGGTGTGCACACAGTCCCTCGTGCAGCCAAGCCGGCTTTGATACCATGAAACGAACAAGGGGAATAGATCTTCCAGCTACACGGACCGCCTACAGATACACGTCGGACGAACTACCCGACCATAGCCACCATCCGGCAGCTCCCCCGTGCTGGGGCCAGCGTCCGAGGACGTAGGCGTGCACCTGTAAGACCGAGCGTCCCATACCACCCGGCCTCACCTCCTCGAGGTGACCTCGCGCACTCCTAGCCTCGCGGGCTAACCACTGGCACTCTGCCAGTGGGGGTCGATAACTGCAAATGAGGCCTTGGTCCCCCTTTTATAATAATGGCCGGCCACACTGGCCGTGTTCACACTACGTTCGCCCGGACACTGGACGCCCATTCCGACGGCATCTGGGCTAGATCCCCTCTCCTGTGAGCGGGACATAACAAACCCCAAGAACCAAGACCCCCAAGAACCCAAGTTCCTGGTGAACTTAAGAACCCAAGACCACAAGAATCCACTACTTCAGTGGATGGTCATCACTCGAAGCGGAATGGATACTTCGCTTGGAGGTGATGAGCATGAGAGAGGCGAAGAAGAATTTTCCCCACCACTGACCCTCCCCCTTCCCCATCTATGCCAAGGATTGCACTAACTCCTATGGAGGCTTTCGACAAGAGAATGATGGATAGGAAGTTAGAAAGCGAAGAAAGAATCGCAGCCGTCGTACCAAGAAATAATGGTAGCCATAGCACGTGAGAGCGAGCAAGCACGCTTGGAAGCCAAAGTAAGAAAAGCAAGACAAGAGAAGGGCGACCAACACATGAAAGAGTTGTGACGACTTTTTTCTGAAGTGCAGGCATACTTTGCACAGAATCAGGAAAAGGAGCCTCTCTCACTCCCTTCTTCTCCCAAGCATGACACACAGGATTTGCATGATGATTTGAATGACAATGATAAGCATGATGATTTGAATGACAATGATAAGCATGATGATTTGGATGATAATGATGAGCATGATGATTTGCATGATCAAGATGTGATTTCTCACAAGCATGATGATTTGCATGATGATCAAGATGTGATTTTTCATCCGCATGTTAATGAAATTGGGAGATGTTTGGGCTTTGTGGTTGGAGATGCTGTGATTCCTAAAGATGAGGATCGCACAATCTCCATAAGGATGGTGCTCTACCCATCCTTGGCGAAGAACCCTCCGCAATTTATTTCGCTCCCAACGATCCATGGGGGCGAAATTCTGCAGAGGGTTTTCTTCATTGGTCTTCCTGGCCACTGCTTTGTTTGTGGCAGAAAAGGCCATGTTGCCGCAGCTTGTATCCGCCGCAGGATATCTCCTGATCAAAGGCAACAAGCTTCAAAACAAGAGGCACTTCATGCGAATGGGGGATTGGAAGCTCCTATGATAAGAAGAAGTGAAGCAGAGAAATCTAGAAGGAAGGAAGCGAAGAAAAGAAAACGACGAGCTAGGAGGATAGAGGCTCCAAAGCTTGTGTATAGACACAGAGCAGATGCTTCGTCTCTCTCCTCGGATACCTCTTCACCAGCTCTTCATGATCCGCCACCTATTTCTCAGGGCACAGATTTGGATATCAGCAGCAGTTTTGAAGGCTTAAATTCAGCTTATGAGCGGCATTTCCCTTCTTTGGTAGAAATTGCTAAGAAGTCTGCTGAGGAGAAGTCTCTGAAGACGCCGAGGAGGTCTTCTAGACTTAATCCCCATAATTAGCCTTGATTTGAGGCAATCTTGTATCTTAGATTGCCCTAGAATTTTTATCTTTTGGTGATACCATCTATGTTCTTTTTATTATTCTGATGTAATTCTACCTTGGGGTCTGTGCCATTGAGGTGATTTTAATAGAAAGATCTTCTTTTTCGAAAAAAAAAAAGATGTGATTTTTCACAAGCATGATGATTTGCATGAAGATGATGTGATTGTTCACAAGGATGATGTGTTAGTTGATAATTTCTCTAGTGAAGCTAACCTCATTGCAGAGACGAACAAACAGGAAGAACCGATCTTGGCTCTCGAGCCTAGGTCTAGAGGACCCACACAGGAAGTATTATGTGTTCGCATGATTAGTCAGCACGCATTGTACGAGTGTTTCATTCGTGATCGTTTCGTGTATTTTAGTCAGCGTCTTTATGTGATCCCTTTTCCTAGGCATGACATATTGTACGTTGAGCATGTTTCACTTATGAATGAGCACGGATGTATACGGATTATTCATGAAAAGCTGAAAAGTAACATTTGATGTCTCGCCCTTGGCACGACACAGTTGTAGAAAGAACACAAGAAAGAATGAGCACCAAGTTTGGGCATTTCCGTTGTGAATTGCAAACAGTTGATTGCTTTAGATCAGAAGAGAAAGATTCGATCTCATTGTTTGCGTGTGTGTCGTGAACGGTTTGGCACTTTGTTTCTTTGTTCATCTACATTGCATGCACAACCTTTTAGGAAGACGAGATTTTTCCCACTCACTTTACATGGAATAGGTATGTTCATGGTTTTGTGTTGGAAATGGTTTCAGGAATTTTCAGTCATGGAGATTCTTGAAGAAGAAAGAAGCATGACTCTAGATGAAGTTGAAGCATCGAAGCGCCCACATAAGACTCTGTGTCGCTTTCGGCGCGGCCCAAAGAAGCAAGCATTGTAGACCTTTATGAAGTTCAAGTACCGTACGACCCACACATCAGAGTGGGCTGGCGAAGAGTCCTCCAGGATTCCGGATGCGATTGGCGATCTCCCTCGACGCCATACAGTTCGGTACTAGTACCTCACATTGAAAAGGAGGGGATGTCACGTGACACATCTAACCCTATGTGTCCATGGACAAGCTACATCACGACAAGGGTTCAATCAGTCCAGTTAGTCTAGATTTAGAAGTGTTTTGGCACTTTTGTGAGTCTGTTCGCAGACCGTGCATGCCCAAGCACTTAGTGTAGATGCATATCCTCTAGTTGCACACAACGTGATCATAAGCATTCCCATCAGAATCCTTCAGAGGAATTTTCCAGTGCATTTTCTCTATTTTTGACATTTTTCACTTATTAATTTTAAGTGACTTTTGTTGGAAAGTAGGTAGGGCAAATTGAGTAAGTTTGTATATAAGCAAACCTAGGCTAGCACTAATTGGCAGAAGAGGCAGCAGGAGCACCATTGCTCAATACGCAACTTCTCAGCAAGAACCCCCTTGGTGGCGTTTTCTCCTCCAAGCAAGAAACCACAGCCTTGGTGTTTTCCTCATCAAGGCATCATCCCAGAAGACCCACAGCCCCTAGCGTTTTTGATCCAGTATCATCGCCAGGACAATCTTCGGCCTAGCATTTTCCAGGAACCCCCAATCGCTCCCTTTTGGCATGGCGTTTTCAGTAGATAAGGAACCAGCAGATTTCAGCCTTTGACCCTCCTAAAGACCAGCAGATTTCAGCCGCAAGGACCAGCCCACATCAGCGTTTTTGGTGCCAGACAATTTCAGCCAGTAGCGTTTTTGGGACAGCAGCAAATCAGCCTCAGATTTCAGCCAGTAGCGTTTTTGGATAGCAGTACGAAAGCGTCAGTTTTCAGCCCTTGGATCGGTCTCGCCATCCCCGTCGTCGTCATCGATCTAGCCTAGACTTGCATCAGTCACATGCATTCACTTTGTACGAGTTTGTGCAATCAATCGTAGACCACTCTCGCTAACGAGAGTGGGGCCTTCGGAGGAGGGTTTTACAACATCTCTGGTGTCGTATTCTCTTCTCTCTTATATCTCTCAGTCCCATACACTTCCACGCACAGTGTCCATTCACTTTGTTTGTGATCATTGCACTCTCTCATTAAGAACGGAAGGCTCTCCCTTCCATAAGAACAAAAGGAACCTTGAGCACAGTTCGGAGCACTCATCTTGAGCAAAGTTCAAACAATCATTCCGCTGCACCTAACAATATCACAGAGTGCTTGTTCCATATGGATCCTTTGGCATTCCTATCCACATTGACCATGGAGCTCATTACATCACTACACTCAATTTCTAACAAGAGCTTCCCACACACTACCTTTACTCCGGCCACTAGCAATACCGGGATGATGCCCCAAAATAGGTGGAATGATGATGAGTGCAGACAGCTGTATAGACGCATTTGAGAGCAGAGACTACTTGGACAAATATTTTGCAGCTGAGCCTGAGGCGAGATGCACACTCGTACTAGTTGTAAGAGGCACCTCTATTCACTGTCTTTGGGACTGTTCTTTGGCACAAAGGTGTGGCTTCGCGTTCTTCGGCTGATGCCTGCTCTTTCCACGGCTCGGCAGTACACTTGGGGGGCAGCTGCTTGGTCCACTCTCACGGGCCCGGCACTTCAGTTTGAGCTATCTTCCACCAACAGGATGATAGTGATGCAGGGGGGGGCGAACTACACTCCAGCCTGCCACAGAGCTTACTCCACAGGAGTGGTGTAGTGAGAGAGAGGAGTGCTGGGAGCTCATCAGTGGCCTGACACTCTGGTTCATCTGGCGAGCCCGTTGCTTCCGCATCTTTGAGGCTCGCCGTGTACCACCAGCAAAGACTGTTCGCGATCTTTGGGTAGAGCTGATCCATACTCTCAGAGGACAGCTCGAGAGACTCCAGGGCAGCTCAGACCGCATGTGGGAGCGCAGAGAGGCTTTCCTTCGACTCTGGTGTCCTCGGCCTTTTTTCACCATGGTCCAGGGTGTACTCAGATGGCACTACCGTCCACTTGTGTGGCTTTTCCCTCCTCCCATTTCTTGATTTAGCCTCATTGTACATATGCTGTTTTTTCATTGGGAGAGTCTCCCCATCATGTTTGTTGTAGCCCTCTCTTAAAGAGGTGGTTGTAGCCCTATATAGGGGCAGTTTCATTAACTAATAGAAGGATCTTTTTCTCGGAAAAAAAAGAGGCACCCCTATGAGGAAAGTGGGTGACTAGAGGGTATAGTTTGGCAATGAGATGGGTGCATGAGTACACCATGGACAAATTACCACCTCTCGAGTGTGAATTGGGCGCTAATGACGTTAGTGGGGATGTAGTATTTATTCAATACTATGCATGATGAAGTTGATGCTTATATTTTCTTATGGGTGACTGCTATGAGTCTATAACTGCACTTTCCTTCATAGGTGAATTTGGGCTCTTCATGGATTCATGTAAGTATATAAATTACTGCCTTCCGAGTGTGATTTGGGTGTCCCACATCGTCCTCTTTCACAACAAGAGAAACACGGTAGTGAGACAAGAGCTCAGACAAAAATACACATAGAGCGGACTTAAGTGGCACTAGCACAGCCATTGCCCACCAAGATGGCCTATTACAGAGAGCAATTTCTCATGTTTGACACATGACAGCTTTATTCAACATCTTTGATACATGGATTTAGTTCTACCACACAAGTTGAGGGTAATGACTGGTCAGCTTAGAGTCTCATCTCACCCCCTTGAGATTAAGGCAGGTAGAGCAGTGAACATCTCATTAGAGGCCAAGCTGTACAGGCTCTACGGACAGGAGGTAAATGAGGCACATTTTGTTTGCAGTTGTGCTTGCTAGAGTGACATGCTATCTCTCTTTGTTTGGTGGGACGGAATCCTCTATCGAGTCAATGATGATGATTCGAGACCATCACATTGACACAGATGGGCAATGCAGAACATCACAAGGAGAGATGGCAGCGGAGAACTCCTGACCCTTCGGAGATCATGCGAGTCCTTGCAATGGCTGATCTATGTATGCCATACTTAACTCTCCCATAAACATAGGATGGGCCTGATTAGGCGTGCATTTTCATGACAGTGTACTATCCCAGGGAAGTAGATATGCATTGCGCCCATAGTGAGTAGAGCTCCATCCAGTCCTCATGTACCCCGCCCATACTGCTTTCATACCTTGTATACCACACATGCATCCATCCAGTGTCTCTGACACAGCTACATTGTAAGGGATATTTTGTCCCTGGTTCTGTCTTATAGGCCTTGATGAGACGTTGATAAAATACCCCCCCCCCCCCGCCCCCCCTCCCCCACCCACCATCCCCCCGGAAAAAAACACACACGCATGCTACTGTGTGTCATGTTCCTTCCTACTTTTACAAATTAGCACACTAGTACTGACAAAGTTGTGTTTCCTCATCTTAGAGGGGTAGTCCTCTTGCAGGTAATGATGGAGCAGTACCAAGTGCCACAATGCAGGATCTAGAGGAGGCAGGTATACTATTACCTGCAACTCTTCCATTCAAGCGCACACAGTTATCAGAAAGGTACCCCAAAGGACAAGCCAGAGGGAGGCATTGGAAACATCTAAAGCAAATGCTTCAAGCAGAGAACTACCATCTATATCCTGCTGAGGAACCCAACTGTGTGTGATTCTTGTCATTCAATTGGGATTTATTCTCTCTAACATTGAAGGGTGTGATGGCATTATATTTTCAAGAGGGCTTTGCAGTGTTGGGAGATGTTTTTGTGTGCACTTGTTTGCATGCCCTCTTTTCAGCTTGACACGTGCTTTAAAATGGACTGTTCACCAGATCCGATTGTTTGCACAGTCTGTTATCGCTGATGTTTTGTATTGTTTTATTTTGAAGATATGAACATTGAGGCGCCTCCATCGATGTATCCAGCCAAAAAATATTGTGATATTACAGGCTTCGAGGTATATTTTGTTTTAAGATGGGGTCTTGTTTATTATACTAGACCAATTGAGTAATTTCATGGCAGAGCATTCTTGATATGTATGTGTGGATTATCACAGGCGCCATACACCGATCCAAGAACAAAGTTGCACTTTGCAAATACAGATGTATTCAAGCAGATTAGATCATTGCCTAATGAGTCTGTTCAACAGTACCTCGCATTACGTAATGCTCAAGTAGTTTTAAAGTGAGATGATCATCCACTCAGGGAGGTACATGGTCACAGCTCCATTGAAACAATGGAGAGGGAGGTGGGACAGCGTTGTTGATGTCTGGCTGGTGTCTTTCCATGGAGTAGACAGTGTGCGGTACATAAGGCTGGCCAAATTGAGCTTCCAGAAACCTGTTTGGATGTTGAATTATTTTTTTTGGGCCAAGGGTTGAGCAAGTAGAAGCAACAACCACTACGGCATGCACACACATGCATGTTTGTAAATTGTTTAGGAAAGCTTGGGCACTTAGCACCATAAATGGTTTGCTTTCATGGACAGAAATTGTTGAAATACAGGTATTTTCTAGTAATACATCTTGGTCTCTCAAGAGATCTCAGATTGAAGTGTATGGGTACTTGTTTCTATAATATATATTTTGATGTGATACTAGTATAGTCTGGTGTAGTGGTTGTATTCCTTCTGCGTGTTGTAGAAAGTGGATGGCCTTATTTTTCTCTCTTCAATTGCGAATTTTAGCTATGTTACTTTTGGTGTCTTGCAAGTACGCATGCGTGCTTATGCAGGCTCTCGTTTTTGTCAGGTTTCTCTAATTTGTGAGTTTGGATTGTCAATGGGATGAAGTTCTTCGGCTGGATGCCAGAGGCAGCATTTCAGAGAGAGAGAGAGAGAGAGAGAGAGAGAGATTTTTCATGATTTATTTTTTATGCTAAAGGACTGTGGAAATGAGAGTTGGGAGAGGAATGTGTGGAGGGAGAGCTCGTGTCTGAAAATGTGGGAAAGCAAGCTCTAATGTGATCAAATGCTGAGTGCTCAGGCGGCATGTGATACCCATACTCACAAACTTTTTGAAGGCATAAAGTGTATATCGACGAGACTCCTCATTGGTTCCCCAATGTCATGTCTCGCTTTGTAGAGAATGAGAGTTGAGCTGGATGGAAGTGATAAGTGTAGATCGTACTCAAGGGGATGGGGTCGCTCCCGCTCCCTCGCTTGGAGAAGATGGTGGTTTAGTAGTTGGGGGCAACATATGTGGTGTGATGTATGAAGTTTGAATGGTTAGATTTTTCCCAAGGGGTGATACATTGGCACTGTAATAAAGCCTCATTCACTTGGGGACATTATGAAGCAAGCATAAATCATCCCATCTTCCAAACGACTTCTTGATGTCTTCCCTCCACCTTGAACTTGCTTTTGCATGTCTTTTGAACTTTTTTAATTACTTTTCATGCAATTTTTGAAAGTTGATGTGAGGAGTCTTGTCAGCATCTTAAGCATGCAATCCACAACTTGCTCCATACCCATTACCTCTCACCTTTGCCATTCGTTTCAGCCCATTCCCTTATTTAGTTTTATTTCCATGTCACATCCAAACAACTTTACCACCATAAGAGAACCAACCCTTATAGTCCGACAATTGTTTCATCGTTCACATCTCTTCCTTTCTACAAGGGTTTGATCCCACATGTACTCCAATCATAGGCATGCCATGTTGAAGTCCAAGGTTAAACATATCATGTATCGAAGGACTACAATTGAAGACCTCATATGAAGGGATATGTGTATGTGGTGCCGGTGTTGCTTCTTGCAGTTAGCTCAATGTGTCAATTGCCTACAATATACAACTGTGAAGTACTAACCAAGGTTGCACAAATCCACGTCTAATTGCTCAATTTAGCCGGAGATTCTATGACTTCATTTTATTGCTGCGGATTTGTTCATGTATCTTTATTATCTTGAAGCTATTAGTTTGTGTTTATAAAAGCCAGCCTCTCTTGCTATCCAGGGCATTATGATCAAGCACAGGCTTCTTTAAAAAAATTTGAATTAGTTGCATTTTCCATGCATTAGAGCAAGTTTATGAAAACTTTGCGTGCTTCTTTACTCTTAAGAATGTGTGAGATGTGTGCACGTCTTCTCAGACATCAAGTGGCCTAGCTTTCACAAGTTTTTTTAATTTTTTTGAGAAAAAAATCGGTTCAAAAGAAGCTCGAATGCCATTGATCAAAGTCTTGACACACCCACCTATAAATCAGCCAAAAATTCCACAAAATTCTGCCAGCTGATGTATCTAGTGACAATGAAAGAGTACATCTTAAAATTAAACTACAAGAAGAAGACATAAATAAACATGGGTACAAAACAGACAAACAAAGTGAAAAGTAAGTGGCCTACAGTAGATGCCATGTGACACTTAGCACAAGCTTTCACCAATAGACCGCAACAGCTCCAAATATTGTAGAAGTCCCCTTAGATCTTATACAGAGAAGTATATGCTCATATCCTTCCTGAGCATAAGCTACAAGGAGGGAGCAAAAGAAGAATTGCAAATGCTTACTAGGACACTATGGCTTCTGGCATGGACTCATCCCATGCAAAATTGACAGGCCTTATGGTATTGTGAAGTATACATAGCCCACAACAGGTTTCCTTGTTTCTCTTAAACTTTGTTCAATCAAATGAGTTGTCCTGGGCAAAACTTGGGACCACAAAGCATTGTGATGAACCATAGGCTGATGCTGAGGTTGAGAGTATAGGACTTCTTACATGAGATTCTACAGACTCGCTTCTTGTTTACAATAACGGGCACCCAACACATTAAAAGACACAAATCACCTGATGACAAGAAATTCATGGTTGCTAACCAATTTTGCCTCTGCCACTAACATCAACACACAATCTTCCCGATTTCACAGCCAAAGAAGAGATTGCAAGATCAACTTCGAGGATAAACCAAACAATACAGAGCAATATCTCCTCGAGATGGGTATGAAAGTTGTCAAGTTCTTTTGGCTTTTGCTTCACATACTCTTGATTGATTTGCTACAACATAGTAGGAGCCCTACCAAACTTCCTAACATCCTTAGCCATGGCTATTAAACCCATTACAAGCCAGTAAGAAAGCCATTGGTAGATGCTTGGCCACGATTATTGAACCCACCGTCACTGAAGCGACAAGGGCAGACATCACAAGGAAGGTAAGCAATCACTCAACCAGTAAGTTTTTTTGTAAATTCTTCCTAGGATCTATGCAGCCCTTAGAAAAGTATTTAAACCTTGTCATCATACAAAACTCAATTTTAAGTGTGTGCAACATTGATGAGTTGTGGGCAGCACATCTCGGCTTTTTACAGGCCTGTACACAGACAATATTTTTTAGACATTCATTAGGGAAAGCATTAAAAGTCCTCATTCAATGTGTAAATCACATGGTCGTATAGTAAAGTCTCGCCTGAGTCCAGCTCTCTTTAATTTGCAGCAATGTGCCTCTCATTTCACACATCATAGATCATTCTCCGCACTGAAGCATTCCATTGAAATGGCACTCACCTATACTTCCAAGGCAAGCATCCTTTCTTCAGCACGACATGCGGTCTGCGGTCTTTCATGCTGGACCACACAACCATCTTGCTACTGTGCCAGGCAAAATCATATTTTCTTGGTCCGCCAAGATAAAATGTCTTCAGTCCAAGCAGCATAAGACCTCCTGAGATTTGGGTGCCCATTCTTCTCTTTGAGCTTCCATTCCTCTCCAGGTAAGGAGTTGATGATATCTTCAAGCTTAGGGCATGGCTCCTTCTCTTCGATGACTAGGACAATTTGGGCATACTCTGCCGTAAGTGCACTCAATAGAACAGCAACTTTATCTTACATCATCCAGTTTTGCTTGGATGAGAACACAAGTTGGGTGTACATACTCTTGAACCTACTGATGAGGGCCTAGAGCTCTTCACCTACCTCCATGACAATTCTGTACAGGTCCACCTTTGAGTGCTTCATCAGGAACTCCCATGCATTGTAGGCTGAAGTGGCCTTCTAAAAAATTGGCATAATTGTCATCTTGCAGACCATAGTCCTAAGGCTTATGCTAAGATGCAGCTCTTCTAGGTCTCCACACCTCAAAGGGGGGAAGGACACCACTCATCCTCAAAGATAAAGACGATGGGTAGGCGCCAACAATGTAATGTGTCTGACTACGGCAACCTCCCCATTATATCTTAAACCACCTCCGTATTGCATCTCGAGATGCTGTGCAATGTGTATGAAGTACTCATATTCAAAAGTCTCTCCACACAAATCCAAGCAGTCCCAACCTCTGACACCAATACCATGTATCTCAGAAAATGACATAAAAGGAGATCTCTATCTGCAAGAGGCAATCTCTAGGCTAAGCCTCAGGATGTCTGCATGCACCTCGAGCGAAAAAATCAGCAGGCAACTGCATGGATAGAGGAAACTCTGAAAAAGAAAAAGTCTGGCAATGAGACTCTCTGTCCTGTCTGTTTAGTAGGTGTATGTAAGTTACCTTGCTGTGAATCCAGGCCTGCAAAGAGTTTATAAATACTTTTGACCCTCATCCCTTAGACCTAAGTGACTGAATGCATTGAGCACATCAATAGCAATAATTGCATTAGGGGAATATCTTCCCTTGCTGTGAATCCCGGCCTGCAAAGAGTTTATGGATACTTTTGATCCTCATCCCTGAGACCTAGTGACTGAATGCATTGAGCACATCAATAGCAGTAATTGCATAAGGGGAATATCTTCTGTTGCATCAAGTGGAAACATCCAAACCTTTGTTGGCCAGCCATTGCTAGGCATACATCCCTAAAGTGCCGTTCAAAAGGTTACATCTGTAGTGAAACGATTGCTTTGCATTCGGGTGAAAGCAGGCAAGAGCCCCTGCTGGCATAGGTTGTCTATCAATGCATTCTGAGAGACAATAGCACATTGGGCACACGCACCAACCAAAGCCTTGCAAAGCAAAGTGTTTTTTATTTCACCAACCTCGGGCTAACAATCTCATCACAAATCCGTATGTCAATGTCAGCATCGTGCACCGTGCCAAACAATGTCAAGAAATTCAAGCAACCTTGATCGCATCTGCCTTACATACTGCCCACTTTATCGTCTTACATAGCACCAGATCCCTTTGAAATGCAGGTATATGTATCTCTTGAGAGAAGCCTTCCTATGCATATCATAAAAATTGAATACATTTGTGGACACTAAAAGACTGCATGCCTTGAGCAAATTTAACAAAACTGATTGTATTTAGGGGAGATGCCCTCCTGTTGTGTTGGTCATACATGGGGCCAAGAAAAAAATCTGTAGCCCGAGCACCATAAGAGCTCCAAGAAAAAACCGTCAGAAGCCCCTTACCAAACCTCTTTTCTTGCCTTCCCTTGTTTCCTGCGGATCTGCGTGCCTTCCTCCTCCTCCTCTTCCTCCTCCTCCTCAAAACATTCATTGCCTGCATCTAGTTCATCGCATTCCGAGTCCTCAAAATCAAAGTCCAACGCACCCGAAGCTGCATCCTCCCCCTCTTCATCTGAGTCGGACAGCTTATCAGGAGAAGTAGCAACTTTCTTTCGACCTGCATTAGCCCTTACCATTTGAGTAGCATACATACGTGGCCCCTCCCATGCCATTTTGGCAATCTTCATCCTCCATTGTAGTAGAGGATGATCTTCAATAATGTGAGCCTCTTTCTTGCCCAGTTGAACATGATTTTCTATATGCTCAGAATAGGCATAGCCTTCCCTCAAGAAAACTGTCTTTATATTCCCTTTGAGACTCAGGTAAAAAATGCCAGGGAGGCCATTTACAAGCTTGCCGACGCTCTGTGGCAGATCAAATTCTTCGCGAAACCGGCCAAGCAGTAGCATGAGCGCCCTCTTTTCAATGGTCAATGATAAGAACTCATGCAGAACTGCTGCAACCCTCTTTTGTGCCAAAAGGGTGCCCTTGGGTACCCAGCTATGATCTTGATATGGGGACACATAGGGAAGCTTCTGCCATTTCTCTAGTAGATCAAGAGTCTTCTTCTTCAGAAACATGCCGGGAGAAAGGGCGATTTTGAACTCAAGAGGCTGCCCTCGAGTTTGAATCTCACCTTTACCAGCTTTCAAGGCGTTTTCTTTGGCCTTCTTCTCAAGTTCAGAGATCGCAATCTCTTCATCCCATGCCGCTAGCTCTATAAAGGGTGATGGGCCGCTCCCCACAACACGGAAGTACTGGGGATAGGCAGGGACTACCCTGGTAGCAAAATCCGCAGGTAATCCGAATGCTTTTCGTGCAAAGTCAAGCTTGCCAGACTTGATGCGACGATCCTTAGACATCATAAGAAGCTTTCTAAGAGTCAGTACAATTTTCTCCTCTGTTTCCCGGTATATTTGTTTCTCTTCTTCAAGGAGATCGATCATGGCTTGGGTGAGCCTGCAATACACTTGGATTCCCTTTGGAAATGAGAACAATTCAAACATGTTTGGGTACCTCTTGAGGAAACCTCTGGCACGAACAGGCTTTTTCGCAATCCCAATCTGTTTTTGCTTGATGTCAAGATACCTAACCCTGATGAATTTACCCTCCTGCCTCAGAATCAAGGCCTTAACTTTCAATATGGGACGTAAAACCTTATCAATTTCTGCGTGAGCATCCAGCATTCTATCAACCTTGAGCTTGATCTTGGGAGTAGACATGAAACGCTTCTGTGCATAACAGAAATAAGAAGGCGAGCTTTGCTCATGGAGATGAAGATGGCGATGATATACTGAGCTTCCAAAGAAGTTAACCGAAGAGAGGGCAATCGAACATGGGCTTCTGCTGCGCGAACCAAGAGCTTGAGTAATGGAAGCCTCCTTGTCACAAGTGGAAGCAGAGGACGTCCTCTGCAGACGAATGCATGCACCATTTGGATGAGAAATTAAGAAGAAGTTAGCGACTTGCGAGCTGGTGGGCAAGGGAAGTTCTGCAGAAAATTTGAGCTTGTGGAGCACCCGCCGTGCCATGCTTCCCCTTAAATCTCTAAACCCAGAGTGAAAGGTTAAGGGGGTTCTAACATAGTTAAGCAATACGCAATAGAGTGTAGAATCAAAATATAACTTGATTGAATTGAAAGAGTGATTACATGGTGTGCTTAAATAGCACAAGAGAGGCATCTTCCACCACATGCATGAACTAAAGAGAGAGAGAGTAGATTTTTGGATCCACTAGATGAGTGTTCTCTTGCTTCCACGTCTACCTCTCCCTCTAGTGAAGGTACACGCATTGTGTGTGTGTGTGTGTGTGTGTGTGTGTGTGTGTGTGTGTGTGTGTGTGAGTGAGAGAGAGAGAGAGAGAGAGAGAGAGAGAGATTTGATTTTTTCCCAAAGCAGAAACCCAAAGAATTAGCATGTGTATGGGGCTTTCCAATCTCAGTGACGCTATTGCCTACGCGTGCATCTTGAAGGCATGTGGCTCTACGCAAGATGCTCTTGAAAGAGATTCGTGCTTGGCACTACCTAGGTCCATATGTATGTCAAATGTGGTGCACTTCAGAAAGCACAAAAAGTGCTTGGAGAGCTAATTGCTCGGAATGGCATGCAACTGATTGCGGGATACGCACAGCAGGGCTAGATGCAATCACCTACGTGTGCATCTTGAAGGCATGTGGCTCTACACAAAATTCACTCTGATATTGTTAGTTAGGGGTTGCAAAAAATGTGGTGCTTGGCAATGCCTTGGTTGATACGTATGCCAAATGTGGTGCTCCTGTGCAGGATGTCATCTTTTGGACCGCATTGATTGCAGGATATGCTTGACAAGGCCAAGGCCAAGGCCAAGAAGCTCAAACCTATTTTTTGTAAATGTGAAGCGAGGGCCTTTCTCCAAACGCTATGACCTATGCGTGCATCTTGAAGAACTGTGGCTCTGTGCAAGATGATCTTGAAAAGAGATGTCGTGCTTGGCATTGCCTTGGTCGATATGTATGCCAAATGTGGTGCACTTCAAAAATCACAAAAAGTGCTTGAGAAGCTTACTATTTGGAATGGTGTGCATTGATTGCGGTATATACACAACAAGAGCAGCGACATAAATGTCTAGGCTATTTTCAACGGATGCAAAGTGAGGGCCTCTGTCCAAATGCAATCACCTATGTGTACATCCTGAAGGCATGTGTTCTGTGAAAGAGGTTGATATGGGCTTTAAAAATCACTCCTCCTAAGTTGGTTCATGGTGGAGGCCTCTATGACATCTTCCCAACCCTGCCACATAGAACATGGCCTCCCTTGAAGAGCATGTAGAATCCTGGGGAATATGCAGAGGGTAAGCTCTTTGGCTTGGCAAGGGGTGTAGCCTTTCCTACAGATCATGCCTTGTGTTGTTGCTAGCCATAGGTAGCAAGGCGTGCAGGCAAGAAGCTCTGGGTTGTTTTTAGGAGATGCGAAGCAAGGGCCTTTGTAATAGAAATCGCCTATGAACTTTGAGAGTAGCGGAATTAGGGAATTAGATAAAGCACTTTTGTGAGATTACTTTGTGAGCATAGCTGGTGAACTTAATTGGTGGTAGCAACATAAACATGGTACTTAGTTAACTTGGCATGAACAATACTTTTGCAAGAGAGAGAGTTTAGAGAACATGACAACAGTTGAGGACCGGATTCATATGGAGCCGGTCCCCCCTCCAATAGGCATTTGTATTATAGTTTCTCCCATCAAGAGAGACTTCGTACAATACAATCTTTGTGTTCCTTGTGACCTAGGTGATGCAATGAAGATGGAAAGCTTCATGCATCACAAGCATAACATAAACTTTGTAGAAAGCATTAACTATGGCAAGCCTCAGTTCCAAGGCCTCAAACACCTTCGAAGGTGGAGAGAGCTAGCGGGGAATGAGGGTAGGGAAGAGGAAGAAGAAACATTTCATAGGAGAAAGAAATAGTTCCTCACTTATTATCACTCTTCTTGTTAGCATACATAATAGCATAGTAATGAAGATGGAGAAGATGGCAAGCTTAAGCATTGAAGCATGGCTCTTGGCTGGATTTGCATTCCATAGCCAAGAGTGTTGGTGTAGGCTCTCACTTCTCGACAAGCTTGGAGAAGGAGGTGGAGTTCCTCCACTTTCATCAAGTGAGAATGTACTAGAAAAAGTGAGTGTGTGAGAGGTGTATACCCCCAAAGCATACCCCTTGCTTCCTTTGGGCGAGCCCCCCCTTTTTGCTCAATCTTCAAGCTTATTGGACTCCTCTCCCCTAGCCAATCACATGCAACATGCATTTCAAGCACATGGGTAGTCTTTGGACAAGTGTCCTCCTTATCCCTTTGACAGAGAGAGCCTGAAAATATCTAGATATTTGCTGGATGGAACTAGAAGCTCATTGGACCCCTCTTTAGCCCAGCCAATAGCATTAAAGCACACCATGTGGCTAGGCATAGGGAGAGTCTGACATGTGTCCATGTGTCCCTTGAGAAAAGGGGGTGGCCTTTGGGTGAGTGGGAGGTTAAGTCAAAGATTCCCCTAACTTTGGGGCTTTCCCCCTCCTTTGTAGGGTCTCTTTTTGACTCAAGCACCTTACCCCCAATGCATGGGAAGCTTCTCAAGCACCTTCCTCATCAAGCATGACAAGCACCTCAATCACCTTAGTCATCAAGCCTGACAAGCACCTCAAGCACCTTAGTCATCAAGCACGACAAGCACCTCAAGCTTAGGTTGGGTTCCCACCTCAAGCTCAGCCCTAGCTTGCCTAACATGTATATTTGCTTACTCTAATGTAGCATTGGAAGCATTGACAAGGTTCATACTATCCTTGAGCTGGATTCCTTGCATCCATCTAGCATCTTCAAAAAGGATACTTTTTGAACTTAATAAGATATCATCACATAATCTTACCATGTCGTAGTACCTTGTCTTCATGGCAAAGGATAGCTTCGGGTTGTAGCACCTCCTCTTGGTCTTCTATTTCGGGAGGGTCTTCAATAATTGGTTCACTTGGTGGCTCTCCTTTGTAGGGCTTAAGTAGGCTCACATGAAAAGCATTGTGTATGAGCCAATGTTGGGCAACTTGAGTTGATAAGCCACTTCATTGATTGGCTTCAAAATTTGAAAAGGATCATAGTATCTTCTTGCTAGTTTAGCATTATACTTTTGATGGCCCATAGGATTTTTTCTCGTCGTTTGCCTCAATCGAGACTTGGAAAACTTAACTAATACCCAATCTTTTTCTTTGAATGTTGAGGCCCTTCTGTGCTTATCAACAACAGCTTTTTGCCTTTGTTGAGAGATGGATATAGCCTCATTAATCTTTTGAAAATATTTTTGCAGGTCATGGCTATACTCATCGGCAGCGAAGATCTTCCCATGTACTTTAAGTAGCAAGGGACTTTTAGATCTTCCCTCTATAATCTCAAAAGGTGTTTTTCCCGTAGAAGTAACGATAGTATTATTGTACGCATACTCTACAAGAGGTAAGTACTTTTCCCATTGTGAGCGTTAATTTACTTCTATAATATAGGTCTTTAGTAGATCAAGAATCGTAAGATTGGCTATGTCACTTTGGCCATCCGTCTGTGGGTGATAGGCTGAAGAGAAATTCAATCTTGTACCTAGATTTTCAAAGAGACCTTTCCAAAACTTACTGGTCATTCTACAATCTCCATCTGACACGATGGATGTTGGTAATCCATGGTGTTTGAAAATATGGGATAAGAAGAGAGTTGCCATTTGGTGTGCCTTAATAGTGTTTTTGACAAGAATAAAGTGTGCTTGTTTGCTAAACTTGCGACTATTGTCCATATTCCCGAATTCCCACGGATCGACTTGGGTAATCCAAAGATAAAATCCATGGATATAGTCTCCCATGGTGAATTAGGGATTGGCAATGGCTGGAGTAATCCAAGTTGCTTCCCTCTATCATAATTGGTCTTTTGGCATACCACACATTTTGAAACATACTCTTGTATGTCCACTTTCATGGTAGGCCAATAAAAGTATGTCTCTACTCCTCAAAGAGTAGGTTGAATGCCTCTATGCCCCGTATAGGGAGGAGCATGGGATTCATACATGACTTTCTCACGAAGGGAGTGGGTAACACATAGCCTATTTCCATGGAGAAGATAACCATCCTGCAAGATGAATGGTTCCTCTTTCTTCCCCAAATCAAGGGCTGACATTATGTCTTTAAAGTCAGGGTCTGTAATGGGAATGGCCAATGAACTTTGAGAATAACGGAATTAAGAGAATTAAGGTGAGCATTTTTGTGAGATCACTTTGAGAACATAGAGGGTGAACTTAATTGATGGTAGGAACATAAACATAGTAATTAATTAACTTGGCATGAACAATACTTTTGCAAGAGAGAGAGTATTAGAGAATATGACAATAGTTGAGGACCAGATTTACTTGAAGCCGGCCAAAAGGCGTTTGTATTATAGATAGACTTTGTTACAATACAATCTTTGTGTTCCTTGTGACCTTGGTGATGCTATGAAGATGGAAAGCTTCATGCATCACGCGCTTAACATAAACTTTGCAAAAAGCATTAACTATCCCAAGCCTCACTCCCAAGGCGTCAAACACCTTCGAAGGTGGAGAGAGCTAGTGGGGAATGAGGGTAGGGAAGAGGAAGAAGAAACATTCCATAGGAGAAAGAAATAGTTCCTCACTTATCATCACTCGTCTTCCTTAGCATAGCATAATAGCATAATAATGAAGATGAAGAAGATGGCAAGCTTAAGCATTGAAGAATGGCTCTTGGTTGGATTTGCATTCCATAGCGTGTTGGTGTAGGCTCTCCACTTCTCAACAAACTTGGAGAAGAAGATGGAGCTCTTTCATTTTGCACTCCACACAAATGAGAGAATGTGTGTGTGTGTGTGTGTGTGTGTGGGTGGGTGAGTATACGCCTTCTCTCATGCTTGGTCCACCTCTCTCTCTCTCTCTCTCTCTCTCCCTCATTATATTTTATTATTTCATTTGGACATGTGTCGTCTTTTTTCTCTTTGAGAGAAAGAAATTATTTATTTATTTTTTTGTATCTAAATTTTCGCATCACAAAGCGAAGAGTTGTCGGTGTAGGCCTCCCTTCTCACAAGCTTGGAGTAGGTGGTAAGCTTTCCATTAAAGCTTGAGAAGGAGAGAGAGTCTTCTTTACTTCACACATGAGATTGTGTGAGTGTGTGTGTGATAATGCCTTGCAAAAATCAGCCCCCTCTCTCTCTTGGTCGACCCCTCTTGCTATTTGCTCATGCTACAGTCTCATTGGACCTCCCTAGGGCTAGCCAATGATAATTAAGCAGTATAAGTGATAGCCTTCTGACATGTGTCCCCCTTTCCCCTTTTGTGAGAGCTTTATGTAATTAATAAATGCAACTAAACTCTCATTGGACCCCTTTGCCTCCTGGCCAATAGGAATCAGGCAAGCCATTGGGCTGTTGAATGCTCATTGGACCCCTTGGGAGACTGTCCAATAGTCTTCTAGAGAGCTTAATTCTCATTGGTTCTTTTATTAAAGTGTTTTTAAATATATTAACCTAGATTTACTCTAGCCTAATTCTCATGGGTCCACCTCCAAGGCCATCTAATAGGGACTGGGTATACCTTGTGGGCATCTGGGCTAGGGAGCTGACATGTGTCCCTCATTCCCTTTGTGTAAAGGGAGCTTGTGTGTGTGTGTGTGTGTGTGTGTGTGTGTGTGAGAGTTTCTCTCTCATCCCCTACTCCCAAGGCTCGCCCCCTCCTATGTAGGGATTGATAAAGACTTTTGGGACACACACAAAGCATCCAATTCCCCCCATGCTTGACCTTTGGACACAACCTTTGAATTTTGGAACCTTAGCATTTTGGAAGTCTTAATGGGCTGAACCTTAGGGTCTTTAAGCCCATTATTGCACATGGATCTTTTGCAGATGGCCCCCCCTTTGGATCCCTATTTTCCCTCCTTTGGATCCCTATTGTGGCCGGTCTGCTAGCTTAACCAATATTCTAGCTTTTTCTCCCCTGGCACTTCCCCATATTAAATGATCAGTTTAACATGAGAAAATCATTTAGGAGAATTAGATATTGATTATTATGACATTACCTCTCTCTTGAAATCATAGTCATCCTCGACTATGGGGTAGAGAAGATGAAGCATATTCATAAGTCCTTTTCTTAGTGGGTAGAGGATCCCTATGTTACCCTACGACATCATTCCACAATGGATGACTAGTCCATTTGGCGCTTCAGAGCTTGAGGCTGCCGCAAGCATGTCTGCACATTAGTCTTATCAATCTCCATAGTAGAGTGACAAGCTCTACTTGGTGTTTGGGAGACGTCGTCTCTGCAAACTTGATCTAATCATGCATACTACGTCATTTTTTTGCACAATAAAGAAAAAGAGAGTCTTATAAGACAAAAAATTTGTTCATTTTTAACATTTTGTATATTTGCTTACTTTTGGAAAGCATTGTAAGCATTGACAAGGTTTAGCTTATCCTTTAATTGTATGCCTTGCATTCATCTAGCATCTTCAAAAGGATAATTCTTAAACTTAATAAGATATCATCGGATAGTCTTACCGCCTCTTAGTACCTTGTCTTCATGTCGGAGAATGGACTCGGACTGCAGCACCTCTTCTTGGTCCTTGATCTCCGGTGGGTCTTCAGTAGTTGGTTCTTGAGGTGGCTCTCCTTTGTAAGGCTTTAATAGGCTCACATGGAAAGCATTGTGTATGAGCCAATGATTGGGCAACTTGAGTTGATAGGCCATCTCATTGATTGGCCTAAGAATCTGGAAGGGACCATAGTACCTTTTTGCTAGTTTAGCATAGTACTTTTGGTGTCCCGTAGGATTCTTGCCCGTCGTGTGCCTTAATCAAGCCTTGGGAAATTTTAATAAGACCCAATCATTTTCTTTAAAGGCTTGGGCTCTTTTGTGCTTGTCAACAACAACGTTTTGAGATAGAGATAGCATCCTTAATCTTTTGAAAAGATTCTTGTAGGTCTCGGCTATACTCATCTGCAGCGAAGATCTTCCCATGTACCTTAAGTAGCAAGGGACTTTTTGATCTTCCCTCAATTACCTCGAAAGGTGCTTTTCCTATGGAAGTATGTACAATGTTATTGTAAGCATACTCCACTAAGGGTAAGTACTTCTCCCATTAGGATCTTTGATCTACTTCCGTTACATAGGCTTTTAGTAGATCGAGAATTGTTAGGTTAGCTATTTCACTTTGGCCATCCGTTTGTGGATGATAGGCCGAAGAGAAGTTTAGCCTTGTCCCTAAATTCTCAAAGAGACCCTTTCAGAAATTACTGGTCGGTCTAGGATCTCTATCTGACACTATGGACATTGGCAAGCCATGGTACTTGAAAATTTGTGAAATGAAGAGGGTTGCCATTTGATGGGCTTTGATAGTCTTTTTGACAGATATAAAATGAGCTTGTTTACTGAACCTGTCAACTATTGTCCATATTCCCGTATTCCCATGGATAGACTTAGGCAATCCAAAGATAAAATCCATGGATATGCTCTCCCATGGTGAATTAGGGATTGGCAAGGGTTGAAGCAATCCAGGTAGGCCAATAGAAATATGTTTCAATTCCCTTTAGGGTAAACCGAATCCCTCTATGCCCGCGTAAGGAGGAGCATGAAATTCATACATTACTTTCTCACGTAGTGAGTTAGTAACGCATAGTCTATTGCCATAGAGAAGATAACCATCTTGTAAAGTAAATGGTTCTTCTTTCTTCCCTAATGCAAGGGCTGAAATCACATCTCTAAAATCGGGATCAATAGCATACTCATCTATCATTGAAGATAGATCATTGTGAGTTGCTATGGTAACCGCATTCACTCTCGGCCGTCTTGAGAGTGCATCTGCTACTTGATTATGCTTGCCAGCAATGTGAGCAATATGAAAATGAAATTGCAAAAGGAAATTTTCCCACCTCATTTGTTTGTTGGAGAGCTTGGTCTGCGTCATGAAGTACTTAAGACTTTGGTGATCCGTTCGCAGAATGAAAGGAGTCCCCAATAAATAGTGCTTCCATGAGTCTAAGGCATGTAGAACTGCAAGGAGTTTCTTTTCATATATGCCTAGAGCTTGCTCAACAGGGTCGAGCCTTCGACTTTCATAGCCTATGGCGTGCCCTTCTTGAAGCAAAACAGCTCCAAGGCAATCACCACAAGCATCACATTGGACCTCAAATGGTTTTGAGAGATCCGGTAGTGTAAGCACAGGTCGAGAGATAAGATTTTCTTTAAGCTTTCGAAAGCATTGTTCTCCTTAGCAGACCATGTATACCTAACGCTTTTCTTTGTTAGGTCATGTAATGGTCTCGTAATTTGTGAGAACTTTTCTATGAAGCGTCTATAGCATGCACACATACCTATAAAGCTTCTTAGTTCATGAAGATTCTTTGGTTTAGGCCATCTTTTTATTACCTCTAACTTTGATGGATCCATTTGGATGCCATCTTGAGAGATAATGTGACCTAAATACTGAATCTCTTGCAAGAAAAAATCACTTTTCTTTCGATTAACATAAAGTTTATTCTCTCTTAAAACTTGAAATATTACCTGGAGGTGTTGCTTGTGTTCGTCTAATGAATTAGAGTAGATGATAATATCATCAAAGAACACTCCAGTGAAGGTTCGATGAGGCTTGAACAGCTTCTCCATCAAGCGGTTGAATGTGGTTGGTGCATTGATCAAGCCAAAAGGCATGACAATGTATTCGTAAAGACCAAATGTGGTATGAAATGCGGTCTTTACAATGTCTTGATCAACTATCCTTATTTGATGATAGCCACTTTTTAGGTCAATCCTACTGAAGTAGGTCGATCCTTGTAACTTATCAAATAGGTCTTCTACCTGTGGAACGGGAAACGTATTCTTGATAGTGATCCTATTTAGTGCTCTATAGTCGACACACATACGATATGTGCCGTCTTTCTTTTGCACTAATAGCACAGGTGAGCAAAATGGAGATGAGCTAGGCCTAGCCATGCCCTTCTCAACTAACTCATGCACTTGCCGCATAATCTTCTCTTGTTGATCTTGAGAAACTCTATAAGGAGGTTTGTTAGGCAGTGAACTTCCTGGAAGAAGTTCAATTGCATGGTCATCATTACCTCGTTTAGGAGGTAGCTCACAACGGATGTCGTCAATAAAAACATCTTGAAACCCCTTGAGAAAATTGGATAACTCTAATTCCTTTTGGTTGCTTTTATTTTCTTTTGCTAAAGCATTAGGTTCATTTTGAGAATCTTTAACAAAAATCATGTACACAGAAATAGAGCTCTTTATTGACTTGTTGAAAGTTGGTGTATGTACAATGGGTATAGTGTTACCCATTTCCTTAGCATCTATATACATATCATTTTCCCTGGACTTAAAGAAGATTCTCCTTTCAGGGAATTTAACATTGGCAGCCAGGCGATCAAACCATGGTGCCTGTCATAATAATCAATATCTAATTCTCCTAAATGATTTTCTCATATTAAACTGATCATTTAATGTGGGGAAGTGCTAGGGGAGAAAAAGCTAGAATATTGCTTAAGCTAGTAGACCGGCCACAGTAGGGATCCAAAGGAGGGAAAATAGGGATCCAAAGGGGGGGCCATCTGCAAAAGAGCCATGTGCACCAATGGGCTAAAAAGACCCTAAGGTTCAGCCCATTAAGACTTCCAAATGCTAAGGTTCCAAAATTCAAAGGTTGTGTCCAAAGGGTTAAAGCTTAGGGGGAATTGGATGCTTTGTGTGCTCTCCAAAGTCAACACACATCCCTACACATGAGGGGGTGAGCCCTAAAGGTAGGGGATGAGAGATAAAGTCACACACACACACACACACACAGGCTCCCTTTACACAAAGGGAATTAGGGACACACGTCAGCTCCATAGCCCAGATGCCCACAAGGTGTGCCCAATTCCCACTGGATGGCCTTGGAGGTGGACCAATGATAATTAAGCTAGAGTAAATATAGTTTAATTAATTTAAAATCATTTAATAAAAGAAACCGATGAGAATTAAGTCTCTTAGAAGACTATTGGGCAGTCTCACAAGGGGTCCAATGAGCATTCAGGAGCCCACCAATGGCTTGCCTGATTCCTATTGGCCAGGAGGCAAAGGGGTCCAATGAGAGTTTAGTTTAATTATTTAATAACCTAAAGCTCTCACAAAAGGGGAAAGGGGGACACATGTCAGACGGCTATCACTTATGCTGCTTAATAATCATTGGCTTGACTTGGGGAGAGCCAATGAGGGCTCAGCAAGAGCAAACAGCAAGAGGGCTCGCCCAAGAGAGAGAGGGGGGGCTGATTTTTGCAAGGCATTATCACACACACACACTCACACAATCTCATGTGTGAAGAAAGAGAAGACTATCTCTTCCCAAGCTTTAATGGAGAGCTCATCACCTACTCCAAGCTTGTGAGATAGAAGCCTACAACGACACACTCTTGGCTTGTGGATGCAAATCCAACCAAGAGCCAAGCTTCAATGCATGCTCATCTCCTCCACCAAGCTAATTACTAAGCTAAAGCTATGCTAATATGAGTGATTATGTGAGGAGATGTACATCTTTCTCGTAAGATACTCCTTCTTCCTCTCAATCTACTCTCATACCCTGCTAGCTCTCACCATCTTCGAAGGTGTGTGAGGTCTTGGGTCTAAGAACGGGGATAATTAAAGTTGTGTTTGTTAAGTGTTTTGTTTAGTGCATGAAGCTTTCATCTTCATTGCACTAGTTAGTCTTGAAGGAACACAAAGAATTGTATTGTACAATGTCTCTCTTGATGGAAGAAACCATAATACAAAGCCTTTTGGAGGGGGGACCGGCTCCATGCAAATCCGGTCCTCAACTGTTGTCAATAGCTTAATTTCTCTCTCTTTTGAAAGTATTGTTGATGCTATCTAACTAGGTGTTATGCTTTTTGTTGCTCTCTCCACCCAAGCACTCTTGTAATTCTCATTAGGAATCTATTCTAATGAAATGCCCACTATGTTCATGCTAATTTCCGCTACACATAGTTTTTAGACCATTAAATGTTACATTGGTATCAGAGCTCAAGGTTTCTCTTTTCTTGCTCAACAAGCGAGGTCCTCAAGCTAGCTACAAATGGTTGGTATTATTAATTGCCTGTGAGTAAGTAGAATAGGGATTTTTCAGCCTTGCAGTGCCCCTGCCTTCGTGTAGTTAACGGGGCATCACCGTCTAGAGCTATGGTCTTAATAGTGGAGTCCTACGGGGCTTGCCTACGGCTTAACCACTATTGAGCTATTAGAAGCTTGACGGGAGCCGGTGCTGTTTTGGTTTTGAAAGACCCTGTCTTCTATTCCTTGCAATTAATGGTATTCGAGTCGCGGGTACAGTAGCTTGAGTGCTTTTTCTAAAGGGGTAAAGAGGAGTAGCAACTAGGGCTTGAAGTGCCAAAGTACACCTAAAAAGTTTACACCTAAAGGTTGTTAGAATGGCTGACAATAGTAAAGAGAGTGAAATTAATGTTGATAACTTTGATTTTGCTCATGAGCAAGCTACTAATGATGCTTCAATGCTTGTTAACTATCTTGTTACTAGGCTTCAACAAGCCATGGGCAATCCATCTCTCCAAAGTGAAGTGCAACGGCAGCTCCGTGCTCACGGGATTCTCCAAGCTCATCACCATGACGAGAGAACACCTAGGAAGCCTCCTTGTGAGACTACCAAAAGAGGTCTCTCTCCGATTCGGGAAGAAGAAGAGAATCCATATGAAGGGCTCAAGAATCTACTTCTTAATGATGCATCTCCTTCCCAAAGGAGAACTCAAGAGCCTCCACCGAAGGAACGAGAAAGAAGCGAGTCTCCCGCCACCTCGGCGGAGATGGCTCCACGAAGACGGCGGGCTAAACGCTCTCCATCACCACCAAAGCAGAGAAGACCATCACACTCTTCTCCACACCATAATTCAAAGAGGGATGATAAAAAGCAAGAGAAGAAAAAGGCGAGAAAGAGGACACCCTCTTCTCCATCTTCTTCATCCTCTTCCTCTTATGAAAGCGATGGTGAAGACGACAAAGATCAAGACAAGAAAAAGGCGAGAAAGAGGTCACCCTCTTCTCCACCTTCTTCAAATTCTTCATCTTCTGAAGAAAGTGATGGTGCAACCTTTGAACACTCAAAAAGAAGAGGCCATAGGAAATCCTATGCCGCATGGAAGAGGTTGTCCAAATTGAAGAAATTCAAAGAGGGAGGGAAGAGCATCTCTTTCCTTACCTATGATGGTACCTTTGGTGCTACGGACAAAGTCTTGGCCTTTATCCAGCAATTTGATGCGGCGTTTGGAGATGAGGGCTTCATGGAGTCCTCCAAGCTACGCCATGTAGCTATGCACTTTCAAAAGTCCGCCAAACAATGGTGGTCTAGCCTACGAGCCAACGGTGAAGCTCCACGAACATGGAAACCTTTAAGAGCTTCCATTATGAAGCAGTTTTTGGCCACCGATGCCAAAGACAAGGTACTCACCGAATGGCGAAGCTTAAAGCTCTCTCCCAATGAATCCATCCATAAATATGTAGACAAGTTTTGGGACCTACAACTCAAAGCCACTGTCTTCAAAAAGTTGGATTTTGGAGAGCAAAAGCAACAATTTTGTGCGGGCTTAACCGAAGAAATGGCGGAGTATGTCAACTCCCAAAGGCCACGTACCATATCGACGATAATACACCATACTATGGTGGCCTCTCGAATCAATTTCCAAACAGGGGCTAAAAGAAATAATAAGCCCCCGGAAAACAAGGGTTCCAATGAGCCTAAGGGGAAGGACAATGTCCAAAAGTCTCCTAAGGGCAACTCCAACAAAGCTAAAGAGAAGGGAGTTTACAAAGGTAAGAACAAACTCTCTCCTGAAGAGCTTGAGTGTTATCACAAGGATAACCGGTGTTTCAAGTGCGGCGAACAAGGGCATGCGTACCGCGCTTGTCCCCAAAAGAACAACCGCCAAGATCCTCCTAGAGCTTCCTTGGTTGAAATCCAAGAGGAGGAGACTCACCAAACTCATCACAAAGGATCTCCTCTATGCCATGATTGGGGAAAGGTAAGAGAACATGATGCTTTTATTCTCTTTGACCCTGGTTCTACTCACAATTTTATATCTATAGAGTTAGCCACCAAGCTAGGCATACAATCCTTTGAGATGGGAGATGTCCTACCCCCAAACAGTGCCTTCAAGGGGCAAGAAGCTTCAGTCACTCCCTTAATCGAGAAATTGAGGCTTCATGTCCAAGGCTATGTGGACAAAGAGGACTTCTTTATCTCTCCTCTCAAGCATGAGGATGTAATCCTAGGGGCACCATGGTTTTGACCGCCTGGCTGCCGATGTTAAATTTCCTGAAAGGAGAATCTCCTTTAAGTTCAGGGAAAAAGACATGTATATAGATGCTAAGAAAATTGGTAACACTATCCCCATTGTCAATAAAGAGCTCTATTTCCGTGTACACGATTTTTGTTAAAGATTCTCAAAATGAACCTAATGCTTTAGCAAAAGAAAATAAAAGCAACCAAAAGGAATTAGAGTTATCCAATTTTCTCAAGAGGTTTCAAGATGTTTTTATTGACGACATCCCTTGTGAGTTACCTCCTAAACGAGGTAATGATGACCATGCAATTGAACTTCTTCCAGGAAGTTCACCGCCTAACAAACCTCCTTATAGAGTTTCTCAAGCTCAACAAGAGGAGATTATGCGGCAAGTGCATGAGTTAGTTGAGAAGGGTATGGTTAGGCCAAGCTCATCTCCATTTTGCTCACCTGTGCTACTAGTGAAAAGAAAGACTGCACATATCGTATGTGTGTCGACTATAGAGCACTAAATAGGATCACTATCAAGAATAGGTTTCCCGTTCCACGGGTAGAAGACCTATTTGATAAGTTACAAGGATCGACCTACTCCAGTAGGATTGACCTAAAAAGTGGCTATCATCAAATAAGGATAGTTGATCAAGACATTGTAAAGACCGCAATTCTCACCACATTTGGTCTTTACGAATACATTGTCATGCCTTTTGGCTTGACCAATGCACCAGCCACATTCAACCGCTTGATGGAGAAGCTGTTCAGGCCTCATCGAACCTTCACTGGAGTGTTCTTTGATGATATTATCATCTACTCTAATTCATTGGAGGAACACAAGCAACACCTCCAGGTAATATTTCAAGTTTTAAGAGAGAATAAACTTTATGTTAATCGAAATTAAAGTGAATTTTTCTTGCAAGAGATTCAGTATTTAGGTCATATTATCTCTCAAGATGGCATCCAAATGGATCCATCTAAGTTAGAGGTAATAAAAGGATGGCCTAAAATAAGGAATCTTCATGAACTAAGAAGCTTTATAGGTATGTGTGCATACTATAGACGCTTCATAGAAAAGTTCTCACAAATTGCGGGACCATTACATGACCTAACAAAGAAAAGCGTTAGGTATACATGGTCTGCTAAGGAGAACAATGCTTTCGAAAAGCTTAAAGAAAAGATTATCTCTCAACCTGTGCTTACACTACCGGATCTCTCAAAGCCATTTGAGGTCCAATGTGATGCTTGTGGTGATTGCCTTGGAGCTGTTTTGCTCCAAGAAGGGCATGCCATAGGCTATGAGAGTCGAAGGCTCGACCCTGTTGAGCAAGCTCTAGGAATATACGAAAAGGAACTCCTTGCAGTTCTACATGCCTTAGACTCATGGAAGCACTATTTATTGGGGACTCCTTTCATTCTGCGAACGGATCACCAAAGTCTTAAGTACTTCATGACGCAGACCAAACTCTCCGACAAACAAATGAGGTGGGCAAATTTCCTTTCGCAATTTCATTTTCATATTGCTCACATTGCTGGCAAGCATAATCAAGTAGCTGATGCACTCTCAAGACACCCGAGAGTGAATGCGGTTTCCAAAGCAACTCACAATGATCTATCTTCAATGATAGATGAGTATGCTATTGATCCCGATTTTAGAGATGTGATTTCAGCCCTTCATTAGGGAAGAAAGAAGAACCATTTACCTTACAAGACGGTTATCTTCTCTATGGCAATAGACTATGTGTTACTAACTCACTACGTGAGAAAGTAATGTATGAATCTCATGCTCCACCTTATGCGGGGCATAGAGGGATTCAGTCTACCTTAAAGGGAATTGAAACATATTTCTATTGGCCTACCGTGAAAGTGAACATACAAGAGTATGTTTCTAAATGTGTGGTATGCCAAAAGACAAAATTTGATAGTGGGAAGCAACTTGGATTGCTTCAACCCTTGCCAATCCCGAATTCACCATGGGAGAGCATATTCATGGATTTTATCTTTGGATTGCCTAAGTCTATCCATGGGAATACGGGAATATGGACGATACTAGACAGGTTCAGTAAACAAGCTCATTTTATACCTGTCAAAAAGACTATCAAAGCCCATCAAATGGCAACCCTCTTCATTTCACAAATTTTCAAGTACCATGGCTTGCCAATGTCCATAGTGTCGGATAGAGATCCTAGAATGACCAGTAATTTCTGGAAGGGTCTCTTTGAGAATTTAGGAACAAGGCTAAACTTCTCTTCGGCCTATCATCCACAAACGGATGGCCAAAGTGAAATATCTAACCTAACAATTCTCGATCTACTAAAAGCCTATGTAACGGAAGTAGATCAAAGATCCCAATGGGAGAAGTACTTACCCTTAGTGGAGTATGCTTACAATAACACTGTACATACTTCCACGGGAAAAGCACCTTTCGAGGTAATTGAGGGAAGATCAAAAAGTCCCTTGTTACTTAAGGTACATGGGAAGATCTTCGCTGCAGATGAGTATAGCCGAGACCTACAAGAATCTTTTCAAAAGATTAAGGATGCTATCTCTATCTCACAGCAAAGGCAAAGGCTGCTGCTGACAAGCACAGAAGAGCCCAAGCCTTTAAAGAAAACGATTGGGTCTTGTTAAAGTTTCCCAAGGCTCGATTAAGGCACACGACGGGCAAGAATCCTACGGGCCACCAAAAGTACTATGCTAAACTAGCAAAAAGGTACTATGGTCCCTTCCAGATTCTTAGGCCAATCAATGAGATGGCCTATCAACTCAAGTTGCCCAATCATTGGCTCATACACAATGCTTTCCATGTGAGCCTATTAAAGCCTTACAAAGGAGAGCCACCTCAAGAACCAACTACTGAAGACCCACCGGAGATCGAGGACCAAGAAGAGGTGCTGCAGTCCGAGTCCATTCTCCGACATGAAGACAAGGTACTAAGAGGCGGTAAGACTATCCGATGATATCTTATTAAGTTTAAGAATTATCCTTTTGAAGATGCTAGATGAATGCAAGGCATACAATTAAAGGATAACCTAAACCTTGTCAATGCTTACAATGCTTTCCAAAAGTAAGCAAATATACAAAATGTTAAAAATGAACAAATTTTTTGTCTTATAAGACTCTCTTTTTCTTTATTGTGCAAAAAAATGAAGTAGTATGCATGATTAGATCAAGTTTGCGGAGACGACGTCTCCCAAACACCAAGTAGAGCTTGTCACTCTACTATGGAGATTGATAAGACTAATGTGCAGACATGCTTGCGGCAGCCTCAGGCTCTGAAGCGCCAAATGGACTAGTCATCCATTGTGGAATGATGTCGTAGGGTAACATAGGGATCCTCTACCCGCTAAGAAAAGGACTCATGAATATGCTTTATCTTCTCTACACCATAGTCAAGGACGACTATGATTTCAAGAGAGAGGTAATGTCATAATAATCAATATCTAATTCTCCTAAATGATTTTCTCATATTAAACTGATCATTTAATGTGGGGAAGTGCTAGGGGAGAAAAAGCTAGAATATTGGTTAAGCTAGCAGACCGGCCACAGTAGGGATCCAAAGGAGGGAAAATAGGGATCCAAAGGGGGGGCCATCTGCAAAAGATCCATGTGCAACAATGGGCTAAAAAGACCCTAAGGTTCAACCCATTAAGACTTCCAAAATGCTAAGGTTCCAAAATTCAAAGGTTGTGTCCAAAGGGTTAAAGCTTAGGGAGAATTGGATGCTTTGTGTGCTCTCCAAAGTCAACACACATCCCTACACATGAGGGGGTGAGCCCTAAAGGTAGGGGATGAGAGAGAAAGTCACACACACACACAGGCTCCCTTTACACAAAGGGAATTAGGGACACAGGTCAGCTCCCTAGCCGAGATGCCCACAAGGTGTGCCCAATTCCTACTCGATGGCCTTGGAGGTGGACCAATGAGAATTAAGCTAGAGTAAATCTAGTTTAATTAATTTAAAAACATTTAATAAAAGAAACCAATGAGAATTAAGTCTCCTAGAAGACTATTGGGCAGTCTCACAAGGGGTCCAATGAGCATTCAGGAGCCCAATGGCTTGCCTGATTCCTATTGGCCAGGAGGCAAAGGGGTCCAATGAGAGTTTAGTTTAATTATTTAATAACCTAAAGCTCTCACAAAAGGGGAAAGGGGGACACATGTCAGAAGGCTATCGCTTATGTTGCTTAATAATCATTGGCTTGACTTGGGGAGAGCCAATGAGGGCTCAGCAAGAGCAAATAGCAAGAGGGCTCGCCCAAGAGAGAGAGGGGGCTGATTTTTGCAAGGCATTATCACACAAACACTCACACAATCTCATGTGTGAAGAAAGGGAAGACTATCTCTTCCCAAGCTTTAATGGAGAGCTCATCACCTACTCCAAGCTTGTGAGATAGAAGCCTACAACGACACACTCTTGGCTTGTGGATGCAAATCCAACCAAGAGCCAAGCTTCAATGCATGCTCATCTCCTCTACCAAGCTAATTACTAAGCTAAAGCTATGCTAATATGAGTGATTATGTGAGGAGATGTACATCTTTCTCATAAGATACTCCTTCTTCCTCTCAATCTACTCTCATACCTTGCTAGCTCTCACCATCTTCGAAGGTGTGTGAGGTCTTGGGTCTGAGAACGGGGATAATTAAAGTTGTGTTTGTTAAGTGTTTTGTTTAGTGCATGAAGCTTTCATCTTCATTGCACTAGCTAGTCTTGAAGGAACACAAAGAATTGTATTGTACAATGTCTCTCTTGATGGGAGAAACCATAATACAAAGCCTTTTGGAGGGGGGAATGGCTCCATGCAAATCCGGTCCTCAACCAGGGTCAAAGAGAATAAAAGCATCATGTTCTCTTACCTTTCCCCAAGCATGGCATAGAGGAGATCTTTGTGGTGAGTTTGGTGAGTCTCCTCCTCTTGGATTTCAACCAAGGTAGCTCTAGGAGGATCTTGGCGGTTGTTCTTTTGGGGACAAGCGCGGTACGCATTCCCTTGTTCGCCGCACTTGAAACACCGGTTATCCTTGTGATAACGCTCAAGCTCTATAGGAGACAGTTTGTTTTTACCTTTGTAAATTCCCTTCTCTTTAGCTTTGTTGGAGTTGCCCTTAGGAGACTTTTGGACATTGTCCTTCCCCTTAGGCTTGTTGGAACCCCGTTTGGAAATTGATTCGAGAGGCCACCATAGTATGGTGTATTACCGTCGATATGGTACGTGGCCTTTGGGAGTTGACATACTCCGCCATTTCTTCGGTTAAGCCCGCACAAAATTGTTGCTTTTGCTCTCCAAAATCCAACTTTTTGAAGATAGTGGCTTTGAGTTGTAGGTCCCAAAACTTTTCTACATATTTGTGGATGGATTCATAGGGAGAGAGCTTTGAGCTTCTCCATTCGGTGAGTACTTTGTCTTTGGCATTGGTGGCCAAAACCGGCTTCATAATGGAAGCTCTTAAAGCTTTCCATGTTCGTGGAGCTTCACTGTTGGCTCGTAGGCTAGACCACCATTGCCTTGCGGACTTTTGAAAGTGCATAGCTACATGGCATAGCTTAGAGGACTTCCTGAAGCCCTCATCTCCGAACGCCGCATAAAATTGTTGGATAAAGGCCAAGACTTTGTCCGTAGCACCAAAGGTGCCATCATAGGTAAGGAAAGAGATGCTCTTCCCTCCCTCTTTGAACTTCTTCAGCTTGGACGACCTCTTCCATGCGGCATAGGATTTCCTATGGCCTCTTTTTTTTGATGGTTCAAAGGTTTCACTATCACTTTCTTCAGAAGGTGAAGAATTTGAGGAAGGTGGAGAAGAGGGTGACCTCTTTCTCGCCTTTTTCTTGTCTTGATCTTCATCGTCTTCACCATCACTTTCATAAGAGGAAGAGGATGAAGAAGATGGAGAAGATGGTGTCCTCTTTCTCGCTTTTTTCTTCTCTTGCTTTTTGTCACCCCTCTTTGAATTATGGTGTGGAGAAGGGTGCGATGGTCTTCTCCGTTTTGGAGGTGATGGAGAGCGTTTAGCCCGCCATCTTCGTGGAGCCATCTCCACCGAGGTGGCGGGAGACTCAATTCCTTTGGTGGAGGCTCTTGAGTTCTCCTTTGAGAACGAGATGCATCATCAAGAAGTAAATTCTTGAGTCCTTCGTATGGATTCTCTTCTTCTTCCCGAATCGGAGAGAGACCTCTTTTGGAAGTCTCACAAGGAGGCTTCCTAGGTGTTCTCTCATCATGGTGGGGAGCTTGGAGAATCCCATGAGCACGGAGCTGCCGTTGCACTTCACTTTCTCATTAGCAAAATCAAAGTTATCAACATTAATTTCACTCTCTTTACTATTGTCAGCCATTCTAACAACTTTTAGGTGTAAACTTTTTAGGTGTACTTTGGCACTTCAAGCCCTAGTTGCTACTCCTCTTTACCCCTTTAGAAAAAGCACTCAAGCTACTGTACCCGTGGCTCGAATACCATTAATTGCATGGAATAGAAGAGAGGGTCGTTCAACACCAAAACAGCACCGGCTCCTGTCAAGCTTCTAATAGCTCAATAGTGCAAGCCTCGTAGGACTCCACTATTAAGACCATAGCTCTCAACGGTCATGCCCCGTTAGCTGCATGAAGGCAGGCACATTGCAAGGCTGAAAAATCCCTATTCTACTTACTCACAGGCAATTAATAATACCAACCATTTATAGGTAGCTTGAGGACCTCCCTTCTTGAGCAAGAAAAGAGAAACCTTGTGCTCTGATACCAATGTAACACTTAATGGCCTAGGAAATTAATATGAACATAGTGGGCATTTCATTAGAATGGATTCCTAATGAGAATCACAAGAGTGCTTGGGTGGAGAGATCAACAAAAAGCATAACACCTAGTTAGATAGCATGAACAATACTTTCAAAGAGTGAGAATTCAAGCTATTGACAACAGTTGAGGCCCAGATTTACATGGAGCCGGTCCCCCCTCCAAAAGGCTTTGTATTATCGTTTCTCCCATCAAGAGAGACATTGTACAATACAATTCTTTGTGTTCCTTCAAGACTAGCTAGTGCAATGAAGATGAAAGCTTCATGCACTAAGCAAAACACTTATCAAACACAACATCAATTCTCTCCGGTCTCAGACCCAAGACCTCACACACCTTCAAAGATGGTGAGAGCTAGCGGGGTATGAGAGTAGATTGAGAGGAAGAAGGAGTATTCTTACGAGAAAGATGTACATCTCCTCACATAATCACTCATATTAGCATAGCTTAGCTTAGTAATTAGCATGGTAGAGGAGATGAGCATGCATTGAAGCTTGGATCTTGGTTGGATTTGCATCCACAAAACCAAGAGTTGTTGGTGTAGGCCTCCCTTCTCACAAGCTTGGAGTAGGTGGTGAGCTTTCCATTAAAGCTTGAGAAGGAGAGAGAGTCTTCTTTACTTCACACATGAGATTGTGTGAGTGTGTGTGTGATAATGCCTTGCAAAAATCAGTCCCCCTCTCTCTCTTGGTCGACCCCTCTTGCTATTTTCTCATGCTACAGTCTCATTGGACCTCCCTAGGGCTAGCCAATGATAATTAAGCATTATAAGTGATAGCCTTCTGACATGTGTCCCCCTTTCCCCTTTTGTGAGAGCTTTATGTAATTAATAAATGCAACTAAACTCTCATTGGACCCCTTTGCCTCTTGGCCAATAGGAATCAAGCAAGCCATTGGGCTGTTGAATGCTCATTGGACCCCTTGGGAGACTGTCCAAGAGTCTTCTAGAGAGCTTAATTCTCATTGGTTCTTTTATTAAGTGTTTTTAAATTAAGTAAACTAGATTCCTAATTCTCATTGGTCCACCTCCAAGGCCATCCAATAGTAATTGGGTACACCTTGTGGGCATCTGGGCTAGGGAGCTGACATGTGTCCCTCATTCCCTTTGTGTAAAGGGAGCTTGTGTGTGTGTGTGTGTGTGTCTAAGTTTCTCTCTCATCCCCTACTCCCAAGGTTCGTCCCCTCCTATGTAGGGATTGATAAAGACTTTTGGGACACACACAAAGCATCCAATTCCCCCCATGCTTGACCTTTGGACACAACCTTTGAATTTTGGAACCTTAGCATTTTGGAAGTCTTAATGGGCTGAACCTTAGGGTCCTTTAAGCCCATTGTTGCACATGGCTCTTTTGCAGATGGCCCCCCCTTTGGATCCCTATTTTCCCTCCTTTGGATCCCTACTGTGGCCGGTCTGCTAGCTTAACCAATATTTTAAGTTCTTTAGATTACCAGACTAACATGGCATAGAGAGAGTAGAAAACACTCTCTTTAACCATAGATTGAAGATCATATTTACCTAGATAGTATGCATGATGAAAGGTGACTAGTATCTTTAATTATCCCTTAATCTCCCGCAAAAAAAACCTTTGATTGTTTTTTTAACTTACTTTTATTCTCTTACCTAAATTACTCTTATAAAGGTAAATGTCATAAAGTAAAGGCAACTAAGTAATGGAATTCGTTTTGGAACTAACCTTATTTTTTAAAAAGAGGAATTATAATTTCTTCAAAAGAAACGCTCTTATGAAAGGCCCACAACTTTTTCTTGATTTTTGCATAAATTATGTGTGTAAAAGTTTTTATGACATACTTAAGTTAACATCCGATTCTCTCAAGAAGGGGTTGAGTTTTGAAGGGTAATTTTATCATAACCAAAGGAGTTCTCTTTGGATCATTCCGAGTAGGGTTATCTTCCTTCCCCTCTTGTCAATTGGAAAATCCCAAATCCTTAAATCACTCCTAGCTACAAAATTAATCCTCTCCACGGTAGCCAGGTATACCTAAATCCCCTCTCAAAGAAGGATTTGTTAACCATTGTGTTGTATAGCACGTGTTAATCCTACTTTCGTTTTCCTCTTTTGGGTAGTTTTCACAGCAAGTGTAATCACTCAACATGGCTGATAACAACACATGTTTTCAAGATGTTTATTGTTGAGAATAAATTAGATGGAGGTAACTACCTAATGTGGGCTTACATGATGATACATGTTCTTGTGTCAAAGGGTATCTGGAATGTTATGCAAGGCATTGATGTACATCTGCCTTTTCTGGATACAGTCTATATAGAGAATGTTGTAGGTTCTAGTAGATGTCTTGCCAGAGTTGTTTTGCCCACAGTTGAGCGATCTCATTGGGATGTAAGAGATGCACAAGCTCATGCATTGATTGAATATAAGACTATTACTCCTACATTCGCTCAACAAAATCAGCAAAATAGGCTTGAGATACTCTAGATGGTCTTTTTGCAGAGAACAATAATACAAAAATTGCATTGCTATGTAAAGACCTAGAGTTAAAGATTATGCAAGAGGAAAATGACATGGATACTTTTCTTGCTAGTATCAAGAATATCAAATGAGTAACTCATTTTTGCAAATGAAGTTATTTCTTACAGTTCACTTATATAGACTGTTCTTGATGCATTGTTAGACTCTAACTAGACTTTTGCTAGTACTTGGAGACTTATGACCCAAGGAAACCCTCAAGCTATCAAGTTTGATGCATTATGCACATTGTTGTTACACATATGTTTTTAAGATGCTTGTTGCTGAGAAAAATTGGATGGAGATAGCTACCCAATGTGGGCTTACATGATAATCCATGTTTGTGTCAAAGGGAATCTGGAATGTTGTGCAGGGCTTGCACATAAGGTTTTTGATGTGCACCAGTCAAAGATGTAGTCTACTGGAATATATCTTGGAATGCATTTATTGTAGAGTATGCATTGTAGGGAGGGCAAGAAAGTGTTATCCTGTTTCTAAATTCTATATGGTGGTTAGTATTTATGCCGAGTCTAGTATAGCTACCAGTGTACAAGTCATTGACATGTGACTCTAGGATATGCCCAATATGGAAGAATTACAAAGTGTTGCGCTATCTTCTTTTAAGAAAAGTGAGATTCTCTCACCAAATGAGGAACTTGAAGCATGCAAGAAGAAGAGAGGGGTGAACAATTTCATGATGCCATTGCTATGTTAGTTAAGGGCTCTTGGAAAAGAAAAATCTAGTCTTTGCAAACTTGTGCATGGGATATGGTCTCTTACAATAGAATGTAGGCTATGACTTCTTTGTTTGGCTAGCTAAAATAAGTTTTTGGGAGAATTTTTTTTGATTGGTGAGTGATGCAGTGAGTACTCAAGAGAAAGTTATGACTAGGCGTAGTGGGTTGTTGAGTGTGTTTAAGAATGTTGCCAACATGGCCGAATCCTATGTTGGTGGGTGAATAGGCTCTCAAGAAGGTGCGATTGCCAAAACGCTATCATTGGCCCATGAAAAGGTAGGGCATTGTGGAGGTTTTTATTATCTCATCACTTTTTGAGGTTCTTATTTCCTCTCAAAGGTCTTGAGATGAGGAGAGTCCCCTAAAAACATAGGTCCCTTACCTTGCTCACTTTCTCTTCTTTATCCTTGGCTTTTCTCAACAGTCCTCAACCTCTCTTGGTTTTTCATGCCCTTCATAGCACGCCTCAAGCAAAGCTTTCCACTTGGCTCCTGCGCGAGCCTCTTTGCAGGTCGTGGCTCACTTGTGGACAAGATATGTGCACATGAGCAACGGTGTGCTGAGCTTATTTCAGAGGACGCTAATGTCTACCTTGGAAAGCTTCTTTGCTCCCCTTTTTGAGCCTTAATAAGTGAATAATTGTGCCACTTGGCCATATTTTCGGTTAGGTGGGGAGTTTGCCCTCGTGAGTGCATGTGTGCCCTGTTTGAGGAGCTTTAGGGTTTGTTTATTGCAGAACATTGCAAGTGGAGTAGAGTTTTCAACATGTGGTGTAGACTGTTGCGGCAAACACAATACTTGGCGGTGAAGGCATCACGAGTGACGAGCTAGAAGGCGTGGGTGCCGCCCATGATGGGCTTGCTGCCCCAGGTTCATGATGTTTGTTTTAGAGAAGCCCTTCCAAGGTGTGTGCACTCGAGGTCTGTGTTGATGTTGTTGTCCACCATTGCATTGGCGAGCGGGTTAATGCAATGCCTATTGGATAATTTGTTGGTTACATTTAAAATAATAAAATGAAATATTCTCAGTGTGTTGTGTTGGTGGTAGATTTTGCTATTTTTTGTGTGTTGCAAATCCTTTTGAATTTTTGATGCGGTGTTGGAACTGGGAAGAGGGTTGCGATTGATTTTTGAAGACTCCTATGGGTTTGGGATTGCAGTCTTAGGATTTTTTTAGAATCTCTAGGTGTGGGTGTTTGAGCTTTGCGTGAAGTTTAACATCTTGTTTCCTTTGCAATGATAGGAGCGTTGTCTATTAGTTTGCGTGATGTAGCTGAGCAAGCAATTAGTCCTAGGCGTAACGGGTTATTGTTTGAGAGCGTTTTGCATTGATGAATAAAATGGCATGTCTCTTTGACACATGTTTTTGAGGCATTTCGGGTCATTTAATTGAGAAAATCACTTCTTTGGGGATCATATTAGGTTTTTTAGTAGAACTCTTCTAGATTATTCAGAACCCTGTCATATTATTTGTTATCTTGTGGGATCCATGGACTCATTATAGATGTTTAAACTAATGTGGGAGTTCTAGAGCTTTGCGAATTCAATCAGCGTTGAGTTTGGGAAAAAGCTCATGAAATTTCTTGTACTTTATTTTATTTATGTTCAAAGCCATCATGTCCACATTTAAATTTAAGTTTTGAGACTATGCACTTGTTTCTTCTCTCCCCATCCCCCTCTCTTTCCTTTTGTTTCTTCATTTAGGCGTTGCAAAAAATCAAAATAGAAGGCAAAGATAATTTAAGAGATCTCTATAAAAATTATGTTTCTAGCTCATCTTTCTCCTTTTTAAATCAATACAATAAATGTTAGTAAGCAACAAAGTTATTCCTAGAGCTCTCTACCTCTAGTATTCTCTCTACCTCTCTCTAGAACTAGCATTCTCTCTCTCTCTCTCTCTCTCTCTCTCTCTCTCTCTCTCTCTCTCTCTCTAAGTGGCACTCTATTAGGTATCTTTTTATTTGAACACCATGCAAAAAAGAAATGTGATATATCGTCTTTCCTACTTTTGATAGCCTCACATTTAAAGCCATGAGCTTGAAGGTTACACTAAAGATCATAAACATTGCTAAAAAGATATTGTGAAAGATCTTCTCTTTGTCTAATAATTGCTTTCATGCTGCAAATATAAGCCTTGGTAAACCAATCTATTGTATACTTGCATTTTGGTGATATTGCCTTAGAGTTTTCTTGCAATAGTCTTCCTTTACTATGCCTTGCATTCAATGCAAGCTCAGTTCTAAGTTAGCAGTCTTGGGATTGTAGAAAAAAAGATTTCTCCACCTTTACATCTTAAAAGACCTGTAGCTTTCCCTCTTGTTGCTTACAAGATGCATTTCAAAATGGTTGGTTGGTTTGAACTCCTTGAACTTGTTTCTTGATTTGACTCTTGCTTTCTTTTTTTGAATCTTGATCCTTTGTGTGTTCCAAATGTTTCTATTGCAGATGCTAGAACAACTCCTTTGCCCCACCTTCCTCTTGTGTGCAAGGAAGAAGATCTAGATATTCCAAGACCTTGTGTTGTCATACCTTTGAATTTAGGTAGTGTAGTTGCATCCCCAGGTTGTGTTGGTTGCAATTGTCTCCCTCTAAAAGCTTGAGCCCTTAGGGAAAGCTTAAGAAGACCTCTTCATCTTATTCTATCAAGAAAGCATTGAGCTTTGTTAGAGGTATGTTCTTAAGACTTATCTTATGAGAGGGTTGTGAACATGGTTGTGTATTAATGCGTTGTTTGGTCCTTTAGGAAAAACTACAAGCAAGGAGAAGGAAGATAGTATTTCTCGCTCTACCAATAAGCAATCTTGTGTTAATATACAATAGTCTAAAAATAAGCCTATTGTAGATACTTTTAGCTCTCAGTTTCTCTTGATCCCAAAGCCCCCTGAACCCCTTCTAATCTCTCAAATTTTTGAGAGCTTAAACTTTCAATTTTCATTTGAGGGGAAGGTTTTGGCCAAGTATGGCACATACAAAATTTGTGAGAGCACTTACTATAGGTTTTTGAAGGAAGATCTTATCCGTAAGGAGTCGAAACACACCATTACTTTTGTGGTTTTGGAAGTCTATACTCCTTAATTTGTTGAGATATTTGAGGTGAATGAGTTCTTGCGCATAGAGGGTGCTTTGGTGCGCAATGATGAGGCACTTGCATGTGGCCCATGCATGTTGATCCAACAACTCTTGTAGTTGAAGCTGAACCTTTTGAATGTAAGTTAGTCCTCTTTCCTAAACATAAAATAAGAGATTTGGTTGTTGCTTACCCTCCACATCAGTGGACTTTGTGCCTAGTATAGCTTTCATGGTTGTGAAGATAGACAATGCAGCTAGGAGGGATGGTGGTAATAGCTTTCGTCTTGTCATTGCTGATGGTCTAGATTCAAGTGATAGAGCAAGTATAAGGAATTACTTCTCATTAATTTTGGATTTTTGTTTAATAAATTTTGACGTCCTCTATCATTATAAAACTTTTTTGTTTGTAGCTCTTGTTTGTGCCATCAAGGAGGTTGGACTACCATAATATGGTCAATGAGGTTAAAGAGAATGGTTCCTTCTCATGTGTTGCTCACAACATAAATGTGTTTAAGCAATTATCCAATACTCTCTCGATTGTTGATGCAACCATCTTATGCCCTCTCACGGACAAGCTACCGTGGATTTTTGAGATCCATCTTATCAAGCAAGTTGCCAATTTGGGTTTTGGGAAGAGCTTGAGCTCCTTGTTTGTAGCATGTTTTGATGCTCTTAAAGGCTGATTGATTTTTTTTTTTGATAGGTCTTTGGTTCCCTTGAGGTGGTAAATGTGAACAGCCTTGGTTTAGAGTACATTTGTGACTATTGCAAGGGAAATAGAGCAAGCTGCCAAGCATCAATTTCATTTTTCTTCTCATGTGACAAAGGTTTGATTATTCTCAAGGTTCCCTCCTTGCAAGCTAAGATTACTGAGACCGAGATAGAAAGAGTATCAATGTTACTTTGCATGGTAAAGTAGTTGATCAAGTCCTTGGTATGCAATGCTCCTCCTTAGAGTTGTATGAGAAAAATCGTATTGATTTAAAGTCCTCCTTCATTAGCCTCAAAGGCATTGGCACATTCACTATTGACAATCAAGGGCATGTATTGATTTCAAGCGCACATAAAACCTCTTGCCACACGAGAAGCTGTAGTGATCTCTTTTGAAACTGTCCTAAACCCCTATTTGTTGCCAATATTACATAGTTCCCTTTTGCAGTTAGCTTACCTAGCTTTCGCTTGAGCGATTTTTTCCATAGTTTTTAGTTGCAATGATTTTCGGTTGTAATTCCTTTCATGCAAACAACATCAATTGAGTATATACTCAAATTTCTACTCTTTGTTGCCTATGAATCGAGATGTTTTGTGCGACCTTTCATTTGTGCTTGGACATGACCTGGTCATTGATGCATTGCTTGATAATATTGTTGAGCTTTTGATTATGGAGATTCAAGTGCAATTGGTAGAAACTATGAGTCTGTTGAAACCATGGAGTATTGACTTGTCGCTATACATCAGTAACCTTGTGACCCTATGAGAGCGATTAAAATATCTTCTTGGCATGCATTGCACATCTAAAGTCTTGAGCATGCACCTGATTTCTCTTGTGTGTTATATCTATAGGTCTTTCCAAATTCAAAACCTAAACCAAATACGCATACGGTTTAGGTTAAACCTAAAACATAAACCTAACTAAAAGCGCAAATTTAAAACTTAAATGGTTTGAGGGATACTTAAAACTTAAACTTACAACCTAACTGAAAGTGCAAATGACATACGCATACACATACATATATGCCTTGTTCTTTGGGCAAAATAGAAAATATCAAGCACTATCTAAATAAAAATACCAAAAGGTGGTGCAATGGGAGCTAAAGAATGGTGATAGATGCTTTTTTGAAAGATATGAAAAACTTGTTTTTTAAAACAATGAAAATAATTATTGGGAAGGTCTTGGGTTCTATCTAGGTGAAATATAATGGAAATGGCCTATGAATTTGGAGAATAACGAAATTAAGAGAATTAGAGTGAGCATTTTTGTGAGATTACTTTGAGAACATAGAGAGTGAACTTAATTGATGGTAGCAACATAAACATAGTACTTAATTAACTTGGCATGAACAATACTTTTGCAAGAGAGAGTATTAGAGAACATGACAATAGTTGAGGACCGGATTTACTTGGAGCCGGTCCTCCCTCCAAAAGGTATTTGTATTATAAATTCTCCCATCAAGAGAGACTTGGTACAATACAATCTTTGTGTTCCTTGTGACCTAAGTGATGCAATAAGGATGGAAAGCTTCATACAATACAATCTTTGTGTTCCTTGTGACCTAAGTGATGCAATAAGGATGGAAAGCTTCATGCATCACGAGCATAACATCAACTTTGCAAAAAGCATTAACTATCCCAAACCTCAGTCCCAAGGCCTCAAACACCTTCGAAGGTGGAGAGAGCTAGCGGGGAATGAGGGTAGAGAAGAGAAAGAAGAATCATTCATAGGAGAAAGAAATAGTTCCTCACTTATCATCACTCTTCTTGTTAGCATAGCATAACAACATAGTAATGAAGATGAAGAAGATGGCAAGCTTAAGCATTGAAACGTGACTCTTGATTGGATTTGCATTCCATAGCCAAGAGTGTTGGTGTAGGCTCTTAATTTCTCAACAAGCTTGGAGAAGGAGATGGAGCTATTGCACTTTGCACTTTGCACTTCACACAATGAGAGTGTGTGTGTGGGAGAGTATACCCCCTCTCATGTTTGGTCCACCTCTCTCTCTCTCTCTCTCTCTCTCTCTCTCGCATTATCACAACACTGGCTTTGGGTTGTTTGTATACTACAAAGCTTCTCTTGAATTGCACTCCCCACAAACATTCTCATCTCCTGGTCTTGAGATCGTGGAATGCTTCTTTGCCATCCATGATTGTGTGCATCTGCATCTCATCATTGTGTATAAGTCGCCCAAAACACCCGCACTTTCCTTGCTAGCACACTTGGATGCATTGATAAGAAAAACTTCCACCAGAATGATGAGCAATATTTCGAAGCATTCTAGAGCGTTTTCACAGGCTTGTATTTATCTGTGTCAATTCTACACTTGAAGTTCAAGGCAGGCCTCGTGATTTCATCACTTGTTTAATCTCTGCTTATTAAGGTGTTTGGCTCAGAGTCTTACGTCCACGAAAGAGATTCTTATTAGGAAGCTTGGCTGCTCGACCAGCAGTGGTTAGTGAAGGTACTAGAAACCCTAAACATGTGAGCTCTCTGCATCACTGGTGCGGGCCTCCCTCTCTCTCTCTCTCTCTCTCTCTCTCTCTCTCTCTCTCTCTGTGCGCGTGCGCTTACAAGAAGGCCAGAACTCACTTATTTGGCGCATTGGGCTTTACTCAGAGCAATGTGCAATTGAGGTTTGCGCCCAACTGAAAAACTTTGTTTCCTCTCTGACGCTAGCTTCATTGTAATGGCCTTTCTGCAAGAACTCTGAGAGAGCCGCTTCCTGCTGTGATTTCATGGGTAAGTCTGGCAGCAGGAAGAAGAGGCCCAATGGGTCTACTTCGGTGACTGACATGCCCGGAAAGATTGAGACTAAGAGGCCTGACGTGCCTACCTCTGCTGCTGCTGCTATTCCCACAACAGAGATGCCTCCTGCGTCCTCAGCGTCATTGAAGATGGAACACTTGGCTGCTGTATTTCTTCATCGGGCACGCGAGCTTAAGGAGGAAGGTAACAGACGATTCCAAAGCAAAGATTACCATGGTGCAATGGAAAACTACGAGCAGGCCCTCCGGCTTACTCCCCGCAATCATCCTGACAGAGCTGTCTTCCACAGTAACAGGGCTGCCTGCCTCATGCAGATGAAGCCTGTTCAATATGAGGCAGTTGTTAGAGAATGCAGCCTTGCACTTGAAGCTCACCCTTGCTTTGGTCGTGCCCTTTTCAGACGCGCCAGGGCATTAGAAGCTCTTGGGAAGCCAGAGTTTGCTCTGCAGGATGTTCAGCTTCTCTTGCAAACGGATGGGAACAATCCAGATGCACTAGAGCTTGCAAGACGCCTTCGAGCAGCTCTTAGAAACAAGGAGGAGAATAATCAGGAGGTACTTGCTCGCTGCCGCCCTTCGTCCGTGCAGGTATCTCCTCCTCCGATGCATTCTGGGACATCTCCAGCTGCTTTGGGAGCTTCGGTAGTCAATGGAAGTCCTATGGCTGGCAAAGGTCCTCCCAAACTTGTTATAAAGAAGAAAGGAGGTAAGCCTGAACAACCTCATACCAGAATTCCTTTCTCTGATGCTAGGCAGAATGTTATGTTCATTCCTGAAGGCAGGCAAAGCAGTGCATCTCCTTCCATGCACAATGTGAAGGACGCCACTGAGCATGGGTGGCCTGACCACCCCCCTGTTGCCAGTGGGACAACATTGCCCTTGCAAAGCAAGACTGCGAATGTCGAATCTCAGAAAATGCAGTTCGCTACAAAACCTCAGGAAATTCACACTTCTGTTGAGACAACAAGGTCCGGCTCAACAGGCACGTCTTCTTGTGTCAAAAAGCAGGCAAGTGTACCGATGAGGCCTTTGAAACTTGTTTATGATCATGATATAAGGCTTGCAATGATGCCCCTTCTTTGCAAGGTCAAGGAACTTAGGGAGCTAGTCAGGAAGAGATTTCCATCATCAAAAGCAGTCCTGATTAAATACAGAGACGTGGATGGTGATCTTGTAACAATAACCAGCACAGAGGAGCTCAGGCTTGCGGAAGCAGCTTTGGAAGCGGAGCTTGCAAAGAAAATACACTCTACTGAGCCTCGTTCCTGTGAGGTAGGAGGTGCTAGTCCTACTCCCCTGGTTGAGCCATTACGCTTGCATATTGTTGAGGTGCCGGCTGAGCAGGAGCCAATTTTGGAGGATGAGGAGGATGAGGGTCCTGTAGAAAATGGGGTTGAGGGCAGCACAGAGGTACCACGCTTGGATTCTAGCAAAGAAAGTGCAGAGTTGAGTTCGCCTCATGCTGAGACAGATCTTAAAATAGTTACGGATAGAAAAGCTGGTATTCAAGGCAGCTGCTGTGAGGAGAGCAGTGATAAGGATGATGACGAAAATAAAAGTAAGGAAATAGAGATGGATGACTGGCTTGTGGATTTTGCACAACTTTTCCGCACGCACATTGGAGTAGATCCAGATGTGCACATTGATCTTCATGAGCTTGGAATGGAGCTCTGCTCTGAAGCCTTAGAGGAGACGGTTACAAGTGAGGATGCGCAGCCCTTATTCGAAGCAGCTGCATGCAAATTCCAGGAAGTTGCAGCACTTGCATTCTTCAATTGGGGTAATGTTTACATGTGTGCCGCAAGAAAACGCATACCATTGGAGGGAACAAATGGTGAAGGTGAGTATCAAAAGCAGCTACAGATGGCGTATGATTGGGCACAGGGTCAGTATGAGCAAGCCAGGTCGAAGTATGAGGAGGCTCTCAAGGTGAAGCCTGATTTTTATGAGGGGGTTCTAGCTCTTGGGCAGGAGAGTTTTGAGAGTGCAAAGCTTAGGTGGTCTCTTGCCGTAGCGAGCCAGGTGGATTTAACATCTTGGGATTCATCACAGACGCTTGGCTTATTTAGCAAGGCTGAAGAAAGAATGCAAATAGCATTTGGAATGTGGGAGAATTTGGAAGAAGTGCGGCTTAATGAAGCGAAGGCAGGTCATCGGGTGGTTCAAAGAGAAGTAGGTAAAGGTCATAGAGATGCTCCCCAGGAGCTATCGGAAGCTGAGACTAAGGAACAGTTTTTAGTCATGAGATTTCAAATTAACCTTTTTTGGGGCAACATATTGTTTGAACATTCTCAAGTTCAGTATAAGCTTGGTCTCCCATCATGGAAGATGCTGTTGGACGGTGCAGTGAAGAAATTCGAGCTAGCAGGTGCCTCTCCATCTGATATTGCCGTGGTGATGAATAACCACATCTCTAACTCTACTTGCTCATGTGAAGCAACAAAGCCAGTAGTAACTTCCAGTCAACCTACCTCTGTCGATGAAACAGATAGTAAGGTTGATGAGACAAAGGACATAGCAACTCACCCATAAGACTCTTCAAAGGACATGAACACAAGGGCAATTTCCTGTCTCAGTATGTGATTTTATGTTTTTGATTGGCTCATGCTTGGAAGTTTGCTCTATTGATGGTGGATTCTTCCATAGCCATTCACATCCATTCCTCGGGGGGGGGGAGTCTCCCTGCGCATTGTTTGTAATTTACGAATCGACGCGCAGCTTTTGTTTAGCTTACTGCTAAGCTCAAGTGCCTTATGAAATCAATACAGGCTAGGCGAAGAGCTATTAATGATGTAATGATGTAACAAGGGCAATTTCCTGTCTCAGTATGTGATTTTATGTTTTTGATTGGCTCATGCTTGGAAGTTTGCTCTATTGATGGTGGATTCTTCCATAGCCATTCACATCCATTCCTCGGGGGGGGGGAGTCTCCCTGCGCATTGTTTGTAATTTACGAATCGACGCGCAGCTTTTGTTTAGCTTACTGCTAAGCTCAAGTGCCTTATGAAATCAATACAGGCCTAGGCGAAGAGCTATTAATGATGTATGCACATGATGGTCATTGACACAAAAGTGTAGTTTAGAAATTTGAGCATCTGGCATCATGTTTGTGAGTACATTGGGTCAAATCCACTGATATGCTTGTACAATGTAGGTAGCCTATTAACTGTCTATTTGTGATTTTTCTAGAGGTTAAGTTCAATGAGATTATATGAAGAGGGTCGGCTGAAGCTGAGGGATCATTATGAATAATGTATTTTCTGATTTCAGCTCAGCAATTTTGAGTGTTGTGGTGGTAACTTCTGGTAGCCAATGCTCCTTGTCCCTGAATGGAGTCTTCTTTATAAGGAGTGGCTTACCTGGTATCCTGAGGGTTGTGAGGTGGGCAGCCTTGCAAAGGATGTAATCTAGTTGATTGGGTAAACACAATACTGGATAGTGTGGATGAATGCGGTTTTTTTGGACATTTAGGAGTGAAGTTTTTACTTGTCAGCATGACCTTTTTCCTCATTAATTGCTTTCAGAGAACCATGATTATACTTGAAGCGATGAATCCCAATGCACTGAAGAAAACAGCACACCCTTGCCCTTAATTTGAAGTTGACTTGTTCGTTGGTGTTTTGTTCTGCTAGTGGCAAGGGCTTGGGTGTTTTGTTGGATCTTTTGGCTTTGGAGATGGGGCAATGATAGTTGTAAGTGGATATCTTCAAATCATTGTTTGTTCTTTAGTTCTAAAGTTTGAGATTAAAAAAACCAAGACAGTTCTCTTTGCTTTTTACCCCACTTCTTGAACCTACCCTCCCCCCCCCCCCCCCCCCCCCCCCCCCCCCCCCCCCCCCCCCCCCCCCCCCCCCCCCCCCTCCCCCCCTTTCGCTTCCTTCTGTTTCTCATTCTCTCTCTCTCTCTCTCTCTCACATGCCCTTTTACTGACACATCCTTCACAATACTATTCCTTCTTTTTTGGGCATGCCATCTTCACTTCCTTAATATTTATTATGCTTGTTTCAGTTGTTTTGGTCACATGTACATGGCTCTATGTTCAAATATAAATGGGGTTATATGTGCATGCCACATGGACATATCTTATAATGCCTTTAGAGCTAATAATTGTTCATAGATATTAAGAATTTTGCCGGTAATTTTGTGAGCTTGTTCGTAACCACATCATCAAAGTTCATCCTATTGCCAAGAAGTAACTCCTGATGGTAGAAACAAACGTGCCACATACTGCAAATACTAAGCATAACAAGCATATATACAACTTCTGAGCCTGCTAAATAATGAAACTCATTTGGATGCGATGTGACAGAGCTACCTTCTAGCATTCTCAAATCAAAGGAGCTTCTCCATAAGGTACTCCTTGTTGGAAGCAATCGCTTTCTCATAAGTGTTGCATAGCTTCTTCCTTAGCGAATATGTGGTCTTCTTATTGATATATGAATTTATAGTGATTCTACCAAGTACAATCTAATGGTAAATTTATTCGATTCATTCGACTCAAGAAAATCTTCATCATCATACATGATAATAGGCTTGGAAGATAGCTAAACCTCTAAAAGATTTCAGCTGGAATTTCTCTTTTCACAATGAGAAATTGCTATCATTAATTTTTTATGTTAAAAGAGTTTCATGCTTGATGTAGACGTTGTCATATTCAAACACATACTACAGCAAGCACACGAAGAAAAGCTAGCGTAGTTTTAGCAAATAGCTTGACCCTATTTTAGTCAAAACAACAAGATAGAAATACACATATATCAAGTACATAATATATGGCAAGAGAATTACAGAAATTGAGTAGAAAAAGTGTAATTTTTATGTATATAAGTCAAAAATTACTATTATAAAAACATAGCTCAAATTGAAATCAAGTTGACTCAACATAGCATAGTTGGACTCGAAGTTGACCCTAATGGATGGTGCAGTTGTGTACGGGGTTATCGAACAAACCTAATTACACTCGATCAATGGTACTAATGCTCCCAATGCAAGGCTTTAGAAAAGACCTCACCAAAACCCTCCGAAAGGCTCTTAAGGATATATGCCAAAGTCATTTACATGCCTATACTAGACTTGCTGGCAACGACAATGTGATGACCACACAAATGTACAAAGGCTCTAACCACAAATACTCGGTAGATATAGAGAGACTAAAATTTGCTAAAATTGCAGATGTTGCACTCACACAGGCACCAAACTAGCAAACTTTCAAAGCTCCTACCCGAGTCAATCTCGTCTCAAGCATGCAATCGAGAGATATCAATCAAAAGAGCATAGCCTTGCCAAAAACACGTCAATTTTTGCCATATACACACATCAAATGATGATAAACCGCCTCAACATGACCATAAGCACATAAGCGAATCAAAGTAGCATCAAAGATGCTCAAATATGATATCACCATGCACGTAATATATCAACTAAGCCACAAAACACATCAAATTGTGTATAGACTAACACGATATCAAAGACCACATAAAAGAGGTAAAAGTTGCAAATGATAATCAAATCTGGCTTTCAACGACTCTTGACACATAGAAGCTCTCACAAATGAGCATAGTCTTGCACATCATATGCATTATATATGAGTGTGGGCACCTTGATTGATTAGCTAACAGTTGAGAGAGATTATTCATTAACTTTAGCATTTGGGGGTTCTTAAGGCATAGCATAACTCTTGTGGCGCATCACTGATAACTTACTAGAAAAAGGAAAGTATGAGAGAGAATAGCAATTGAATGAAATAGGTTTGGCTAAAGAAATTATACTACTCTCAATAAATATTTTCCGATAATTGCATGAGGGTCTGTTTATAAGCCTATCAATTATTTTCAATTTGTAGTTGCTATTGTGCTATCCAAACATCCTAGCCAAAAGACATCAATTCTACCTATTTTCCATGCAAAAATATTCATAGAAAATATCAAGGGATATATCTTTGTAGAAGTTTCAAGAACTTTCCTAAATGCCATTGGGACTTCCTTTATCATAGATATTCCTTTGGCATTTAGAACATTCTGAGAGGATGGCATATTCCATTGAATATGCTATATTCTAGTAAGGGGTGTTATCCACACGGAACATGCACAATCTTTTCTGACACTACCCCCTTAAAGTGTTGTTTATAACATGTCTACTAAAGTCGCCCCTTACAATTGTTAGATACATAAGCTACACTCTGTTCGAGTTGATAGATGGTAGTTCTACCCCCATATCCTCTACCATGGTGAAGGTTCCTCGTTCACGCTCTACTTTGAGCTTTTTGATTATTTAATTTTACTATTGTTCAGCAAGCTTCTCTCGATTGGGTGACTCACAGTTCACAAGAAGTGATTTATGCCACTTGTGGAATATGCATGGGCCCGGTTTTGTAGAGCAGGCTATGTCTCACTTTCATTGGAGAGAGGCTATGATAGCTAAGTTGTCGATTATTGAGGACAATGATACTTAGGAGGATTTATCGCTTGAATGTTCAAAGTCACTATCCTAGTACATGGACGACCCTTTGGTCTCATTCTCATTCATTAATTGTATAAGCATTCCCTTCAATTATTGAGTTATTTCGCTTGGGTCATACTCTCATTCTCTCCCTCTCAATGTTTATCTCTTCTCGCTAGCACTCCTCACCTCATTCCTTTATCCTCACACACCATTCTCTCCCTCTCAATGTTTATCTCTTCTCGCTAGCACTCCTCACCTCATTCCTTTATCCTCACACACTAAGGCTATGGCAGTAGATAATATACGTAGCGCCAACATGTTATGGTTGTAGTGCTTTAGTCAAGAGTTCCTTTGTGTCATCCTAAGACACGGGTTCAGAGACCTAGACGAGGGGTCTTGGCTGCAATGAAGTTGTCCAACCCACCCTTGATACATCCAAGTGTGGCAACCATATCATCACGCATGGGTTGCCCAAATTAAGAGTGAGTTGAGCCTGCCACATGTCCAAATCAAGAGTGCACAAGAGAGGTCTACAAACAAGGTATGTGACCAAAGGAGGGCAAGGGGAAGAGGGTGGGCAGGTGGGGGTGGTGATTACTAGCTCACACGGGGGCTCGCCCAGAGGGGATCTAGGGCCCAGATTTGGGGGAACGGAGCAGCTTTGATCTCGACCGTCCGATCGCCCCAATGAACTAGAGGTGGGTAAACCTTATTGGGTAAACCTTATAAGGTTTCACCATTTGTTGTGCCAACATGCGCATTGAAGCACGCTAGCGTGACGGTAGGGCTTTTGTGCAGCAACCGGGAGATCTCTGGTTCGACCCACACCCCGCGAGACCACTGAATTAGAGGTGAACTTGGGGCGCCATTTTGCCCCTAGTTGACTCTAAGTTCACCGTGGCGATCAGATGGCGGAGATCAAACCCGTACATCCCCCCTGAACTTAGGTGACCCTGTGTGAGATAGTGGACCGGGGGGGGGGGATACGATCGTTCACTCGACCATTGAGGAAGGGCAGGGGCGTGATGGGCTTGTGTGCACTTTTTTCCAACGGGGCTGCTAAACGTCTCCATGTCGGCACCACAACAGAGAGAGGAGGCATCCGGAAAGCAACAAGGGATATTGAGAACCAGGCCTGCCTAGATCAGACACATGCATTGTGAGAGAAAGAGAGCAGCCTTCCCTTCATCCTTAAGGTAGATGGGAGCTTAGGCCCTAGGGAGCAGGAGCACATTATCAGTTAAGGATTGCTCCCACATGACGAAATATTAGTGGATAATGGACAGTCAATAAATACAACACATGGCTCGTTATTATGCCTTATTCCTCCATTCAACGTTGGACAGGGCCAAAAATAGAAGACTTCTGTTGGCTTCTTGAATCATCAAATAATCGGATGACAACTTTGCATCAATGAGTTTTCAATCTTCGATTGAGCCACTTAGCACAGACAGAAAAATAATGGCTTGTATGGGGCACAAGAATGAAATGTAAGTAAAGGAGGAATGATGCAATAATTTTCCTCCATTCCTCCGTTGGAATACTCAGCTGCACCTATGTGGGAACCTCGCCTTTCCTTTCCAGATAAAATTTTAGCCATGTTCCGATATTGAGCCAAACCTCAAACTCTGACTGTGGCCTGCAGCAAAAAGAGAGGAATTGTGAGTACCATCCACATTTAATGTGCAACCGTGCCACAAAATCCTTCTGGCACATCTGAGGCATCAGTGCAATTCTATTTTCTTTTTTTGATCTAAAAACTTGGAAAACTTGTCAAAAAGTTTTGGGAAAAATTGAAGGTTTTTACACTGAACTCCTCCAAATTCTCTCTATATTTGTGGAATACTTTAATCTTCATCTCATCTTTGCTCTATAACCAATTTTTTACCTCTTATGTTTATTGGCACAGCCTTCGGCAGAAAGGCATCGATGGTGTATGCCTCATTGCCTAGGGAGCTTCAGCCCATGTAGAACGGAGTACCCTTCAAATTTGTGGAAGTATGTTTTGTTTTTCTCCCTCTTTTTTTTTCCGACACACCAGAGAGCCCACAGGGGGAGGTGCTTATCCCTTCCAAATATTAGCCATGTTGATGCACCACGTGCTGGGAACGACGGAGAGAGCTCTTAGCAACCAGCTAGGAACCTCCTCCTCGGTTGACGCACCCCAGGAGGAGGATGCACTGGAGTGTCCAAGGGCAAGAGCCCTAGCAACGTGAACACCAGGTGAGCACAAGGTGTCCCTCTAGAGTGTGACCCAACGGGGTATTTGAACCCACAGCCCCTAGGTTGAGAGGCCAAAGCCTTTCTCCCTCTTTAATATATCATTTCTTTTTCATTTCTCTCTCTACAACCAGAGTGAAAAGCAGCGCCAGCATCCATCTCCACACGCCTTGTTTTCATATTTAGACCTCTTTAGGGGGGCCATCGTGAGTTTTCACCTAGTTATCATGCTTCTCCGAAACTTTGGGTCCGAATTTCTTAACTGTTGACATAGAAATGCAATGGGGAATTTCCTTGAGTGATAAAATCCCTCCATACACTAATCAGTTCAACTAATTACCTGTCGATAGGATGTGCATCTTCTGGAAAAACAATCACCTTCACCTTCAAACCACGTGCCCGGAGTGCATGTATATACTGTGCATGAAACATGATACAATGTTAGAGCAAAAGTCACACAAAAAATGAACTCGACGGCAATCATTTTTCGCTCTAGTAAGCATAGATGTGTCTGTGGCATGGGGATGTGTCCATGAGTGGGAGCCATGCAGACAGGATAGTGAATGTTGAAGTGTTTATAACAAATGCTGTGTGTAATAAATTTAAAAATCCATATCTATAAAGGACTTTCAGTACTTCAAATAGGGAGACCACGTAGCTTTACTTGCGACAAGGATGCAATAAACCTATCAACCAACACCAAATGCAGTGGGGAACTGTGAACAACACCTGAAACCCATTAGAAATGGGAACTCTTCGATCTTGAGCTCCCAACAAGAACAGAGATGGAACCTTGACCTGTTTGCAAGCCCAAAGATCCCATTTTGAATAGAACTAAGTAGAGTTAAATTGCCTTTCAGCAGAATAAAATCACCCTGGTGTAAGTACCTTGTTGATATGAGCTATCGGTGATGCAAGAAAAAACTTTTCTAGATCTTGAGGTGAAGGGGCATCTGAGTAAGCATCAAGGCAAGGTTTCCCATATGTTTCCACAAAGCACCAGTCAGGAATGTCAGTGGTACCAACCATTGAGGAGATGTTGCACACAGGATTGATAATGGCAGCTGTGACAAAGCGATCAGGCGCCTGTAAACATAAGCTTCTGAAGATTGTTAGAAATAATCTGCATAGCATTGTTTTACAGAATAACTACAGTTAAATTTGATGCCAAGGTTTCATAATTGAATATGAGACATGACAACATCAGAGATTGTTGATCAACACGGAAACAAAGCCATGAGCCCCCTCTAAATGACACCACGACTATTCTTACCAGAAAATGTGAGGAAGAGAACAACTGAACCACCAAAGCTATGCAAAGGTATGAGTGTTTAAAAGGCTGAAATGAGTAAACAAAGCTATGTTCGAGCTACCAAGACAGAAAAAAATTGTGATGTGTATTCACATTGCGGTTATGAGGGTATTTTGAAGAATTTCTTGCAAAATCCTAGCCTTCAAACTGCAAGTTATCTTGCACGCATGATAGGACGAGCATATTGAACAGGACATTAAAGAGAACTGTGAGCTTGCAGAGAAGCCAGAGGCACAGAATTATTTTTAAATTATGAAAATTCTCAAACTCAAAAATTGAAACTGATTCAGAAACAGAAACCTTACCTGTCCTATCAAGTGTGCAGATAGGAACCCTCCATGTGATCCACCAAGAACTGCAACTTTGTCACTGTCAGCAAGGCCTTTGCCAACAACAAGATCCAAAGCTCCAAGAACATCTGCAACATCCTGCATTGAAGGAAAAACACATCAACCAATTCATATTAAAAATGGCTTTTGTTAACTTAGTACACTCACCTGATGGCCTGCCTTTCCAGGAAGTGATTGCAATATCTCTTCCCCAAATCCCAAGGAACCTCTGTAAAACAGTCTTATTAAGATGTTAACATCACAGACCGCAATAGCTTGTGAAAATAGACAGCAGTGAACAAAGCCTCATAAGTTTTCTTATTTGGGTAGCAATTTGAGCTTAAAGTACCTGTAGTTTACAAGGAGCAGATTGAGTCCCAACCCAACAAGAAAAGCATATGCTTTAGAGAAGCTAGTAGTGTACAAAGAGTGAGGACCTCCATGTACCACCACGACCAATGGACGTTTTGCCGGTGCATCATTCGAATCCTTTCTTGAAGCTGTGACAAATATTGCTTCATAATGCTGTTCCAAGCCTGCAAGCAATATACGATTATTGAAAAGAGTTGCAACCCCTTCCCCCCTTCTGTCCCTTTTCTCTGGAAATTTTTGCACGTTGAAAGTTTCAATTTACTAAGATTGCATATTATGTTCAACCAAAACAGTTGTATCAAAGTCCCTTATAATAATTTAAAATGCTTTCATGTATCTTACTAAACATAATGCAACACTCCTATTTCATATAGGGAACATCAAGCTTCATTGATACATTAATGAATCGAAGGGTAGCCAAGTTAAATTTTATTACCTTTATCAGAAGGAGCAGTGATACTCATGGTCTCATATGAGACTGATGACAGAATAGACTCAACCTGTAAGGAACACAGCTTAGCAAATATTTCAGCAGAATACCTTAATGCTGTTCTTGTGAGATGTTTACCTGGTCAGACAGCTTTAAGTAAGGATTGCACAAATCAAACCATTCCCAAGTCTTAGCCCCAGATGATGATCTTGGTACTCCCAGCTTCAAGCTGTGTGGCTCGCCAAAACTGCTTCTAGCTGACATGAGAGCGTATCACTTAAATAGCACAAAATTGCTACATGCAGATTGTGCTGAGCACCTCAGAAACATCATATACCTGCTAGTATGTAGTCATCATACAAAGAAAGAATGCTCCATGATGAGCCATCATTCTCAGGTGTAACGCGATATACATCCCCTCTGCAGTATTAATTAATCTCTCTCTCTCTCTCTCTCTCTCTCTCTCTCTCTCTCTCTCTCTCTCTCTCTCTCTCTGTCTCTCTCTCTCTCTCTCTCTCTCTCTCTCTCTCTAATACAGTTGGACACCAGGAGGACATGGGTAGAGCCGATGCAGGAGTTGGGCACGAAGATGGCTTTCTACAAAGAGCACCTTCTCCAACTTTCAGGAGATGGGTTTGTGACTCGTCCGAGCTACATGGAAACTCATTTGTCTCATGGTCTGCGATGTGCTATTGGTCAGATGCGCACATCCTCACACCAGCTGGAGACTGAGACGGGTAGATTCAGAGGGATACCGCCGGAGTCTAGGATATGTCAACTATGCGGTAGGGAGCCAGAGACAGAGCTACACTACATATGCCACTGCACTATGTATTATGAGATACGAGGGCGCTTCCATTGCTTATTCAGGGAGGGTTTTGGACCCCTAGATAGAGTCATGAGGTATCAGGATCACAAACTTCTTTGGATCGAGGGAGCCAAGAGAACAACCACCAGCACAGGTTTGTACCCGCATTCATACGAGAGGCACCTCATTGACAGGGCGACTGAGCTCGGGAGATCGAGCGACCACGACCGAGACACAGGAGCACACTCCATCGATGGAGACTCCAACAGAGGATCAGAGGCATTCTAGCACGACACCCAGATTGTCATTGAGGGCCTATTCTACATTTTCACATTTCACATTTCACACTTCATTTTCAGTTTTCATTTTTACTTTCAGTACTTTTTGTACTTGTACTTCAGACATTGTTTTAGATTCACCACTTTGTATCTGATGGTCTCATAGGTCATTTTGGCCTTTTGAAGACGTTAATATATCATTTCATCTCTCTCTCTCTCTCTCTCTCTCTCTCTCTCTCTCTCTCTCTCTCTCTCTCTCTCTCTCTCTCACAGGTCTTGAGTTCAACTCTCGTCGGATAGATCTTTGAGATTTCTTGGGATAGATTCCTACGACGTTAAAATCTTCTTCTTCTTCTTCTTCTTCTTCTTCTTCTTCTTCTTCTTCTCTCTCTCTCTCTCTCTCTCTCTCTCTCTCTCTCTCTCTCTCTCTCTCTCTCTCTCTCTCTCTCTCTCTCAGCAGTGCACAGGTGAGTGCCATCAGCAGCGCGCAGGTGAGTAGGTTCGTCCTCTCTCAGGTGAGCAGCGCGTAGGTGTGTGCCATTGGCAGCGCGCAGGTGAGTAGGTTCGTCCTCTCTCAGGTGAGCAGCGCGTAGGTGTGTGCCATTGGCAGCGCTCAGGCTCTCTCTCTCTCTCTCTCTCTCTCTCTCTCTCTCTCTCTCTCTCTCTCTCTCTCTCTCTGTGGGCGCTGCCGCGCGCCACCCCGAAGGGCTGCCGAATTTGGGCGCCACCACAGCTGCAGACAGGCGCTGCCTTTGCCGAAGATTCCATAAGTAGCAGGGGTCGCCACATTTGTGGCTTGGGTTCGATGGATCCGCCTACCGAAGGGGAAGGGCCGGGTGTAGATAGCTACACCACCCCAAAAAAAAACAACAACTACATTTAAACGGAGAAACAGAGATACTGTACTATCACCAGGATCCTTATGAGTTGGGAAAACCTCCGGGATACATGATGACCTAATGATGGAGAAGGTCCAGGTGATGCTCAAATCAGAGCTAAACTATATGAGGGATGACATTAGGAAGGAAATGCACACGAGCGCTGAGAGCTACAGGAACTCCATGTATGGAGACATGATGAGAGAACTAAGGAGAGAGATCTGGGGGATACAGAATGAGGAAATTCAGATCTTGAAAAAGGAAAGACGAAACCTAATCAAGGCCGAAGTAAATGTAACAGAATGCGTTATGCAAAAGAAACTCGATGAGGCAGTAGCAAGTTTTGAAGCATGGAATACAAATATGGAAAAGCACATGGGGAAAAAAGATGCAATAATCGAGGAGCTAAAAGGAGAACTTGCGGCTTGCAAATCTGCAACTGAGGAGAAGGGAGACGACCAACCTTTGGTGCTAAAGGAGCTCGAGGACATGAAGGATCAGATGAAAGCTCTACGGGAAGGAGATGAAAAGAAATCGAAAACGGCATCTTCATGGGTGGAACGTCTTTTGAAGACACGAGAAAAGGTTGATGAAGCAGAGAAATGGATTGAAGATGTGAAGAAAGGGAAGGCCCAGATGCCCGAGACCACACCTACCTCCACCATTATTAATATGACCATTGAGGAAGAGCAGAAAAGGAAGAATCGGGCTCTACATGAATGTAGATGACGAAGTGAAGGAACTGCTACAACGCATGGGCATCATAGAGCCTACTCACACAAGTGCATGGAGAGTGGGCAAGAAAGGAATCGATGAGAAGGAAAACGTAAAGGATAGGGCACTTATTCTCCGCTTCCCGAATATAGAAATAAGGAAAGAATTTCTAAAGAAGAGGCCAACTCTTAAGAAAACCGGTATTTTCCTGGGAGATGACCTTACATTGGCACAAGTGGCACACATGCAAGAGTTGATGCCAGAGATCAGGGCGGCAAGAGAAAAGGGGAAAATCGCCTTTTATAGAGGAGGGAAAGTAGTGGTTCTGGAAAAGCGCTCATCATGACGGTGCGAGACCTATGGGGCGACGCTCCGAATAGCGGCGTGGAATTGTAATGGATCATATAGGCTAGATGTAGGTGCCTTTGAAGACAGCTTTAGGGACAGAGACATAGTTTTCTACTCAGAGACACACTAGATACCGGGACAGCTTATGCCATATGTGAAGGGTTATTTATGGGAAACAGCTGGTCGACCAGACAAGAGATCTCTACGGGGTAGCCGGGGTTCAAGAGGAGTAGCAGTCTTATTTAAAGAGGAGCTGAAACCACTACTACAGATTATCAGGAAAGATGAGCAAGCAAGGTATATGTGGGTGAGAATGAGAGCCGAGACAGGTAAGATTTCTATATATTTCTATATGCTACTTCCCTCCAAGTACATCAGTCTACTCCTCACACCTAAAGGACAGTCCCCTTTCTCCATATTGAATAATGACATATGGGAGGTCTCTAGAGATGGAGACATCGTTCTCTTAGGAGACCTTAATGCCAGAACGGCCAACTCTCAAGCAGTATTCTATGATACTTATGAGGAAATGCTCAGAGAAGTGGATTTATCACAGAGGGGGCTTACTAGAAACTCACAGGATAAAGAACACACTGAATATGGGAGACATCTCATGGAGATGGCAACTATACATGGTTTGGCCATACTTAATGGTCTAGAGAATTTCCCTTTATCTGGGGGATTCACATGCTTCCTGCACAGGCATGGGGCCAGTACGGTGGATTATGTCATGACTTCACGAAGCTTTATTTCTAGTATCGAGGACTTTAAGGTGGGACCTAGACCGGTTGGGATTGCAGTGGATCATGCTCTCTTGACCTTATCAATCTCCTTCCAATACAATGCCTCTCAAGTACAAAGGAAGAAGACACACATAAGATATACTTTCACGCCAGAGACTGATTCAGTCTATGTGGAAAAGATCTATAATAGGATGTGGGCAGCCGAGCCAGTATATACTGTAGAGGAGATTACTTCTCAGTTAACAGAGATACTACATGGAGCAGCACAAGAGGCATACCCACATACTCAACCTGATCAAAAGAGAGGATCTAGGAGCATGCCTCAAAACAGTTGGTATGACGAGGAATGCACAGAGACGAGAACCCAGGTCTAGAAAGAGCTTACACTTGGGATCATCACATTTAAGCAGTCTCGGATTGCTCTTCGGCGTATAGTACCTCGCAAGAAAAGGGCATTTTTAGCCAAACTGGAGAAGGATTTATATCAACTCTTCTTGAGTCAGGACTCACATGAGGTGTAACAGACTTGGACACTCCAAGTCGAGAATCAACCGCGACAGCACCAAATAACCACTTCAAAACAATTCACAGATCACAATAGATTTGCACAGGCCCGGCGGAGTTCCGTGCCTAGAGATATTGGCCCCAAAGACTGGCACCCCTTTCGGTATTTCTTTTTATATTAATCAGATCACAGTACAAGAGTGTGGCTAGGGTTTCACTCTCAGACTCTGCGTCCAGATGCTCTGAGAAGTGAAGCCCTCACCACGTATTTAAAGGTACAAGGGATGCCCAAAAGCAGAGCCCCAAAAGCTTTCCAATTAAAAGCATAAGAGCTCAAAAGCTCTTCTCTCTCAAGCTCCTCTCTTTTTTTATTAACAAAAAAAGCACTTTCTTCCTTTCTCTTGTGTAGAGTAAAAAGCAAGATTCGCGTCGCTCATCATTATAAAAATTAAAAATAAATAAATAAAAAATACTTTTTTAGCCTCCCGATTTCCGGAAATTAGGGTTTCTGGCAGAAATTAGGGTTTGCAGGAATTTTAGGGTTTCTGTTGTCCGTAGCCACGTCATCACTTTGTGACATACCCCCCTCTTGAAAGCATTGTAATCGACCGCGATTACGTCTGCAAAACCGACAAAAGCCATAAACCGTCTTAGCAGACACTGACTGTTAGTACCTACGTACTAGGAACACACATCTAGCACATGTACAAAATCAACAGTCACATCACTAGACATCACATGACATTCAACATTCATTCGGATCTTAGACCATGATTTATCGGCAATGTAGCTAGCAATCACATCTAGGTCCAATCGGCTCATCGATGTCCGATTGACTAACCCCTATTGCAACCATGTCTATTCGAGACAAGTAGACCAAAATGCTGCAGTCATTTCGTCTATCAGTTCCTGCACTCAAAACAAGTCAAGAACAAATCAGTATCATTATCAGGAATTCCATTTCATAAAGTCATACAGCAGAATACTGTCAGCTCTCAATATCCCTGAAGCTCAAAGAGACATCAGTGACTCTAGTATCTAAATCAAGGCATTTGTTGACAAGGGAGCGGAGTGACTCCCCTCTTGTGCATCCCACTACACCAGATCTCCGACCAAGCTCAATTCTAGGTTCCGTTTGGAGTAGACTATGCTAAACCAAAAGCATCGAGGTAAAGTTTCACGATCTGAGAAGTATCTGCTAGGTCCTCCTCCTCCATCCACTTCGCATAAAGTGCAGGATAATTCTTGAACTTAACCAAGAACCGCCTTCGAACTTTACCCTTATTCTTCGTATCCTTATGAGCCAAAATTTGTTCAGGAACAAGGATCTCCTCGTTTTCTTCCACTTCGGGTTGCTCATCAGGCACATCACCTTTAAAAGGTTTCAAGAGACTCACATGGAAAGCATTGTGAATCCTCCAAGTATCTGGCAGTTTCAATCGGAAGGAGACATCATTTATCTTTTCAGTAATCTGGCAAGGGCCATAGTATCGCATACTAAGCTTTGGAAAAGCCTCTCCTTTCCCTTTTTCTTTCGTAGGCGTGCCTTCTCAAAACGTAAGAGCACCCAATCATCCTCCTTCAATTTCATGTCGCGACGATGGCTATCCGCTACCTTTTTCTGCCGTTCTTGAGAACTCTGCAAAGTCTCCCGAACCTTGGCAAAAGCCGTATCCAGATCTCGCGTATATTCATCCGCTTCAAAGATCTATTCTTTCATGCTCAAGAAGGGTGGAACCTTCGCAGCACCTTCAACAATCTCAAATGGCGCCTTCCCCGTCCAAGAGTGTATCGTGTTATTGTAGGCAAATTCCACCAAAGGTAAATATCTTTCCCATTGAGTCTTCTGATATGAGATATAAGACTTCAATAAATCTAGAACCACTGAATTGGCAATCTCGGATTGCCCGTCAGTCTGCGGGTGAAACGATGACGAGAACTGCAACCGCGTGCCAATGTTCTCCCAAATTGCCTTCCAAAACAAACTCGTAAATCTGGGGTCTCTGTCGGAGACAATCGTCTCAGGCATGCCATGTAATTTGAAGATTTGGGCCACAAACAATCTCGCTAAGTGATCCGGCTTGACTGTTTTCTTCACTGGAATGAGATGAGCATGTTTGCTAAATCTGTCAATAACAATCCAGATACCATCGTGACTACCCTGTGTTCTCGGGAGATCAAAAATGAAATCCATTGCTATACTTTCCCAGGGACGGGTGGGTATGGGTAAAGGTTGTAACAATCCCTGTGCCTTATGCCTGTCAAACTTGACCTTCTCACATACCAAGCAACTGCGCACAAACTCTTCCACATCTTTCTTGAGTCTCGGCCAAAAGAAATATCTCTCTACCCCTTTCATGGTGGTAGCAATGCCGCGGTGACCCGTAAAAGGTGGACACTGGCATTCAGTCATAAGCTTTTCGCTCAACGGCTGTGTAACGCACAACATAGTCTTTTTCATCAAGTAGCCTTCCCGAAGGGAGTATCCAGCTACCGTCTCCCCATCCCGTATCCGTGTGAAAATATCTGCAAAATCTGTATCTGTGGCATACTGATCGACCATATCCTCGAAGCTCCTAGAATGTATCGCAGAAATAGCCAGAATCAACGGTTTCCAAGACAAAGCATCTGCCACCACATTCTTCTATCCCTGCCATGGACAATCTGGAAGTGGAACTGTGACAAGATGTTCGCCCACCGCATTTGCTTTTCCGAAAGCTGCTTCTCTGACAAGAAGTAGCGCAAACTTTGATGGTCTGTGAAGAAAGTAAAATCCGTTCCGAGTAGGTAATGCCGCCACTGAGTAAGAGCATGGATAACCGCCAAAAGCTCTTTCTCATAAATCTGTGCTGTCATTGTCACAAACGGGAGTGCATAACAATATAAAATATACTCGGATAAATAGAATTTATCACTTAATATTGAAGCCAAAGGATATAGAGAGAAATAAATAGAGAGAGAGAGAGTGAGAAGATCGACACAGTACTGGGGACCAGAAGATGGGCTGGTCCCCCCCCTTAAAGAGAATCCTTTATTAGGGAGAATCTTTTTACAAGCACAAGAACCGAAGAAAACCCCTCCGTTCTAAATCTCTGACTCGATGGTCGTTCCTTCCCGTAAGGGAAATCCGAGAGACGAGCTCTCAATCCTTTTTCCGTCTATACTCGGAGTCGAGACTCTACAGACAATTTCCGAATTCCGTTCCTGGAATTCCCAAGCGTAGGCCAATGCCTTTTCGCTTCTCCTTCGCGATGAAGTACCTGCAAACACACATGTAAACACGCGACAACAATTCGTATGACGAATCCACAATAGATACCTGTCGCTCTTGCGCGGGAAAAGCGACTTCCGTGCTTCGTAGTCTCGCGATCTCTTGCGTTATCTGGCGGCAGAGTCTTCTCTTGCTGACGTTGGTAACCTTCCTTCGGTGAGGGCATGTGGTGCTTTTCTAGCTCCTTCACCACGGCACGAATAGCTGCTCGCGGAGAGATGGCGGCCTTTTTTTTTTTTTTTTTTTCTGTTCTACCCGAAATAGGGAGAGAGAATTCGCTGGCTGGTTTTGTTGCTTTATTTTCTAAGTGGCTGCCCACTAATTAAGTGGACGGCCGGCATATTTTTAAAATTGGTCTGAACCTGCCCAAAAACTCAATAAAACCTTATAAGTTAAAATCAATGCTTTCAGAGCACTTCCCAGGCGTCCCTGGATACAACCACATGCATGAATGCAATGCAAACATAGATTCCTCGCGGGAAAGCGTTTGCTCTTCCCGGAAAACTCGTTCAAATTTTCCGCTTTTTAAGAAAAGCTTCTCAGAACCCATCTTTATTCTTGTGCTTACGTCTTTACGCGTATTCCTCTTTCCAGTTCGGATTTCCTCTCGACTATGGATATCCCCTTTCCGATACACCCGTCACCCACCTTGTGACGCATCAGGAATACCCATCACCTAGTCCTTCCTACCGAACTTACGGTACAATCCCCTTCACGATGCTCTGTCACCCATCCTATGACGCATCAGAGATGTCCGTTCCCGGATGGTCGGATACTTCTTCCCGATGCTCCCTGTCACCCATCCGATGTGACGCATCAAAAGTACCCGTTCTTGGTGGCCTTACAGATATTCCCGTTCACAGTGCTCCCGTCATTACTTTGAATGGCGCAATAGGAATACTCTGTACTCGGATGTCTCCAGTGGAAAAACCCTCTCACTTAAAATTCCAATAATTCATTTAGAATTAGTTTCTTGGTGTTCCAAGCGAGAAAACCCTCTCACTTATAAATCCAATAATTCATTTAGAATTATTTTTCTGTCAGATAAAGCCAATTTAGCAACATCCCTCTCACTTATAAATAGTTGTCCTCAACTGTAGAGGTCCAACTGAACTGCCGGGGAGAAACCGGAAAGATTCCAAATCTTGCTCAAGGGTGAGTTGAGCTAGTTCTTTCTCAAAAGAGAACTTAAAAATTAAATTAAACAAAAATTCAAGAATTCAATAATTCAATACTTACCTTACCAGTTCATGTCCTTCCTTTAGTACCTCGAGGATATTCTTCACCAATCATCAAACTAACGAGCTATGTAAGAACTCATCATTCACGTCTTTCCAACAGATCGGAAGTTTTCCTTATCCAAGAATCTGTTAACTCAATTCCACCTTCTCAATTCCGAGAAGAATAAACCTCTAGAAATCAATCTAGGTCTATGTCCTTGCGCATAACCTTGCGCTATTAGTCCTGGGGATATTAAACCTCTTGTGTCCTCCCACATAGGGAATGCCCAAGTCATAGAGCATTAAGCTCGATGTCTTTCTTTCACAATTTACGATCACCTTAAAGAAGGTTCTTGTTCCGGGCCGTCGCTCAACGTAGGCGGACGGTTCCAATCCGAAGATTCCTTGTGCATGGCGGCACTTCCTTCCAATCTTATTCTCCTGCGAGTTATTACCACTAGCAGTGTTTTCCTTGACGTCCATTAACGTCTCTTCCTTGCAGAGGCCATCTTTGCAAGCATCAATGACGACTTGCAAAATCCATAGCATTTTCTGAACGTACATTCAAACCCGGTTCACAATAGAGCGAACCCTCTTTGATTCTCAAGGATATTCTCCCATTTGTAATTCTTACCATTTTGAAACGGTTGGCAAATTATATTCTTACAAACAGAATAGTTCGAATTTATTCCAGCAGCGTGTAAATGCTACTTGACCTGTTCATGGAGAAACATATACCGCAACCAAAAGTTGCTACTGTAATGGTAAAGGCACATAGTGTACTCAATGATCAAAGACCATCGGAAAACCTCTTCTCCGTAGAGAAACTCAAATTCCTTCTACCAAACACATCTCAAATAGAGATTCTCGTGTCGGAATATTCTTGCGCGCAAAAAGGCGCTCAAGAGAGTATAACAAACTCTCGTCCAGTTTCTGGGCATAGGTCTGCATCTTCGTGTGTTATCCATGTACTCAAAAGTGTACATAATTCTTAAGCTGTGTTAGAGTTTCGGTGAACCTGGGAAATTTCCTTTCCTTCGTAAGATTCTTAGAGCGAAGGAGCTCAACTTGACGCTCCCTTGGCTCGATCTTAGAGCAAAACCCGCTCATCAATAATTCTTGGATTCCTCGAGCACAGGCCGTATTCGTCACTTGTTCCTTCCCTCGTAAAGAGAGTATTCCTTCACTTGTGCAAAAAGCACTACCATGTCTTCCCTTACCGAGTAGGGGGTGTGGACTTAAAAAGTATTCAAGCTTAATGAAAGCTTTTCTTTGCTTGAAAGCTCAGAATGGTTTCTTCATAATTTCCTACCCGCAATAGCAGGTAATTTGTTGGAGAACTACCGGATACCAAATCAATCATGGACCTTCCGGATAGTTAAGCAAAGCAGTTCATCGTATAAAACAATGTTCTGACTCAACCTTACTCTCATAAACACTCGAGAGTGATTGTCCTGGTTAGACATAACCATATCTTGTGCAAGAGAGCAAACAAGCACAATGCATTTTATGATTTCCTCAAAGATGTAACTTTGATTGAAAACCTGCCCTCTCACTTAAAGTTCGAGGGTCTTCTATTCAAGAACTCAGGAGTTAGATTGAATTCCCTTACTCCAAACTTTCTATGTTCAATGATTCCCGTCCCACTACGGGGATTGGATTCTATGTACACTAAGGTGTACACTTTCATCTTTTATTGCTGACTCTACCATCTGTTGCAAAGTATTTTGCAGATGCGTCTACAAAATTCGGGCAAAAGTCCTTTGTTGAATTTCTTCATCTTTCCTTCCTCAAAGAGGATCAAGAGCGGAGCTACCTTGGCAAGAATGAACCACTACTTGCTTTGAGTCACTCGTGTTCCTATTGGGCAAACCGATCCCAATCATCTTTGATGCCTTCCTCAAAGCGTAGAGGAAAAAAATTTGTCCAAAAATTCAGCTTTGAATTGAATCCAAGTCTTGTTGTAAGTTCCTTGCAGAGTTTTGGTATACCACTAAGTACTTGCAATCCCCTTGAGGTGTTGAATCACATGCCTCATCTTCGACGCTTTTTCAGAAATTGCCGTTTGCAAAGGCAACTTCAAACTTGTCGAATCAAAGCGGTAGCTTTCGAGGCTTCTTCCCTTCCGTCAAAAGTATCAAACTTGACTGGAAGTGTTCCTAGGTCTAGAGATCTTCTTCATATCCTTCCCGAAATGACAGTATTTCTTGGCTATGGTTATGGTTTAATGTTCATGGATATTTTCTGGATTCTGAAGGATCTTGAGCATTCCGCTCCTTGGATTCTTTAGGTTCTTGAGCATCATGCTCTTGTCGCCTTCTCAGAGAATCCCAAGTCTTGTGTCGACTTCTTGCAGAGACAAAAAAAAAAATTCCCCAACTCTGCGAGCTTTTCCTACAGGACTTAGGTTTCCGCCTGCTTACTTCTCTCTTGGCTTGTCATGGCTTCTTCCCGTATCTTCCCAGAGTTGTCCTCCTTTACAGAGAAAGAGAGGAGACCATGCTCTGATACCACTGTCACACACGGGAGCGCATAACAATATAAAATATACTAGGATAAATAGAATTTATCACTTAATATTGAAGCCAAAGGATATGGAGAGAAATAAATAGAGAGAGAGAGTGAGAAGATCGACACAGTACTGGGGACCAGAAGATGGGCTGGTCCCCCCCCTTAAAGAGAATCCTTTATTAGGGAGAATCTTTTTACAAGCACAAGAACCGGAGAAAACCCCTCCGTTCTAAATATCTGACTCGATGGTCGTTCCTTCCCGTAAGGGAAATCCGAGAGACGAGCTCTCAATCCTTTTTCCGTCTGTACTCAGAGTCGAGACTCTACAGACAATTTCCGAATTCCGTTCCCGGAATTCCCAAGCGTAGGCCAATGCCTTCTCGCTTCTCCTTCGTGATGAAGTACCTGCAAACACACATGTAAACACGCGACAACAATTCGTATGGCGAATCCACAATAGATACTTGTCACTCTTGCGCGGGAAAAGCGACTTCCGTGTTTCGGAGTCTCGCGATCTCTTGCGTTATCTGACGGCAGAGTCTTCTCTTGCTGACGTTGGTAACCTCCCTTCGGTGAGGGCATGTGGTGCTTTTATAGCTCTTTCACCACGGCACGAATAGCTGCTCGCGGAGAGATCGCGGCGGTTTTTTTTTTTGTTCTACCCAAAATAGGGAGAGAGAATTCGCTGGCTGGTTTTGTTGCTTTATTTTCTAAGTGGCTGCCCACTTATTAAGTGGACGGCTGGCATATTTTTAAAATTGGTCTGAACCTGCCCAAAAACTCAATAAAACCTTATAAGTTAAAATGAATGCTTTCACAGCACTTCCCAGGCATCCCTGGATGCAACCACATGCACGAATGCAATGCAAACATAGATTCCTCGCGGGAAAGCGTTTGCTCTTCCCGGAAAACTCATTCAAATTTTCCGCTTTTTAAGAAGAGCTTCTCAGAACCCATCTTTATTCTTGTGCTTGCGTCTTTACGCGTATTCCTCTTTCCAGTTCGGATTTCCTCTCGACTATGGATATCCCCTTTCCGATGCACCCGTCACCCACCTTGTGACGCATCACGAATACCCATCACCTAGTCCTTCCTACCGAACTTACGGTACAATCCCCTTCACGATGCTCTGTCACCCATCCTATGACGCATCAGAGATGTCCGTTCCCGGATGGTCGGATACTTCTTCCTGATGCTCCCTGTCACCCATCCGATGTGACGCATCAAAAGTACTCGTTCTTGGTGGCCTTACAGATATTCCCGTTCACAGTGCTCCCGTCATTACTGTGAATGACGCAATAGGAATACTCTGTGCTCGGATGTCTCCAGTGAGAAAAACCCTCTCACTTAAAATTCCAATAATTCATTTAGAATTAGTTTCTTGGTGTTCCAAGCGAGAAAACCCTCTCACTTATAAATCCAATAATTCATTTAGAATTATTTTTCTGTCAGATAAAGCCAATTTAGCAACAGTCATCTCCGGCCTTGAGAACAAACGGCTCTCGTAAGCTATGACATGGCCTTCTTGCATCAAGACCGCACCCAGACTACGACCACAAGCATCACAGTATATTTGAAATGACTTCTGCAAGTTCGGCAAAGTCAAAATAGGTCCCGTAGTCAATTTCTCTTTCAATGTTTGAAAGGCAGTCACCTCTGTGGGTCCCCACGAAAAAGGTACTCCTTTCTATGTCAAGATTTGTAAAGGGGAAGTAACCTCTGCAAACTTTCGTATGAACCGCCTGTAGTACGAACACAGTCCCAAGAAGCTTCTAACTTCATGGACATTCCTCAAGTCCGGCCAATCACGGATAGTCTCTATCTTGGCCGGATCCACTTGCACTCCTCCTGCTAACACAATGTGTCCCAAAAAATGTATCTCTGGTAGGAAAAATTCACTTTTCTTTGCATTAATCACTAACTTGTGATCTCGTAATGCCTGAAAGACCTGAAGCAGATGATCTCTGTGTTCTGCCTCATTCTTGGAGAAAACAATGATGTCGTCAAAGAAAGTGCCAACAAATAGCCTGTACTCTCGAAAAATCCTATCCATCATCCGGTTAAATGTCGCAGGAGCATTGGTTAAGCCAAAAGGCATCACCAAAAACTCAAATAGCCCAAAAGTCGTCCGAAAAGCTCTCTTGTAGACGTCTCCCTGCGCTATCCTGATCTGATGATATCCACTCTTCAAGTCAATCCTGCTAAAGCACGAGGATCCCTGTAACCTGTCGAGTATATCATCGATCCTAGGAATCGAAAATCTGTTCTTGATGGTGATTTTGTTGAGAGCTCTATAATCGATGCACATTCTCAAAGATCCGTCTTTCTTCAAAACCAACAACACTGGAGAGCAATACGGTGAAGTACTAGGCTGGACAAGACCCTTTTCCAAGAGGTCTTTCACTTGGTTCATAATCTCTTCATTCTGTGCTCGGCTCACACGGTAGGGTGGCCGGTTCGGTGGTGTACTTCCAGGTATCAGGTCAATGGTCTGATCTTCAGGCCCTCTAAAAAGCAATCTGTATGAGTGTGGAGAAAAATCTTGGCATTCTTTATCAAGTTTAGACATATTTGTCCTATCATCATCACTCAACTCTTTCATAAAGATCGAGTAAACAAACAGACTGGATTTCATTAATTTTGAAATGGCCGAAGCCGATACAATAGGGAGTCTGGATACAATAGGGACAGACTCGCCCTTCAGTTTAACATCAAGTACAATTGTTCTGCCCTTTTCTGTAGTCAAAGTCGCTTTTCTCGCTCGATAATCGACCACGGCGTTGTTCTTGTGGTACCAGGGAATCCCTAAGAGAACATCACAACCCTCCAAAGGCATGATGAAGAAGTCCTCATGCCCCAAATACCCCTAACAATGCAACCGAAGTTTGCCAATGACAATTGTAATGGCTACGTCCCTGCCGGGTGCCGCTAGAACTGCCTCTGCAAGTGGTCTCATCCGATCGGGAGTAATCTCGAGCCGCGCCGCCAATTCCGGTGAAATGAAGTTGGCCTTGGCTCCTCCATCAAAGAAAATCAGGGCCTCTTGATCTTTCACTTTGCCCCAAGTTCGGCAAAGTTCTGTACTCTCATCCATGGTGTCGGGATCAGTACCCACACAATCTGAAACCAATCCTGTTTTCATCTTGCCTTTTCGTACACGGTCCTCAGCTGCTCTCGAACTCTCAAGCCTTTCGTCATCCTTGTCATTCTGTTCTTTCTGTGCCTTTTTAGGGCACTTCGCGGAGATATGTCCATGTTCCCCGCATCCAAAGCACTTCCCCTCCCTGATGAAGCGAGTCCGCTCCTGAGGAGTAAGCGTGGGTCGTGCATCCTTTTTCTTTGGGTTGCTCTTTCTTTTTCTACTTTCGTTCCCAGAAGTCTGTCCGGTTCGTTGTGTCGTGACCTCATCTGTGGGGTAGGTCAGACTGCCAGAGTGAATTGCAAAGCCCCGCTTCGCATGACTCATCAACTCCTGAATAGAAGCTGACTTCTGTTCCAAGCAATGGTCTCGGATCTCTGTAGGTAGACCCAAGGTAAACCGCTCAATCTGATTTCTGAACGTACATCCTTTTTCTCTTGCTTGCTCTTTCTTTTTCTACTTTCGTTCCCAGAAGTCTGTCCGTTTTTTGTGTCGTGACCTCATCTGTGGGGTAGGTCAGACTGCCAGAGTGAATTGCAAAGCCCCGCTTCGCATGACTCATCAGCTCCTGAATAAAAGCTGACTTCTGTTCCAAGCAGTGGTCTCGGATCTCTGTAGGTAGACCCAAGGTAAACCGCTCAATCTGTTCTCTCAACGAGATCTTCTTGAATGAAGAGGCAGGTAGAAAAGAGTTCCAGAATCTTTCACAGTAAGAATTCATTGTATCGCTCTTGGTCATCCGGAGATGGTTCCAAGCAACTCGTATATCTCGCTCAAACTCTTGAGTCAACCAAGAAGAAATAAAAAGCCTCTTGAATTTCAGCCATGTAACTGGCACAGTCTTGCTTAAAAGAAGCGTGGACCACCAAGTGCGAGCATTCCCCTTAAAATAAGAGGCAGCTCTCCGAATCTTGGAGTGCTCTGAATAGCGTCCTCCCGCGAGAGCGATGTCAAACTGTTGTATAAAAGACAAAGCTTTCGAAGCGTTGGAGTATCCCGAAAAAGTATCAAACTTAAGTGCTTGGCCACCTTCCTTAAACTCTCGGACTTTCTTGCTTTTATCTTCGAGAAAGTCATACTGGTTGGCTTTGAAAAAATTCTTCTTGTTCGCATAAAAGTTTCCGTTGTCAGAGTCTGAACTGTCCGTAGACGAGTCCTCTGTAGAAGTGTCACTCACTGGGCGAGACTTAGACTTCCTTGCCTTTTTCTTGCCCTTTCCGAAGCGTTGTTTCTTGCTTCGCTTTTTGCTTTTTTCTGTCTTCTTCGCTCGACTCTGAAGAGCTAGAAGAACTGTTAGAAGAAGAAGAAGAAGAAGAACTAGGTAGACCTTCAAACTTGGCGCACTTCTTCAGTTTCTTTCCCGGGAAGTCAGTGCCTTTCTTCTGCTTTTTGCCGTGCTTTTTGTCCTTCTTTTGCACGTCGAAAAGCTGAGCAATCCGTGCATCAACCACGTTCTCCAGTTCCTTCTACGTATATTTCTTGGAGGCAGAAGGTTTCTTGAGAGCGGGTTTCGGGACTGGTGTTGTGGTTCTCTGTCACTCCGTCTGTACCTCTTCCAAAGAGGTCTGGTTCATATATTTTGCCATCTTCGGGTCCTTGGCAAAATTGAGCATCATCTTTGTTGCATCATCAATCAATTTTCGACGCTCCATCTCTCACTGCTCCGCTGGAGTAGGCCTAGGTGGGCCATACTCCGTACCGGAATCTTCGTTGTGATCCCTGCCCGCATCTCCAGATGCAAAGGGAGTTGACTGATCATTGCCTGAAGCCATAGGTGCTACGGAAAAAAAATTCGGGGATTGGATTTCCCATAGAAGAGAAATCGACCATGCTCTGATACCACTGTAACATACTTGGACACTCCAAGTCAAGAATCAACCGCGACAGCACCAAATAACCACTTCAAAACAATTCACAGATCACAATAGATTTGCACTGGCCCGGCGGAGTTCCGTGCCTAGAGATATTGGCCCCAAAGACTGGCGCCCCTTTCGGTCTTTCTTTTTATATTAATCAGATCAAAGTACAAGAGTGTGGCTAGGGTTTCACTCTCAGACTCTACGTCCAGATGCTCTGAGAAGTGAAGCCCTCACCACGTATTTAAAGGTACAAGGGATGCCCAAAAGCAGAGCCCCAAAAGCTTTCCAGTTAAAAGCATAAGAGCTCAAAAGCTCTTCTCTCTCACGCTCTTCTCTTTTTTTATTAAAAAAAAAAAAAAGCATTCTCTTCCTTTCCTTGCGTAGAGTAAAAAGCAAGATTCGCGTCACTCATCATTATATAAATAAATAAAAAAATTAGCTTCCGTGATTTCCGGAAATTAGAATTTCTGGCAAAAATAAGGGTTTGCAGGAATTTTAGGGTTTCTGGCAGAAATTAGGGTTTCTCCTGTCCGTAGCCACGTCATCACTTTGTGACATGAGGCCTGGCGTTTATTTCACGAGCACTCACCGCCTCCGATGATTACTTCTCCTGAGATTTGGGGTCAATATGTAACATCATTATATATGGTATCTTGACAGCCTCCATTACCAGATCCGCTAGAGCCATGCCCTGCTACTAGTACTTTCTTTACTACGGAAATGGAGAAAAAAGCCATTGATAAGATGAAGACAAGAAGAGCATATGATCATGATGGTTTAGTAGCAGAACATCTGATCCATGCCAGGGATCTAGTCCTTGCTCGTCTGTTTAATCGGGTCATGTGTAAAGGATTACTTGAATCTTGGAAATTATCTACTATTGTACCTATTTTCAAGTCAGGGGATCCTACGATACCCGGGAACTACCGTACCATTATGGTAGGTCACAAATTGACATGACTGTACGCATCCATTCTTGAACAAAAATTGAGTAGATGGGCAAAGAATGAGGGCATAAGGGCAACAAGACAAGCTGGATTCAGGAGGGGTTATTCCACTTTAGATCATATTCTTACGCTCAGAGCCATTATTGAGGAAGGAAGAGCAAGCGGGAGAAGGATGTATTGTTGCTTTGTGGATTTTCGGAAAGCTTTTGATACAGTACCAAGGGCCAGATTGATGCGCAGGATGCAAGAGTTAGGGGTCCCCAAAGAGATTATTTGGGGGATCATGGCCTTATACGGGTCAATACCTAGTTATGTACGTACTCCAGAAGGGGATTCCGACATTGTTCATTCCACCGTTGGAGTAAAGCAGGGATGCCCACTGTCCCCTACTTTATTTGGTATGTACATAGATGAGGTATTAGATTACATTGATAGAGAGGGTGACAGAGGTGCTCAACTTGCAGGGTCATGGATCCCTTTGTTGTTGTATGCAGATGATATTGTATTGATAGCAAAATCACCAGATGGAATGCATAGGCAGCTAGATGCATTACATAAATTCGAAGAGGAAAGTGGACTGTCGGTAAACTTGGGTAAAACCAAAGTTATGGTGTTTAACACCACACCGCAGTGGGTTAGGAGATCGGCACCTACATTTGCATATGGCCAGGATACAATAGAGTACACAGATGCATACACATACCTTGGTGTGGTATTTGCAGGACCGAAGTTTACTCTTAAGAAAGCAGCGGATGCTAGATTGTCCAAAGCCTCTGCGGCCTTGGGAGGGTTGGAGAGGATGTGTTCACAAGTGCAGTTTCACGAACCACGAACAAAACTTTGGCTCTTTGATACTGTGGTGGCTTCGACTATGCTTTATGGGGTCCAGATTTGGGGACCATCTGTGGATCAGGATAATTGGAAGTCAATGGAGAGACCTTTGGTATCTATGATTTCCCGAATGATTAGAGCCAAGGCCTCCGTACCACACGCGATTACCCAAGCGGAACTAGCTGCCCCTCCGATAGAAATTGAAGCTCTTACCAGATCAGTGTCCTTTATACATGGTTTGTGGGATACAAATAATTGCCGATATACTAGACTGGCCCTCGAATCCTCTCGACAATTAGCAATGAAAGGGGATACATCATGCTGGTATGCGCAACTGTCCTCGTGGTTTCAGAGACACGGGTTCAGTATGGAAAAATTCCCCCCTTCCAATACTCTCTTGAGGCTCCATCACTGGCAATTACACGAACGGAGATTAATAAAATCATCCGTCACGATCTTATACAGTTGGATACTAAGAGGACATGGGTAGACCCTACACAAGAATTGGGCACGAAGATGGCCGACTACAAAGAAAACTTCCTATAGCTATCTGAAGATGGATTTGTGATTCGCCCGAGCTACATGGATATCCACCTGTCTCATGGTTTGAGATGTGCTATTGGTCAGATTCGTACATCCTCACACCAGCTGGAAATTGAATTTGGCAGATTTAGGGGAATCCCACCTGAGAGCAGAATTTGCAAGTTATGTGGAATGGAGCCGGAGACAGAATTACACTACATATGCCATTGCACCGTATACGTGGGCGTTTCCATTGCCTATTTAAAGAAGGCTTTGGACCTCTAGATAGAGTCATGCAATACCAAGATCAAAGATGCTTAGGCTTGTACCTTCTGGAACTACATTGGCACAGGGATAATCTAATGAGAATACAAAGAGCACTACAGCCTCAGAGGCAGATCACAGATTTCTTCGGATCGAGAGAAGCAGGAGTGGAAGGAGAAGCAAGAGGCCAGCAGCCAACACAAAGGAGTACCCACATTCATACCAAAGACACCCTCATTGACAGGGCGATTGAGCTTAGGAAATCGAGACGACCACGACCGAGATGCAGAAGCACACTTCACCGGAGGAGACTACAACAAAGGATTAGAAGCATTCTAGCCAGACACCCAGAATGCTCCTAAGAAGTTTATTTAATACTTTGTATTTAGTTTTTTCACATTTATTTTCACACTTAGCATTTTAGTACTAAGGTACCCAAACATTGTAACAGATTCACCACTTTTGTATCAGTTTGGTCTCATAGGTGATTCTGGCCTTTTGAAGATGTTAATATAACATTTCATTTCTCTCTCTCTCTCTCTCTCTCTCTCTCTCTCTCTCTCTCTCTCTCTCTCTCTCTCTCTCTCTAGCTGCCCCTCCTCTCGTAGTTGAGGCCCTTACTAAATCAGTTTCCTTCATGCATAATTTATGGGACCTTCCCAAAGACAGATATGCTCGGCTAGCACTTGAGTCATCCCGACGGCTAGCGCCACAAGGGGACACAACATGTTGGTATGGGCAGATGACATCATGGTTTCAGTCACATGGCTTCAGCATGACTGCCTCCATTCCAGTACTCCTTGGATGCACCCTCCCTCTCTCTCACACGGACAGAGACCAGTAGACTTATACGTCAGGATTTGATTCGGCTAGATACCAAAAGCACATGGATACAGCAGGTACAAGAGTTGGGCACGAAGATGGCTTTCTATAGAGAGCATCTCCTCCAACTAACAGAGGATGGATATGTGATCAAACCGGAGCTAGAGATTGAGACTGGCAGATTTAGGAGAGTACCAGCAGAAGCCAGTATATGCCTACATCACATTTGTCATTGTCCGGTATACTATGAGATACGAGGGCGCTTTCACTGTCTATTCAGAGAGGGTTTTGGACCGTTGGCTAGAATCATGAGATATCAGGATAAGAGATGCCTACTCAGCTGCTGCTGACTCTGCGAGGAGTCTTGCTGCTGTGCATAACTTTGTTGAGGCCATGAGGGTGGTCTCCTTCTCCAACATTCTGTCTCTGCTATCGCACCTTAGGGCAATCCCTTACCAAGTGTCCTATCTCATGACATCTACGACACTGGTTCGATCTACCCGTGACCACAATCCTCTGTGAATGCAGCACCCCTTTCCACTCAAAAGTAATGGTATCTGAAAAAACTGTAAAAGGGATAGTAGCCACTTTTACAAATGGCACAGATGTCTAGGTCCCATCTCGTCCTGAGGACCACACTAATGATCTGATTCTTGGAACCACACCACCGAACCGGCCACCTTACCATGTTAGCCGAGCCCAAAATGAAGAAATCATGAACCAAGTGAAAGACGTTCTTGAAAAGGGTCTCTTCCAGCCTAGTACTTCACCTTACTGTTCTCCGGTTTTATTGGTACTAAAGAAAGACGGATCTTGGAGAATGTGCATTGACTATAGAGCTCTTAATAAAATCACCATCAAGAACAGATTCCCGATTCCAAGGATCAATGATATTCTTGACAGACTTCAGGGATCCTCTTGTTTTAGCAGGATTGATTTGAAAAGTGGATATCATCATATCAGAATTGCTCCGAGAGATGTCTACAAGACAACCTTTCGGACATACCAATTTTTGGTGATGCCTTTTGGACTTACCAATGCTCCAGCAACATTCCACCGAATGATGGATAGGATTTTTAGAGAGCATCGATCTTTTGTGGGCACTTTCTTTGATGATATTATAATTTTCTCCAAGGATGAAGAAGAGCATCGACACCATCTGCTACAGGTCTTTCAGGCATTGCGTGATCACAGATTGGCTATTAATGCCAAAAAGAGCGAGTTTTTCTTGCTAGAGATACATTTCCTGGGACACATTGTCTCAGCACAGCAGGAGTACAGATGGACCCGGCCAAAATTGAGACTAGCCGATTGGCTTGACTTGAAGAATGTTCATAAAGTTAGAAGCTTTTTGGGCGGAAGTTTGCAGAGATAGCTTCGCCTTTGCACTTATTGACTCAGAAAGGAGTCCCTTTCTCGTGGGGACCAACATAGGTGACTGCTTTTTAGACACTTAAGAAAAATTGACTACTAAACCAGTATTGGCTTTGCCACATTTGCAAAAGCCATTCGAAGTTTATTGTGACGCTTGTGGTCGTATTCTGGGAGCGGTCTTTGTCACGAGGACGTGGCAACTGTTAACTATGTCACGAGGATGTGGCAATTGCTAACCTTAGTTGTTGATTTCTTTCCAATGATTTTGTTTTATTTTGAGACCCTCTTTTTGAAGTTGCAAATGGTTACACATTGTATGGCCAATGTGAATGGTAGTTTCACCCGCAGACGGGAAGTTGGTCGGCGCTGGAATTCGTATAGTAAGAGGATGTCTAGGCTCAGTGCAAGGTCATGTAGGTCCCCCCATCGCACTTAGCAAGTTGGTGAATACTAGGAAGTGAACTCAATAAAGGCATAAAGTCAAGGTGGGATCAACAACAGAAAGTATCCGACAGTTGGGCCACATTGCACTTTTGGATGCGGTCCCAATGAGGTTAGATAGTCAGATGACCAGTGGGAGCCCAACGGAAGCATCTCCTAAAAATTAGGGAACTGTTATTTTAGGCCATGAAATGTGTTCTTTCGCGTCATTACTTGCGGAATGACAAGGGGAACATTTTACAACTCTGCCGCAAAGTCAACTGGGCAACCAGTCGGGAGATTTTTAGGCGGCAACCCCAAAACGGAAAAACACTTGTAAACGCGCCAAGTGGCACATTCTTGTGCACTTTCCTCTTGCATCAAGAAGTGGCGCTGATTTTTAAGTTGGGAGAGGCCTTATTTTGCAATTGTCACATGTTAAGAGCTATGGAGTGCTTTCTTTCCACTCAATGTATAGTGTGGTGCTAGGAGTGAAGCCCTGAACACTACACACTGCTCTCTCTCTCCCCTACATGCAGTTATGTGATGCCCCACAAGAGGGCTCTTCATTTGACTGATGTACAACTGTGTGGTTTCATGCTTTTGTGCTGAGGCAAGAACCTCCTTGAGTAGGAACAAGGGTAGCTAATTGCTACTCCAAAGCAGGCACCGGTGAGAGTCATAACTTCACCGTACAGGTGCGTTTTCAGTGCCATGTATGCGCTGTAAATTGACTGTTTTTCAGCCATACGGACACCAGAACCATTGGAAACAGTGCCCCACTGGCAGAGGACAGTTCGGGGACTGTTTAGGGCTGAAAACAGGGCAAAAACCAGTAAATACAGTGTGCTGAATTTACTGTCTTTGGGTAGGAATCAGAGAGTTTATGCCAGTGGAAGTGAGTTCCAACAGGGAAATTGGTTTCGTGCAAGTTTTGGGGCTGTTATGCTGCCGAAATTTGGCCAGACAGGTGGTATCTAGCTAGATACAAGTAAAGGATTCCCAGGACTCTACTTTGTAATTTACCCTCTCAAAATATAAAGAAATACTGAAAGGGGCGCCAATTTTGGGGCCTACACGTTGTCGGCGTTTGCTCGGAGCATTCTAGCTTCTGAGCCGTGTGTGTGCATAAGTGTTAATTGCCGTCGCATGTTCCCTTTGCAAAGTGCTCTGTGTGTGTGTCTAAAGTAAAGAATTTCGGGTGAAAGACAAAGTCTACCGCCCCATGGGCCGGTTTCAAGGTTCCGTTGCCGGGACGTCAATCACTTTTTCCTTAAAGAGTGAGCCTCGGTTGTTTTGGGTAAAGACACAAAGTATAGGAACGCGGGATTACACTATGGCCGACAATGGGAAGGGCATTATGGAAGAGGGTTCCTCTTTGAAGGACAGACAGGAACCTACTATGGTGTTCGAGATTGGCGAGAGCTCACGGCCATGTCAGTCTGTACCTCCTGTTGATGTTACTATCCCTCCAGTAGTACAGGGCTTTATGGCTGGGCAACTTGAGGATGATGCGTTCAGGACTCAGTTAGTTGCCGCGGTGAATGTCTTTTCGCAACTGGTGCAAAATCCAAGGTTTATGGAGTTCTTGCAAGCGCCACCAGTGCAACAGCAAAATAGGCAACCTACACCGCGTACAGAGCTTGTTGAGGCTCAAGCCCAAGTACTTCATACGACTCAACAGGATAGGGAACACTCGCATGTTGCAGAGTTAAGGGCTCCAAAACAGGTTCCTCCCGTGCTTGAACAGGTGGTTAGGACGCCTATTCCACAGGTTATGCCAGTTCTGCCCGCCACCTTTCAGAGCCCGCATGCTGTCTTGAATGGACAGGGAACTTGTTACCAGGCAATGCACCCAGGTTTTCCACCACCCACGATACATCCCGAGTATTTCGAGGGTGGATCAGTGTTCCAAAGTATGGCTGGTTATGCGCCTGGATGTCAGCCGTACATGCCAAGAACAGTGTTTGGGGGTATGCAAGGCATGATGCCAAACCCCATGTATGGTAGCATCGGTATGCAGCAAGGTTTTCAGTGCAACCAGGGCCAGTTTGGGGTGCCACGGGGTCATTTTGGCATGGCTGGTTTTTATGGACAACAGCCAGATATGGCACCTCTGACGCAAAATGTTAATGGCCAAGATGTGCCGATGATGCCTACTACAATGCCCATGTTGCAGACTATTCCGTATGACAATTTGGGGGCACTAGAAAAGTCGAAAGCTTACAAAGAAGGTGGTGCAGCTGTGAAGTTCAGCACTTTCAATGGCTTTGAGGATAAAGCAAAGGCTCTCACTTTCCTCCAGCAATTTGATACAGCTTATGCAGGAGGAAATTTTACAGAAGCCTCTAAGGTCAGGAAAGCTGCCACTTTCTTAAAGGACAATGCGCTTACATGGTGGACGACGTTGTTAATGCAAGGACAGGCACTCGCCACTTGGGTTTACTTCAAGCAAATGTTCGTTTGAAGCCAACGCCATGACAGATTGGCACCAGCTTACTTCGGCTAAATGCAAGAGCTTACTGGAGCACGATCGGAGGTTTTGTAAAGCGTTACTCTCAGTGACCTCCTACAGATTTGTGCCATTGACAGAGCAGATAGAGAAGTATTGTTGTGGGTTTCCTAAAGGGCTTCATGATTATTGTACCAAGAACAGAGTGGCTACCCTCACTCAGCTTATGGAAGTTGCTAACACTGGTCTTGTCTTCTATGATTTAAGCATTCCCTATGTAGAAGGACACAAGAGGTTTAATACCCTCTAGACTAACAGCGCAGGATTACGCGCAAGGACAGATACCTAGATTGATTTCTAGGAGGATTATTCTTCTCAGGATTGAGAAGGTGGAATTAAGTTAACAAATTCTCGGAAAGACACGAATGACAAGTTCTTACATGGCTCGTAAGTTTGATGATTGGTGAAGGATATCCTCGAGATACTAGAGGAAGGACATGAACCGATAAGGTAAGTATTGAATTCTTGAATTTTTAATTAATTTATTTTTTTAATTCTCTTTTGAGAAAGGACTGGCTCAACTAACCATTGAACAAGATTTGGAATCTTTCCGGTTTCTCCCCGGCAGTTCAGTTGAACCTCTACAATTGAGGACAACTGTTTACAAGTGAGAGGGATGTTGCTAAATTGGCTTTATCTGACATAAAAATAATTCTAAATGAATTATTGGATTTATAAGTGAGAGGGTTTTCTCGCTTGGAACACCAAGGAGAAATAATTCTAAATGAATTAATGGAATTTTAAGTGAGAGGGTTTTTCTCACTAGAGACATCCGAGTACAGAGTACCCCTAATGCGTCATTCAAAGTAATGAGAGGAGCACTATGAACGGGAATATCTGTAAGGCCACCAAGAACGGGTACTTCTGATGCGTCACATTGGATGGGTGATAGGGAGCATCGGGAAGAAGTATCCGACTATCCGGGAACGGACATCTCTGATGCGTCATAGGATGGGTTACATAGAGCATAGTGAAGGAGATTGTATTGTAAGTTCGGTAGGAAAGGACTAGGTGATGGGTATTCCTGATGCGTCACAAGGTGGTTGATGAGTGCATCGGAAAGGGGATATCCATAGTCGAGAGGAAATTCCGAACTGTGTTAGAATTGTGCACAAGGAAAAGTAAGCACTTCAATGAAGATGGATTCAGAGGAAACTTTGAGGAAAAACAGATGCTTTCTGAGAAAGCGAGATTGCTTTTCGGGAAAGTAGATGCTTTCCCGCGAGGAAGTCTATGTCTGCATTGCAACTGTGCATGTGATTGCATCCAAGGACGCCTGGGAAGTGCTGTGAAAACATTGTTTTTAACTTACAAGGTTTTATTGAGTTTTTGGGCACACTCATACTATTTTTAAAATACGAACCAGCCAGCGATTTCTCTCTCTTTTTCTGGCAAAACATCCCCATTAAAAAAAAAAAACAACCGCGATCTCTATGTGAGCAGCCAATGCTCTGCCATCTTTGCTGGGTGGCCAGGGAGCTATAAAAGCATCACATGCCCTCACTCAGAGGAGAAGATCAGTTTTTGCAAGAAGAAGACGTTGCTGCAGATTTCATCCGCAAAGAAGACGTTGTCGGTGATGCCCATGGCTGCCCCAAGTGTACCAGATGTCGCCAGGACCTAGTGCGCGAGTTCCCTCGCGAAGAAGTGCCTACGGAGCATGTTTCCATCGCGACAAGCTGCTGCTTTTCTTTGTTTTCAGCCCACAATTGTCGTAGACGGGGCTGATCTACGAGAAGGAACCCGAGAACACACCTCTTTTGTGTGTAGGATTGGAAGAGAGGATTTTCTATGTAGAGATCTTTTCCAGGGAATTGCTTTTTTAAAACCGAATTGCGTTTCGAGCGTCGAGACTTTGAAGGTAACAATTTTCATGTTATGATCTCTAAGTATTTGTTTGCAGGTGTACTTCCTCTTAGTGAGGGAGTAGGAGCAAAGGAAGGCATGAGCCTCTGCAGGAGAAAGTGCTCTAAGGAACTAGAGCCACATAAGCCCAAGGGTTTCGTACCCAAGTTTGGGAAGCAGATCCATGGATCGAAGAGAGGTAGACTCTCGAGATGTGATCCGGAAGTTAAACTTCCCAAGAGAAGGACTTCGTGTCCACGAAAGCGGAGTTATTCTGCAAGAAGAGGACTCTGGAAACAGAGTCGGAAAAGAATTGCAGGGATGCCATGACCTGAGTCTGGAAGGTGAGATCCAGAGGCGAGAACCTTGATTCTCGAGGATTTGGAATAACGAACGGAAGTTCCTTGGAATAGGGTTTCGCCCTAGGAATAGGAAGCCGAGGCTTCCAGGAACCATCAAGTCTTATTCTAGAACGAACGTGGTAATACGTTTGGTTCAAGTGCTTGTATAGACTTCTCAGTAATAAAGATACCATTACGGGGGGAGACCAGCCCATCTTCTCGTCCCAGTACTGTGTCGATCTTCTCTCTCTCTCTCTCTCTCTCTCTCTCTCTCTCTCTCTCTCTCTCTCTCTCTCTCTCTCTCTGTGTATACTCTGGCTTCAGTATTAAGTTATAAATTCTATTTGTCCGGGTATATTCTATATTACTATAAATTCTATTTGTCCGAGTATATTCTATATGGTGAGAGTTGACGTGGCATTGCTATACAGATTTCCGCAGATAGCGATAGCTGCTTTTTGGGCCCTCTGCTTTTGAGTTAGAAGCTTTTGAGTTTACTGCTTTTGGGGCTCTGCTTTTAGCATCCCTTGTATCAATAAATAAGTCCCAAGGGTCTCATTTCTCAAGGCATCTGGACGCAGTCTAAGAGTGAGCACCCCCGGGAGTTGTACTTTGCTCAAAGATAAATATAAAAAGAAATACCGAAAGGGGCGCCAGTCTTTGGAGCCAATCTCTCTTGGCACGGACTACGCCTGCCCGGGCCGTGTCGACTCATGAATTGTGAAGTATTTTGAAGTGAATCTTTATTGTGTCACGACAGAATCTAGACTTGGGGTGTCCAAGTTTGTTACAGGGAGGGCTAGGTTGCGAGGGCGGAAGAGGCTAGCAAGGACGGGCAGCAGGAGCATGCGGACAGGTGCCAAGGGCAAGCGGGGACAGTAGGGGAAGCGGCGGGAGCAAACGGGACAGCATGGGCGTGCAGGGGCAAAGGCGTGGGCAAGGTGGGCAAGAGCGATGGCAGGTAGGTTAGCAGAGGCATTAACACATGGACGAGAGAAAGAAACGGGTGGCAGAGAGGCTACGCGAGCAACAATGTGACCTGCACAGGCAGCACGCAGGGCAGGGGAATACGGGGGTAGGGCAAGGGAAGGTGGAGAGGATGGGGATTAGGGTTTTGAACGAGAAAGGAAGCATAGGTCTGGGGTTTCGACATTGCAGCTCTCTCTCTCTCTCTCTCTCTCTCTCTCTCTCTCTCTCTCTCTCTCTCTCTCTCTCTCTCTCTCCTAAGTGTGGTAGATTGGTTATATCATTTCCCTCTTGAATAACAGGTCTTGAGTTTAACTCCTCGTCGGCTAGATCTTTAAGGTCTCCTGGGATAGTTACCTACGAAATTAAAACTCTCTTCTTCTTCTTCTTCTTCTTCTTCTTCTTCTTCTTCTCTCTCTCTCTCTCTCTCTCTCTCTCTCTCTCTCTCTCTCTCTCTCTCTCTCCCCCCCCCCCCTCAAAAAAGAATCAAAATTACAAGCCCGAAGGCACACACATAACGGATCTAATAGTGAAAAAACCCTTGATATATCAATGATTACAAACCATAGGGGAAAAACAACCAGTGATGCAAAGTTACAAAAGATAAGTGATACAACAAAAGCTAGGAGCAGGGGACTGAGGAAGTTTTCGGCCTCCTCTTGATGTCAGGGTGGCCTGAGCTGAAGGAGAAACAGCTCTCTGCTCTCTCTCTCTTTTTATTTCGTTGCAAAAGAAGTGGGGCTTGGTACCCTTTTGTATTATGTATTCAGATTACACGCCCGAAGGCATTACATCAACCTATAGGCATACAAGGATAATGGATCTGATAGTGAAAACCCCTGAATATTCAATGATTACAAACCATACGAGAAAAACTACCAGTGATGCAAAGTTACAAAAGATAGGTGATACAACAAAAGCTAGGAGAAGGGGAGTGTAATAGACTTGGACACTCCAAGCCGAAGATCTACAACAACACATGTGAGAGAAATTGGAAACAACTGAACAGAACTTGAAAATAGAGGGAGAGAGAAGAGGAGAGACGACACGGCGCGGTGGAGTTCTGCACCCAAACGCACTGGTCTCAAAGACTGGTGCCCCTTCTTGGTATTTCTTTATTCTTATGCTTCTCAAAGTACAATGTCTGAGGGTCCTCTCTGGCGACGTTCCCAAGCAAACTGCCAAGAGTAAGGCCCTGGGCACACTTATTAAGACCCTTGGCCTATCCAAAAGCACTTACATGAAAAGCTGTAAGTTTAAAAGCATCAGGCTCCAAAAGTAAGCGTCCAGTGGGATGTCCATATACATTGCCACCTCACCTGCTCTTCCCCAATTCGTGGGCCAGTCCATACAGCATGCCATGTCATCAATTCTACGCAATTTTGGGCCCTGCTAATTTTTTAAGGGTTTTAGGCCCCTCTCCCAAGTTCTGCAAGTTTGGAGGGGTTAGGGTTAAAAATCTGACCCCTTTAGGCCTCTCGGCCATAAACTGTAAGTTGGAAAACTTCTTCTGGTTTTTAAGGTCCTCTAAGTCAAGTTTTGTCCTTAGGCCATGCCCTAAACCCTAAACTCACGAAATATAAGAGGGAATAAAGCACTCATAAAACTATAAAAGCAAGGGAGACAAGAAAAGAGAAGGAAAAAAAAAAACTAAATCACTTTATTTGCTACAAAACAAAACTAGATAAAACAAAACATTATTAACTTAAGAATGGTTTAGAAAAGGCATGCGCAAAATAAGTTGACACAACTTACTTGGCTAAAACTTAAAACAAGTACTCAAACTTTAAACAAAAAAAGATAAGGCATCTTAAAAACTTAATCCTAGGAATCAAACTTCACACAACAACTTCTAAAGAAACAAATTCTTAAGTCCTAACGTAAGCTAAATACGAAATCAAAAAATAAATACTACTACAAACCTACGAAGAAGAGGCTGCAAATAACCAAAGAAGAACAAAGATCCAAACTTGACAATGATCGAAATAGTATGTTCACTATGAACTTAGTGTCTGATTGATGGCTTGGAATTCCCGGAAATGATAACTCACACACGATTGCGGATCTAGATGCGATTGCTAAATACGTTGCCAGGAATCATGGTCCTAGATCAAAATGGATTCTATGTGATATGATCTGAATGTGATGTGACTGTCGTCTTTGTACGAGGCTAGATTTGTGTCGTCTAGTGCATCGCTACTTAGAGCGAGTGAAAATTGAGCTGGTTTATGGCTTATGTCTGATTTTGCAAGCGTAATCAAGGGCGATTAATATTCTTTTAAGAGGGGGGTATGTCACAAAATGATGACATGGCACTGCTGCCCAACTGCTGATGTGGACAAACAGTACGGATTCCCGCGATATGCGCTGACATGCTTACGTGGCTGCCGTACGGCTTCTCCACAAAAAGCGTTGACTGCTGACATGGCTACTGTACGGATTTCCGCAAATTGCGTTGGATGCTTTTTGGCACTTTTTGGGACCATATGCTTTCGAGACAAATTGCTTTTGAGTTTATTAATTTTGGGGCTCTGCTTTTGGGGCATCCCTTGTAAGAATAAGTAGACCCTAGGGACCTCACTTTGCAGAGCATCTAGACGCAGAGTCAGACAGCAGAGGTCCCGCGGGTCTTGTACTTTGCTCAAGTATTAATATAAAAATAAATACCAAAAGGGGCGCCAGATTTGGGGCCACTACCTCTGAGCGCAGAACTACGCCAGGCCGTGTTGACTCTAAATTTAAAGCGTGATAAAGTTGTGAAATATTTTAAGTGATTCTCTCATGTGTCGTGCCAGATTTCCGACTTGGGGTGCCCAAGTCTGTAACAATAATATCATAGCACAACGGATTTCTCTTCTATTAAGAAATCCGATCCTCTTACCGCGACACACATGGATTCAAACGACGAATCCCGCAAGAATTAGACGAACCCTACTGACACTTCTGGAACGGGAGGCAACACGGGAAATTCAAATGGATCAGCAGATCAAGAGTATGGGCAACCTCGGCCTACGGTGTATCAATTGATGGAGATGCAGCGTCAATAGCAGGTTGATGATTGTGCAAAGCAGATGCTTCAGTTTGCAAAGGATCCCCAGTATGCCAAATTTATGACCTGACACCCGATCGATGAAGTGCATTCCCATTGGCAGAAATCCATGGACTCCCCAATAAAGCCAGCCCTAAGAAACCTCATGTCCCACGGATGTTTACTGAAGACGAACTTAAGGACATTGTTGAAAGACGGATCAACCAACTTTTGGGGGCAAAGAAGAAGCAATTGAAGAAACACAACAAGCGAACTGACTACCATGGTTGTTTGGGTCGAAAATCCTCTTTTGCAAATGCAAGAAAACAGAAGAAGCATGTACGCTTCGAAGGATTGTCCAGTTCGTCCTCAGCTTCTTCTGACAGCTCGGACAACTCATCCTCTTCTGACTCAAGTGATGAGGACAAAAAGGGCAAGAATTCACGAAAGAACCAAAGATTGGGAAAGAACAAGAAGAAGGCAAAGAAAAGCGGATCCCGACACTTTTCTGACAGTTTTGATGAGGATTCATCCTCTTCTGAGAGTGAGGACTCCGATGACCATACGTTTTATTCAAAAAGGAAGCACTTTTACAGAGCCAATCAATATGATTTTCTCGAGGACAAGGGCAAAAAGACAAAGGAATCCAAGGAGGGTGGACACGCAATAAAGTTTGAAACCTTTTCAGAGTTTCGAGATGCTCCTAAGGCTTTAGCCTTTATTCAACAATTTGACATAGCATAAACTTTTGAGGGTTTCGAGATGCTCCTAAGGATTTAGCCTTAATTCCACAGTTTGACATAGCATATTTTGGAGGCCGCTATACAGAGCACTCCAAGATTCGACGGGCAGCATCATTTTTTTAAAAAGCAATGCACAAAAATGGTGGTCCACTCATCTGTTAAGAAAAGAAGCACCGACAAAGAGGCTAAAGTTCAAGAGACCCTTTATTTCTTCGTGGCTCACTCAAGAATACGAACGAGACGTGATTACTGACTGGAATCATCTTCAAATGTTCAAGGCAGGAACTTTGGATACTTACTTTAAGAGATTTTGGAATGTTTTTCTATTGGCTTCATCCTTTAAGAAGATCAGTTTCAAGCAGCAAATCGAGCGATTTTGTTGTGGACTGTCCAAAGAGATACAAGACTATTGCTTGCTACAAAAATCTGACTCCATACAACACTTGATGGGACATGCTAAGCAAGGCTTTGCTATGCATTCGGGTAACTTGACTTATCCAACATATGAACCTTCAACAAGTCATAACAGAAGCAGACGATACAGACCTCGACTGACAGAAGAACAGAAAGACGAATATTTCAAAACGAGAAAGTGCTTTGAATGTGGTGAACTAGGACATATATCTGCAAATTGGCCCAAAAAGGCACAAGAATGAGAATGACTGACAAGATTGAAAATAGAACAGGGTAAGGAGATGCTCGCTCCAGAACAAATACTAGATAGAAAATTATAAATGAACTGACAATATTTTGCTTTGTAAATTTATGAATGAATCATTTTGAAGTAGGACTTTTCAGTAATTTTGAAGTTTCTATTCGTGTGTTGTTGCTGCTAAATTGGCTTTATCTCACATAAAAATAATTCTACATGAATTATTGGATTTAAAAGTGAGAGGGTTTTCTCGCTTGGAACACCAAGGAGAAATAATTCTAAATGAATTACTGGTATTTTAAGTGAGAGGGTTTTTCTCACTGGAGACATCCGAGTACAGAGTATTCCTAGTGCGTCATTCAAAGTAATGACGGGAGCACTGAGAACGGAAATATTTGTAAGGCCACCAAGAATAGGTACTTCTGATGCGTCACATCGGATGGGTGACAGGGAGCATCGGAAAGAAGTATCCGACCATCCGGGAATGGGCATCTCTGATGCGTCATAGGATGGGTGACATACAGCATCGTGAAGGAGATTGTACCGTAAGTTCGGTAGGAAAAGACTAGGTGATGGGTATTCCTGATGCGTCACAAGGTGGGTGACGGGTGCATCAGAAAGGGAATATCCATAGTCAAGAGGAAATTCCGAACTGTGTTAGAATTGTGCACAAGGAAAAGCAAGCACTTGAATGAAGATGGGTTCAAAGGAAACTTTGAGGAAAAACAAATGCTTTCTAAGAAAGCGGGATTGCTTTTCGGGAAAGCAGATGCTTTCCCGCGAGGAAGTCTATGTCTGCTTTGCAACTGTGCATGTGATTGCATCCAGGGACGCCTGGGAAGTGTTGTGAAAGCATTTTTTTTAACTTATAAGGTTTTATTGAGTTTTTGGACAAATTCAGACCATTTTTAAAGGTGACCAGCCGCCCACTTAATAAGTGGACAGCCTATGATTAAATAAAGCAGTATAAACCAGCCATCGATTTTTCTCTCTTTTTCTAGCAGAACAACGCCAAAAAAAAAACCCAAAAAAAACGAAACAAAAAAAACGAAAAACGGCCGCAATCTCTATGCGAGCAACCAATGCTCTGCTATCTTTGCCGTGGCCAGGGAGCTATAAAAGCATCACACACCCTCTCCCAAAGGGAAGACCAATCTTTGCAAGGAGGAGATGCTGCTGCAGATTTCAACCGTAAAGAAGACGTTGCGGGTGATGCCTATGGCTGCCCCAAGTATACCAGATGTCGCCAAGACCCAGTGCGCGAGTTCCCTCGCGAAGAAGTGCTTACGGAGCGTGTTTCCATCGTGACAAGTTACTGTTTTTTCTCTGTTTTGAGCCCATAAACATCGTAGACAGGGCTGATTTACGAGAAGGAACCCAAGAACACACCTCTTTTGTGTGTAGGATTGGAAGAGAGGATTTTCTATGTAGAGAACTCTTCCGGGGAATTGCTTTTCGAGAACCGAGTTGCGTTTCGAGCGTCGAGACTTTGAAGGTAACGATTTTCATGTTATGATCTCTAAGTATTTGTTTGCAGGTGTACTTCCTCTTAGTGAGGGAGTAGGAGCAGAGGAAGGCATGAGCCTCTGCAGCAGAAAGCGCTCTAAGGAACTAGAGCCAAATCAGCCCAAGGGTTTCGTACCCAAGTTTGGGAAGCAGATCCATGGATCAAAGAGAGGTAGACTCTCGAGATGTGATCAGGAAGTTAAAATCATAGCAGCTACGGTACGGGACGGGACGTTTAATACGCGGTGTACAATACGCATACTAGACGTATTTTTTAGAATCAAAAATAAAATACTTCAATTTTTTTAGATATGATACTTACATAAGAACAAATGAAGCGGTTTCGTGGACCTCCTCAATGACTCTTCAATATTTAGCCATAGCATACATAAACAACCACCATGAAGCTCTAAAACACAATTGATCAATTAGAAAAAGACATGCGTTTTGAGGAAAAAAACGTTAGAATATAAAACGTTATGAGACGTATTGTACGTTTAAATACGGGACGTCGTGTATTCTAAATAAAATACGCGTATTTTAGCTGCTATGGTTAAAATTCCCAAGGGAAGGACTTCGTGTCCAGGAAAGGGGAGTTATTCTGCAAGAAGAGGACTCTGGAAACAGAGTCGGAAAAGAGTTGCAGGGATGCCATGACCTGAGTCTGGAAGGTGAGATCCAGAGGCGAGAACCTTGATTCTCGAGGATTTGGAATAAGGAACGGAAGTTCCTTGGAATAGGGTTTTGCCCTAGGAATAGGAAGCCGAGGCTTCCAGGAACCATCAAGTCTTATTCTAGAACAAACGTGGTAATACGTTCGGTTCAAGTGCTTGTATAGACTTCTCCTCAGTAATAAAGATACTATTACGGAGGGGGGACCAGCCCATCTTCTGGTCCCCAGTATTGTGTCGATCTTCTCACTCTCTATATCTCTCTCTCTATTTATCTCTCTATATCCTCTGGCTTCCGAATATATTTTATATTGCTATGCGCTCCCGTTTGTGACAGTGGTATCAGAGCATGCTCTCCTCTCTTTCTCTGTAAAGGTGGACGACTCTGGGAAGATACGGGAAGAAGCCATGACAACCCAAGAGAGAAGTAAGCAGGCGGAACCCTAAGTCCTGCAAGGAAAAGCTCGCAGAGTTGGGAAAATTTCTCTGCAAGAAGTCGACACAAGACTTGGGATTCTCTGAGAAGGCGACGAGCATGATGCTCAAGAACCTAGAGAATCCAAGGAGCGGAATTCTCAAGATCATTCAGAACCCAAAAGATATCCATGAATATCAATCCAGAACCATAGCCAAGAAATCCCGTCATTTCGAGAAGGATATGAAGAAGGTCTCTAGACCTAGGAACACTCTAGTCAAGTTTGATACTTTTGACGGAAGGGAAGATGTCCTGAAAGCAGTAAATAGATTGAAGTTGCCTTTGCAAATGGCAATTTCTGAGAAGTGTTGAAGGTGAGGCATGTGACCAAACACCTCAAGGGGGATTGCAAGTACTTGGTGGTATACCAAAGCTCTGCAAGGAACTTACAGCAAGACTTGGATTCAATTCAAGGCTGAATTTTCCGACAAATTTTGTTCCTCTATGCTTTGAGGAAAAAATCCAAGAAGATTGGGATCGGTTTGCCCAATAGGAACACGAGCGAGTCAAAGCAAGTAGTGGTTACTCTTGCCAAGGTAGCTCCACTCTTGATCCTCTCTTAGGAAGGAAAGATGATGAAATTCAACGAAGGACTTTTGCCCGAATTTGTAAACGCATCTGCAAGATACTTTGCAGCAGATGGAGTCAGCAATAAAAGCTGAAAGTGTACACCTTAGTGTACATAGAATCTAATCCCCGCAGTGGGAGGGGAACCATTGAACACAGAAACAATGAATTTTTGTTACCTCTCCTCAAAGGATACGTTGCTATTCAGAGAAAGTTTGGAGTAAGGGAATTCAATCTAACTCCTCAGTTTTTGAATAGAAGACCCTCAAACTCAGAGGGCAGGTCTGATCAAAGTTACATCTTTGAGAAAGTTACAAAGTGCATTTTCTTTTTGCACAAGGAATGCATATGCCTAACCAGGAGTGATCGCTCTTGAGTGTTTATGAGAGTAGGGTTGAGTCAGAACATTGTTTTATACGATAAGCTGCTTTGCTTAGCCATCCAGAAGGTCCATGATTGATCTGGTATCCGGTAATTCTCGAACAGATCACCTGCTACTATGGGTAGGAAATTATGAAGGAACCATTCTGAGCTTTCAAGCAAAGAAAAACTTTCATTAAGCTTGAGTACTCTTTAAGCCCACACCCCCTACCCGGTAAGGGAAGATATGGTAGTGCTTTTTGCACAAGTGAGGAATACTCTCTTTATGAGGGAAGAAGCAAGAGATGGCCTTGGCCTATGCTCGTACAATTCCACATTTGAAATCCAAGTTTATGTGATGAGCAGGTTTTGCTCTAAGGTCGAGCCAAGGGATCGTCAGGCTGAGCGTCTAGCTCTACGGATCTTACGAAGGGAAGGTAATTTCCCAGGTTCACCAAAACTCTAACACAACTTAAGAATTATGTACACCTTTGGGTACATGGATAAAACACGAAGATGCAGACCTATGCCAAGGAACTGGACGCAAGTTTGTTATACTCTCTTGAGCGCCTTTTTGCGCGCAAGGACATTCCGACACGAGAATCTCTATTTGAGATGTGTTCGGTAGAAGACATTTGAGTTTCTCTAGAGGTTTTCTAATGGTCTTTGATTATCGAGTACATTATGTGCTTTTACCATTACAGTAGCAACATTTGGTTGCGGTATATGTTTCTCCATGAGGAGGTCAAGTAGCATTTACACGCTGCTGGAATAAATTCGAACAATTACGTTCATAAGAGTATAATTCACCAATCGTTTTAAAATGATAAGAATTACCTTAACCATACATGCGAGAACATCATTGAGATCTAAAGCAGGTTCGCCCTTCAAAGGGCCGAGTTTGAACTTATGTTCACAGATTGGGAGAGACGCTAATGCGCGTCGGGAAAACACTGCTGGTAGTAATAACTCGAAGGAGAAAAAGATTGGAAAGTGTCCCCGTACACATGGAATCTTCGGACTGGAACCGTCTACCTACGTTGAGCGACGGCCAGGAACAAGAACCTTCTTCAAGGTGATCGCAGCCTAGAAAGACATCGAGCTTAATACTCTATGACTTGGGCATTCCCTATGTGGGAGGACACAAGAGGTTTAATATCTTAGGACTAACAGCGTAGAATTATGCGCAAGGACAAAGACCTAGATTGATTTCTAGGAGGATTATTCTTCTCCGGATTGAGAAGGTGGAATTGAGTTAACAGATTCTCGCATAAGGAAACTTCCAATTTGTTGGAAAGACGCAAATGACGAGTACTTACATGGCTCATAAGTTTGATGATTGGTGAAGGATATCCTTGAGGTACTAGAGGAAGGACATGAACCGGTAAGGTAAGTATTGAATTCTTGAATTTTTGTTTAATTTAATTTTTAGGTTCTCTTCTGAGAAAGGATCAGCTCAACTTACCATTGAACAAGATTTTGAATTTTTTCGGTTTCTCTCCGGGCAGTTCAGTTGGACCTCTACAGTTGAGGACAACTATTTATAAGTGAGAGGGATGTTGCTAAATTGGCTTTATCTGACATAAAAATAATTCTAAATGAATTATTGGATTTAAAAGTGAGAGAGTTTTCTCGCTTGGAACACCAAGGAGAAAGAATTCTAAATGAATTATTGGTATTTTAAGTGAGAGGGTTTTTCTCACTAGAGACATCCGAGTACAGAGTATTCCTAGTGCGTCATTCAAAGTAATGACGAAAGCACTGAGAACAGAAATATCTCTAAGGCCACCAGAAACGGGTACTTCTGATGAGTCACATCGGATGGGTGACAGGGAGCATTGGGAATGAGTATCCGACCATCTTTGATGCATCATAGGATGGGTGACAAAGAGCATCGTGAAGGAGATTGTACCGTAAGTTCGGTAGGAAAAGACTAGGTGATGGATATTCCTGATGCGTCACAAGGTGGGTGACGGGTGCATCAGAAAGGGAATATCTATAGTCAGGAGGAAATTTCAAACTGTGTTAGAATTGTGCACAAGGAAAAGCAAGCACTTGAATGAAGATGGGTTCAGAGGAAACTTTGAGGAAAAACAGATGCTTTCTAAGAAAGCGGGATTGCTTTTCGGAAAGCAAATGCTTTCCCGCGAGGAAGTCTATGTTTGCATTGCAACTGTGCATGTGATTGCATCCAGGGATGCCTACGAAGTGCTGTGAAAGCATTGTTTTTAACTTATAAGGTTTTATTGAGTTTTTGGACAAATTCAGACCATTTTTAAAGGTGACCAGCCGCCCACTTAATAAGTGGGCCGCCTATGATTAAATAAAGCAGTATAAACCAGCCAGCGCGATTTTTCTCTCTCTTTTTCTGGCAGAGCAGCGCCAAGAAAAAAAAAAAAGGAAAAACGGCCGCGATCTCTACGCAAGCAACCAATGCTCTATTATCTTTGTCGTGGCCAGGGAGCTATAAAAGCATCACACACTCTCGCCCAAAGGGAAGACCAGTCTTTGCATGGAGGAGATGCTGCTGTAGATTTCAGCCGTAAAGAAGACGTTGCGGGTGATGCCTATGGCTGCCCCAAGTATACCAGATGTCGCCAAGACCCAATGCGCGAGTTCCCTCGCAAAGAAGTGCTTACAGAGCGTGTTTCCATCGCGACAAGTTGCTGTTTTTTCGCTGTTTTCAGCCCATAAACGTCGTAGACGGGGCTGATTTACGAGAAGGAACCCGAGAACACACCTCTTTTGTGTGTAGGATTGGAAGAGAGGATTTTCTATGTAGAGATCTCTTCCAGGGAATTGCTTTTTGAGAACCCAGTTGCGTTTCGAGCGTTGAGACTTTGAAGGTAACGATTTTCATGTTATGATCTCTAAGTATGGTGTACTTCCTCTTAGTGAGGGGGTAGGAGCAGAGGAAGGCATGAGCCTCTGCAGGAAAAAGCGCTCTAAGGAACTCGAGCCAAATCAGCCCAAGGGTTTCGTACCCAAGTTTGGGAAGCAGATCCACGGATCGAAGAGAGGTAGACTCTCGAGATGTGATCCGGATGTTGAAATTCCCAAGGGAAGGACTTCGTGTCCACAAAAGCGGAGTTATTTTGCAAGAAGAGGACTCTGGAAACAGAGTCGGAAAAGCGTTGCAGGGATGCCATGACCTGAGTCTGGAAGGTGAGATCCAGAGGCGAGAACCTTGATTCTCGAGGATTTGGAATAAGGAACGGAAGTTTCTTGGAATAGGGTTTTGCCCTAGGAATAGGAAGCCGAGGCTTCCAGGAACCATCAAGTCTTATTCTAGAACAAACGTGGTAATACGTTCGGTTCAAGTGCTTGTATAGACTTCTCCTCAGTAATAAAGATACTATTACGGGGGGGACCAGCCCATCTTCTGGCCCCCAGTACTGTGTCGATCTTCTCACTCTATATCTCTCTCTATTTATTTCTCTCTATATCCTCTGGCTTCAGTATTAAGTGATAAATCCTATTTATACGAATATATATTTTATATATTGCTATGCGCTCCCGTTTGTGACAGTTGCTATTGATTTCTCACGCTTTGGAAAAAGCAGCTCTGATTAGAAAATAACATACTACCCTCCACATTGGTTGAGCATACGGACAAAGACAAAAACAGGACTCATGCTACAAAGTACATCTCTAGCAAGGTGGATCATGACCAGTAATCTCAAGTCAAGTGCCACCAGCAATCTTGCATAAGCAATCTTGCATAAACAATCGTTCACATGAAAGAAAATACCTAGCGGCACATCCTGAAACTCCAAATGCATGACCAAAACTGTCGCAAAAAGTTCAAAAGTTGGAGAGATGAGTTGATCTTGTCGTACCTCTAACGTGGACAATGAGCCAGGCAATGTGTCCTCAAGATGATCCTCCTCCCAAGGGATACAATGTACTCAAAAAAGGAAAGAGAGGGCCCCATTAGCCTCTAAAGAAGGCCACTACCAGTCACCAAAATCCCATTCCAACTCAACCAGTGGCTGTCCCTGCCAGATTTGCAACCTCCAAAGCTATGCCTCCTTTGCGGTGAAAACCAGGTCAACACAAGAGCACCACCCCTAAGAGCCCACCACTCAAACAGGCTACCAACGAGCATCTAGACACTAATCAAGAGACACCTCCTTAAAAGTCAATATCATGTGATAGCCATGATGGCCAGTCTGCCTCTAAGCCCCCTCTAAATACGAACCTCCATAGTTGGTCGTCCTGATCCAACACCATGGGAATAAGCTTCTCCCATGTCAAATCACTAGTCTTCCCCAAAAATCAAGGCTAAATAGAAAGCATTTCACTTGGGAGTCAAATGCGTCACCAAGATTATAGCCATATCTTCCGAAGAGATCAGCTTAATACCGCCTACACACCCGCCTTCCAGTCCTTAATACCGCCTACACACCCGCCTTCCAGTCCTGGTAGTTGGTGGCATGATCCTATAGAGACCCTAGCAACATTGGAATCTTCCTCTCAAGTAACTCCTACAACTCCCCAGAGTAGACTTTCGCAAACGCTCTAAACATCATCCACTATGTCTACCTAGACGACTTCTCTGGCATCCCGATCATGAGAGCTCTCCACAACATTCTTCTTCTTCAATGCCGTTCTTCTTCTCCCTCTGTCGCACACAAGTCTCCAACAAGCAGCAAAAATCTGCTAAGGCATCAGGCATGAACTGTTGCACTCGAATCACCTTCTGGTCTTCAGAACATAGCCCAGATCTCGTCCAGCTCCATGCTGAAAATCAAGAACACTCCTCAATTAGCAGTGGATTGATTTTCCATTGTGACGAACAGCTCCCCACCTTAAGCAACCACCGTACTTCCCACTATGGTAGCCGCTTAAGGTTTACAAAGCTCTACTTCATTGCCTTCACCAAAGGTCTTCCATCTTGGTTGGAAACCTTTACCCCACAATGCGTGCTCTTGTTTGCTACTCAAAATGTGAGCATTAGGTTGCATCGTCGGCCTCCCCTGTGCAGTGTAGAGGAAACCCCTTGGAGGGGCTCCCCGGTCATGCTTCAACCAGGCCTGCAGCGAGCCTTGCATGTACAAGGCCCTACATCGAGTTGCAGTGGTTGGTATCCGTGGAGGAGTGGAAGTTTCTCGCCCTAGCGAAACTATGGTAAAAGTTGCTAGGCAAATCTGCTTTCTTTGTTTGCTTTTTGTTTGTTTTTCTTGTTTTGTTTTCTTTCAGCTTGCAATTCTTGCTCTGCTAGGTGTGTGTGTGTGTGTGTGTGTGTGTGTGTGTGTGTGTGTGTGTGTGTAAAGTTGGTTTTGCACGCTCTGTTTTCTTCATACTCTTTGGGGATAGTGAGTACGTATAGGGGTGTGTGTTTGGGTGGGAGCGTAGGAGTTTGTTTTTGGAGTATGTTTCTTTCGTTTGATTCCTCAGTTTCTTATTTGCTCTTATCTTCCCCAGTGTTCTTGCCTTCTTTGTTTTCTTGTGTTCTTCGCTTGGGTTTACTTGGGTTTACGTTTGCTGACTTGTTGATCTGCTCTCAACTCGCTCTACCAGGTTTCTACATCAAGTTTCCAGAGCTGTTGTCCCTCATGAAGCAGATCCCTTGACATTTTTACCAAGTACCACCAGATCCAACCAACCTTTTTGCATCAGCAATCAGCGTTTTCAGCCAAGTACTAGATCTGCCTAGCAACCCAGATCATCCAGCATTTTGCAGATTCAGCCCTAGATCTTCATCGGTTTTAGTTTTCAACCATAGCCCCGTCTCAGATTGCAAATCCCCAGCAGTTCCCCTCACGTTTTGCATTTTCAGCCTTTAGCTTCGCAGATCCAAGCATCTATCACAAGATCCCGTCAGCATCTTAGCATCTAGGACCATTGTATCAGTATTTGTGCAATCTAAAGCAAATACCTATGTAGCGATAGAGAGGGGGGGCCTTGGAAGGGGGTTTTGGACCCCATCCGGTGTTGGTCTTCTTTCTCTCTCTACACTCACAAAACCTTCACTCACTGTATCTCTCCTCTCTCTAGTCTATTGCACATCCCTCTCATGAAATAAAAGAAACCTTGAGTACGCATTGAGCACTCATCCTGAAACTCGCCACCCGAAACTTGCAACGAAGAGACCAAAAACTTCACCAAAGAATCTCCAATATCACGTTCTGGATCTCCAAGGCCATACGGTGCACTCTGACACAATTGGCATCACCACTCCACACCCACTTTGCATCAAAATCCTGGAGAGAGAGAGAGAGAGACTCTTCCCTTGCAATATTAAACAGGGCTATGACGCTCTGCAACCTGCAGAAGCGTAAAGAAGGATTGGACAGAACTGAAGAAAAGGCTGTGAAATCCTCCAACTTTTCACCACACTCAAGGTGCCCAGCAAACAAAGAAGAAAGAGAAAAGAACATGCAAAATCACACAGAACACACACACCCCATACACAAGTGAAACCCCATGCACAAGCAATTTCACACAAAGAAAACAAAGCATAGACAAGCAAGCAACAGTATCAAGCAACAAGAAAGGAAAACGAGAAAGAAATGTACCTGCCTAAGAATGACAAAACAGAAAACAATTAAACAACCACAGGCACCAAGGAGGAAAGGGAGGGAGGAGGGCGAATGGTTGGGTTTGGGGCGGTCGCGGGGGGGGTGGTTGGATTATTGGAGCATCAATCTGTCACAAAACGGGAGCGTACACGAGCACTTAGAAAATCTGAAAATTATAATTCTTTGAAAACATGAGAGAAGGGAGAAGATCGACACAGTATTGGGGACCAGAAGATGGGCTGGTCCCCCCCCCCCGTTAAGAGTATTCTTTTATTCAGGGAGAATTCTTATACAAGCACGAGAACCCGAGGAAACCCCTCCGTTCTGTAATCTTAGACCCGAAGGTCGTGCTTTCCCGTAAAGGGCTTGGGCACAAGGCCATTCCTTCCCGTAAGGGACTTAGGCGCGAAGCCGTACTTTCCCGTAAGGGACTTAGGCGTGAAGCCGTACTTCCCGTGAAGGGCCTTCCCGTGAGACGGGAGATTCCTGCAAAACAAACCACACAAAGCAACAATTCTCAATGCGTATCAACACCTTATACCTGTCGTTCCTTGCTCGGAGAATCGACCTCCGTACTCAGTCGTCACGCGATCACTTGCAAATTCTATCGCCAGCACGTGCTCCAGAATCCCAGCGCTAGTTCTTGCTGCTGCTCCCGGCGTATCAAAACTGGAACGCTTGCTGCCCTTTTATAGGCTCTGACACCTGGCGGGAATAGAGGCCCAAAAAGCAGAGCCAGCGTCCCTAGAGAGAGGAGAGAGAAAGATCGCAAATTCAGCCCCCCCCCCCCTCTGCGTAGCTTTTCTAGCGCTGCCTTTTTTTGAAGGACTTGCTTTATTTTATTAATAAAGGCCCGATCACTTAAAAGTGACCGGCCACTTTAATAAAATAAAGTGTGAACCTGTTCAAACTTTAAAAACTCACTTAGTCAATGAAAACAATGCTACACGGACACATTCCAGGCATCCCCGGGTGCAAGGCACGACACAGATGCAATGCAGACACAGACTCCTCGCGGGAAAACATCTGTCCTCCCGCGACTGTTCTTGCTTTTCGTAAAAAGCTTCATTGAACCCATCTTTATTCTTGTGCTTGCGTTCTTACGCGTATTTTCTTACTTAGTTCGGATTTCCTCCTTAGCCTACGGAATGCCCCCTTACTGATGCACCCGTCACCCATCATGTGACGCATCAAGGGCACTCGTAACCCGGCCCTTTCCACCGAACTTACGGAAACTCCTTCGCAATGTTTACCGTCACCCATCAAATGACACATCAGAGTTTGTCCGTTCTTGATGGCAGTTCCTGTAGCTACAATCTTTTAACAGTTCTTAGTGCACATAATAAAATATCCTAAAAAAGAGATTAATCATTAAAAATAAGAAAATAGTCCAATTAGCAACACAATCACATGAAAGCCTGTACGCGGAGAGCCACTTACGGCAGGCAGAGACAGTGCGGCAAGGCAGACCATAGCACGAAGAGCAGTTGCACGCCGCCAGAGGGAAGTGAGAGGGCACAGCAAATAGAAAGTTAGAGCAGCGTACCTCTCCCTCGTAACCACCCCCCCCCCCCCCCCCCCCCCCCCCCCGCTTTCTGTGTGTGTGTGTGTGTGTGTGTGTGTGTGTGTGTGTGTGTGTGTGTTTTGAGGGGGGGCAAAGGATTTATCTACAGAAGGCGAACAACTGGAGCATCCATCACAAGAAAGCCTGTGCACAAAGAGCGTCTTGCGGCAGGCAGAGACGGTGCAGCAAGGCAGACCAAAGCACGAAGAGCAGTTGCACGTTGCTGAGACGCGAGGGGGCACAGCAAATAGAAAGTTCGTCTCCCCCTCGTACGCCCGTCCCCCCCCCCCTCTCTCTCTCTCTCTCTCTCTCTCTCTCTCTCTCTCTCTCTCTCTCTCTCTCTCTCTCCCCCCCTCAAGGCATCAGCACCACATGCCATTATCCGAGCAGAGCTAGTGGCCCCCCCATTAGTGAGGCGCTCACCAGATCAGTCTCCTTCATACACCGCATGTGGGAACTTCCTAGAGACAGATATGCTCGCATTGCACTTGAGTCCTCTCAACAGTTAGCCATGCAGGGAGATACAGCATGCTGGTATGGGGAGATGACATCATGGTTTCACGCGCATGGGTTCAGCATAGACAAGTTGCTACCCTTCCAGTACTCATTGGATGCACCATCTCTCACTCTTACACAGTCCGAGATCACCAGGCTCATCCGCCAAGACCTGACCCAGCTAGACACTAGGAGGACATGGATACAGCCGGCGCAGGAGCTGGGCACGAAGATGGCTTTCTACAGAGAGCATCTTCTCCAGCTTACGGAGGATGGTTTTGTGACGAGACCCAGATACATGGACACCCACTTGTCTCATGGGATACGATGTGCTATTGGCCAGTTACGCACATCTTCTCACCAGTTGTGGATTGAGACTGGGCGATACAGCGGAGTACCAGCAAAGGCCAGGACTTGCCCCTTGTGTGACATGGAGCCTGAGACAGAGTTGCACTACACATGCCCCTGCCCCGTCTACTACGAGATACGAGGCCGCTTCCATTGCTTGTTCAGAGGGGGTTTTGGACCACTCTCCAGAGTCATGGGATATGAGGATCAGAGATGCTTGAGTTTGTTCTTGCTCGAGCTACGCACACAGAGATAGCCTGATGAGTGGAGAGGCTAGCCAGTCTCAGAGACGGATGACAGATTTCTTTAGAGCAGACACTGGGCAGCCGCAGGAGCTACTACCATAGAAGAGCTCACTTTTGTCTCACACAAGAGGCACATTGATCGACCGAGCGAGTGAGCTGGGGAAATCCAGGCGCCCATGACTGCGGAGGACTACACAACATCGACGGAGGCTTCATCAGAAGATTCGGAGCACTCTGGCCAGGCATGCACGACACCCAGTCATACTACTGACTATGGAGGAGATTGATGAGATCCGCCAGTGCCCAATGCTAGATCTCCTGTGATTTAGCTATCCCGGCCAGCTGCCCATTTTGCTTAGTTCACATCGACCAGTCTCGGATCCCATAGTATTTTTTTGTTTTGTTTTGTTATGTTGTTAGTTTTTGTTACTCTGACTTTGTATCAGATCCACCACATTGTAACTTTCTGGTCTCATAGGTCACTTTGGCCTTTTGAAGACGTTAATATAACATTTCAATTCATTTCATTTCATTTGTGTGTGTGTGTGTGTGTGTGTGTGAAGAGAGGGGGGCGCCAGGAGGGGGGGGGGGGGGGGGCGTTGTTGTCTGGTTGTCAACTTCAAATAATGCACCTTCCAATGTCGATAGCCAGGATCACTTGGGTGCTGTACCAAGGAGATGACAGTAAAATAGTTTGGTTATCAGATAGCCATGGGGATGCAATTACACTCTGACAATATAGGCCTGGAAATCCCCCTGCCGGTTGTGCCACAGACACCTGAAGTAACAGAAAATTACATTCGAACAAAGTTGAAGTAGAAAAAAACTAAATAAATGGTCAAACTCTCTTGACTTACCACCTCCCTGATGTCTAAGTTTGAACTTGAAGTTTCAAGTCCATGCCATTCCACAACGTGTAATGAGTTTGTCCCACTGTGGACTCCAGTGGTGACAGCTCCTTCAGCAGACAAGAACATAAGGCAATTTCCATTTGGACTGCATTACAATCAGAAAGAAGAGGCCAATACATATGTTACTCCCTAACTTAAATAAGTCGATGAAGCCTTCAAACATTGCAATTTCTTAGATGACATTCAGGCGATTATGTGCCCTTTGAATTCCAAGTGTGACCTGCAAAGGTGCAATCTAAGCTCTTGACATTCAATCAGCTAATACTTTGGCAACTGAACTGTCTGTTTACATATGTGACAACCATAACACGTTCTATACTCGTGTCACACCTCAAAAACAACTCCTCTGACCCTGTATGATACAAGTCACAAGTACGCTATTAAATGATTGGCCAACAAATCAGATGGTCAGAATAGAAGTTAAGCAACAACTTTCTCTCTCCCTACAAATAGTCAATAATTGGTACAGCACTCATTTAAAGAACTGGTAATTAGAAGTTCAAAGTAGAAGTACAGCATTTTCTATCTAAAAGGAAAGAGAGAGCTTCACACCTTTTCACCCATATCACCAGAAAACTGACATGCCTTACCAAACCACAATGCAATCCAGTCGACCTCCAATGCAATAAAGAGATGTGAAGAATCGTCAAAGAGAAATGGAGGAACATGCACCATGCCATCAGAACTACGGTAATGCCTCTGCAGCACAAAATCTGCATGCTTTGAAAAGGTTCACCTAAGACCTCAGATAAGGTCAAACAGTTGACTCACCTCCCAGTATTGAATGAATGCCCACATACATTAAATAGAACTGTCCATAACTTAGGAGTGCTTCAGCTGCACAAGGTTTCACTCAGAGTCTAGAATTCAAGGCTTGCACCACCTGTTTTGGGTACCTCTTTAGGATGACCTTATCTTATGGTTATACTCCACACGCAAAATAACCAGTAAGCTCATTTGTGGTTCTCAGATACTTGTAGCTCACAATTCCGCATGACCCACCATCTGACAAGCAAAATCTAAAAAATGCTCACATAGAAAAATATGAAGTATGCAAACTTGACTCATTCTTGAAAAGTGCCAAAAACCAGGCTTTTGCAACAGCTAAGCACAACTGAAAAATGGACAGCAGGAAACTTTGGCATGGAAGAACTATCACAAAAGTGCTGATTGCAAACAACGCAGCCTTTTCTCGTAATTAAATCCAGGAAAACACAAATTTCAAACAGAAAAGTTGTATAATAGCATAGCTTATTTCACCTACTTTCATCATAGTTAGTTTTCACAAGAAAAAAAATATTATAAATAAACACCACAAACCCCCCGGTATGTCAGCATAGCTCGGTTCCACTAGTACTAGCAGAATTTTGTTCCGCAGTTGTCTTAAAATCCCTTGAAGGACAACTAATACTTCAAGCACACTTGATGGAACACATCCTCACCTGAAGCGTGGTAAAAAAGCGCTTGTTATGGAATTCGTCAGTTTGCATACGCTGCTTGGAGAATCTGAGACCCTGTTTGCAATGTGGCACAAACTCAGCCTGTCAAAACTCTTACATAGAACATATTTGTAATTTACCGGGGCCTAATTGCTGCAAAGAACCTCACCTTTCATCTTGAAAAGCCTGTACTGCATAGAGGGCACAAGGCCTGTTGTAACAGTATTTAATCCCAAGTTTTCTTAAGGTATTGAAGTTACTTGAGGTCGATGGCCACCCAACAAATATCAGCAGCCGAGAATCACCTGGTGCCCAAGTGACTTGGCCAACACTCAAATCATCGGGAACACCATCCACCTTCTGTACAGATCCACTACAAGCATAGAGAAGAGAAAACTTACCATTTGTAGCACTATGACTGGACAAAACACTGATAAGCTGACAGGCTGCCACACCACTTACTTTTGTAGGTCCGCTACATAGAGACATGGTCTGCGTTTCCCAGTGTATGATTCACCCCAATCTTCCTGCCAGTCTCCCTGGCCTTTCCAGGAATGAACATCGTTGTCATTTGCTTGAGTACTGGATGAAACAAGCGCTTTCCCAAAAACTGGTTTGCCAATAACTGGCTCCTCCGCGACATATGCGACATAGGACTCATCATGACTCCATGACACTCCTTCAAACCTTTAAAAGCAGACAGCCAACAGGAATAGAACACAAAGCACTACAGCCTGTCAATGCTATGAACCTATAGTGACAGTTGAAGTCGATTTTCTGACTATTGAAAGTGATTTTAGCACTCAGCATTACCATCCATCAACATATATAGAGCCATGGATCGATGCGGGAACCCATATCTCTTTCACAAGTTGAGCAGAATTCCAAACCTCCAACTTTGTAGGGTTAGCACCATTTTTGGGGGTAGAGTCACTGTTTCTGACTACAAGAAGTTTTTGCCCAGACGAGGAAGGGAGCAAGAGAGATATTCCTGTCAATTCAAAAGGAAAGGCTGACCAGTTGCATGTGGCTTCTTTCTCCTGTTCTTTTGGAATATTGATGAATGAAAGATATTTTCTCTTGCTGTTGGCCACTAGATTGACTTCACTCATTGCAACCAGTGCCTCCAAACTATGTCCTGCATGTTGACAGCACACTTTAGAGTGCTCTAGAGCTGGCTAAGGACAACTTAGAGCCACAAGAAATCAAAACATGTGCATACAGCTCAACCATCTGCCATTGTGAATTGCTGATATGCAGCAGTGAAAATTTGTGTGCTTAATGTCATCAGGTGTGTGGATTGCAAGCTCAAGTGCCATAAATTTGAGGTGGTGATTCGGAGGCGTAATGAGAGCATCAAAAGTACTACTATGCCACAGAAACTGCTGCACACCTGTCCTGGAGGGCAACAGCCAAGCTTTGTCGATGCTTGGAATCCGGTGAATTGATTGAAGAAGTTCGTAGTGTTCCAAGAGATTCAGCTCTTCTGTTGTAGAAGGGACTTCTGCCTTGGTAGATGCCATTTTCGCAGTTCTCAAAGGATGCTTCTGCTGTATACTACTGCACCAAAATTTGCAAGGAGTCATGTATGAAGAACATCAAGAGGCGGAGAGAGAGAGAGAGAGAGAGAGAGAGAGAGACTTACGACGACAGGGTTGTAGGGGTAGAACAAGGAAGATGTACGAAACGGGCCGAGTTGCAGAAGGGATGGTGATCGAGCCGAGATGGCCCGTTGCAAAGTTGAGAAGGAAGCTGGCGATGTTGCAGCGAGCTCAGCATGTTATAAATCCTTCATTGCCCCACTAAATGTGGAGGACATAAGGTGAGAGGTGTAAATTCTGAAAAAGAAAAAAGATGCAAAATCCTCTATCGCTGGTACATATGGCTAAAAAAACAAAAATACAAAAAATCACTATCTATATCTATATCTACATAGTGGAAGGACATTTTCTAGAGAAGAACAAGCTAAGGGAAAAATAAAAGTCTTTTGACTTTTCATCTTCATAGGTCTTTTCATTTCCTAAACTCCCCTTCATGATTCCCCTTGACGAAGCCCCAAAAGATCGTTGAACAAAGCTCAACAGACCTCCTCCCATGTGACATCTCTCTCTCTCTCTCTCTCTCTCTCTCTCTCTCTCTCTGTGTGTGTGTGTGTGTGTGTGTGTGTGTGTGTGTGTGTGTGTGTGTGTGCGCGCGCGCGCCAGCCCTAGCTTTTTGTCACCAAACACGTAAGAGCATCTTGATAGATACCCACTAATTAACTCCTCAAAAAACTTTTGTGCAACTTACTAGTTTGCCTTGATTGCTTCACTAAGGAAATGGTGTAAATTCTAAAAGTGGAGTAGTGTTGTACATGCCACCTCATAGCATAGCTTATTCTCAATGTTTCATAACATATCTCCTCGAAGCTTCTCCTCAAAGCTCTGTGACCTCACGACACGATTAGAATTTGGAGCTAGACAATGCATGAAGGAAAAGAATTTAAAGATGATAATCTCTCGAAATGCAAAGAGATGCATTTTGTGCATGGGATACTTGTGCCCGTTAAAAAGAAAAAGGACTATATGATAAGACTCTCTATGGTGTGGAGTTGGCACTATTCTCCACATTGTTAATAAATAACATAGGGAATGTGCTCTTTCCCCGTTGCTTTTATCCCCTCCAAATTACGCTTTGCCTCTAGTGTTAGAGGGACTTTCTTTTAAAAATACTCCAGTTGCACAAGGAAGAATTCTTTACCTTTAATTTCATGCAGACTTGTGAAATCCTTAATGACGTGAATGATATGCTATGGCCTACTCTCTTGGTGTCCACTCATTGGACATTGTAGAAGTTGAGCTCGCTCATTAGGGTCCTTGTTATCTTCATCTACAACCTTTTAGATATAAGTGATGTGAATTGATTGCTTTAACGACACATGATGTAAGTGATGTAAATTTATCTACATACTTTTTTATATCACATTCATAAAATTGGAAGACGGGGTATAAATGCACCTTTTGTATCGATGGTAGCTTGCTCTTGAGTCTTTGTAAGGTCTCTTATCAAAGATAATCGCAACCCTCTAGGTGGAGTTCCTATACTTTGAAGGTGGAGTTATTATACTTTGAAGGTGTGAGAGAAAGAAACTTTCTTTTTTTCTCCTCGCCCTCCTCATCTTGGTTCAGTTCATCACAACAGTCTTGTTGTTCTCAACTTTGAAGCAACGATTGGCCTAAGATTCATGTTGGTTTTTGGATTGAATTCAGCTTTATTTGAGGACACATGAACACGAAACAATCAAAAATTAGAGAACTTACTTTCTTTGGCTTAGTCTCTAACTTTAAAAAATCTTCAATGAAATACAAGCTTGAGAAAAAAAAATTGGTTTTTCCCATAGAGAAGGTGACAAATCGCTTCTTCATGCTCCAAAGCCCTAAGATAAACCATGCAAGAATAATATTTCAAGCTTGGCTCCACACCATACTTTGTCCTTGTGGGACGTGTGTCTAACCTCACTATCGTATTTTATTGCAGTTTCAGCGAGAACCACGATTAAATTGTCAATCCATGGGACGAAGCTGACCCGACTAGTGCATAGAGGCTACAAGAGGTTGTCAATCTCTCAGAAAACAACAAACAACTCGAATCTAACTCAAGTTACACTCAAGTGACTGAAATCACCAAAAGCCAATCGATCATCGACAAACAAATCACATCCGTTACAGCATCAAATGACATCCAAACGTAGCGAAACTTCTCGATGACAAGTTTATAAGACCTAAGCACATATGCTTATGGTCGTTGCAAAATTGCGATTATTAACAGCAATGGATTTTTGACCTAGCCGTTTTCGACCCAGAATGCACCTAAATGCTTAGCAATGATGCCCCAATATCCCGCCTATGCTTAGTTTTTTATTTTGAAGTGTAAATTCCTACTTATGATGAAATTAGGCCCCGCGTCGCCGGCGACGCCAAAAGCTACGAAACACTGTGACGTGTTTACCTCAATGCGTAGAGCTCTTACTTGCGGTTACAATGCAACAATTGCTACTGCAATGTGACAACCGGAGAGGGAGTAGGAAGCGCGAGAAGGACAGAAGTGAGTGCTATTTCATTATCCAGAACTTACAATTAACTTACAAAATTTGGCTTTTATACCTTAGCCAAGGTTTTTGGTGGTCAAAACTAATAATCTGGGATCTCTAACTAAAGATAGGTAATGACACGTTGATACAATCTGGAAGCTTGTAGCCTTTGCTCAACTATTACAAGGTTTACTCGAAAAATAGGAGTTACAATATTCTTGATATATAAAAAATAATAAGTATTTTTACATGAGAGCTCCGATAAATGGTATCCGTGTTAGCTTACTGCTAACATTCCCCCCTCCTCGCCTGTGTCGTCCCTTAAGACAGCTTTATGGGCTGAAGTAGTCTTCAGGTTGACGGCTGGCGAGGCGGTCTTTAAGCGCATTTAGTGCCTTTTGGTATCTGATCTTCCTCTCTTTATCTGGCACTTGCAAGAACTGCATAGTGACTCTGTTTTTCAGCTCCACCGTTGAGTAGCCTACAAACCTAGATGTTAGGTTGCTGATCACTGGTCCAAATATTTTCATTCGCCAAGTGAAGAACCCTGTTTAGAATGCTTCCTCAAATGCCAGCATATTGTGAGAAGGTAAAAACATGCATCTGGCATAGAAGCCATAGAGGACTTCTTCGGAAGGTTGACCACTAAGGTCATAGCATAATCCTTTATTACCCTTGAGGAATGACATCCAAGGGGCACCTACTTGCTCTGGCTCATGGAAGACTTCGATGCAGGTGAGCAACATGTGGCAGATTTTATATAACATTGCACATGATAAATCTGGTAGACTTTTACAAAAGGACATGGCGCCCGTTAGGGTTTTCACCATGTACTCTTCAGTCGGCGGTCCCTTTTCTGGAGCAGGCAATCGGGGGTAGTTAAGCCAAGTTGGCCGCTTCTTTGTTAATGCCTCCTGTTCTTTCCAGGCCCTTACTCTTAGTACAGGGCAGAAAGTAGGATCCTTTTGTATGGCCGCAGGTGCTCTTGTGAACATAATCAAATACCTTGGATTCTTGTTCACCCAGCTGAGCCTCCACTTTGGGTGGTCTTGATCTGCGCCTTCTTCTTGCATGTCTTTGTACAGTCTTTCCTTTACCTGGAGCAACTCCACCTTTATCAGAGGGTAAGGTAGGGATTGTTGGTGCCATTGCGCATTGATTTGATTGAGTGTGTTGTGTAACGTTGACGAAATGAAGGACTCTCAGCTCCCAATCCATTGCTGACTTCCACTGCTCATCTACCTCTTGTGTAATCTTCTCTTTCAGTGCATCTTCCTCAGCCTTTGAGATTTGGACCATTGGCACTATATCCGTTTCGGTTATGTGTACTTGAAATTCCTCCTCCATACTTAGCTCTTCAGTTAGTTGTCCATCTCAGCAAATGAAACTGAGGGGATCTCTATTTGTGGTTGCTCGGAAATTCCTGCCTCTTCTTGTGTTTCTGGCCATCCCTCTCGCAACAATTGGTCGAATCTTTTAAGTTCAGCTATTTCTTTTAGCAGCTTGTCTTCTCTTTGCACCCGCATTAAAGCCAGGTCTCTGCATTGAGACTGCTCCAATTTTAGTTCCAGCTCGAGGCCCTTGTTCTTTTTCCTCTAATGCTTTGTAGACCTCGTATGTTCCTTTGATTGAGGCTACGACTGGATTTTCTCTGATTTGCCACATGAAAATTGCATGATCATTTATTCTTTGCTTTGAGTACTGTACGGAGGCATTGGCTACATCTAACTGAACCTGAATCTTCTAAACTGACAGGGTTGTAGTTAGAAGTTCATTTGTGACTTCTATCAGCTGTTCATCCTTCGCTTTGCATGCATCTGACAATTTCGTAAGCAATTCACCAAGCTCTCCCATCTTTTTCTGCTGCTTATAACTTGCGAGCTGATGTTGTTCAGCTTCCGCTTTCAACTCCTGCACTTGCCTTTGTAGATCGATGATGACGTCTAGTTGGTCGTCTAACTCCCCTTGGAGTGCGTCAATCACCATTTCTATTTCTTTGGCCCTTGTGCTACGGCTAAGTGTTGCTGAGCGAAGTCGTTCAGTCATGTCTTGCATTTGCTTAGCATACTCATTAATTTGCAGGATCACTTCGTCATTTGATTGCCAATCTTTGTTTCGTGCTAGTTGACTTGATGTTTTTGCAGATTCTTGTGTATCTTTTGGCGGCGTCATGGCGGCTGGTTGTTGCTGCCCTTGTGGCTGTGGGCAGATCCTCTTCCGCTTTGTCATCGTTAGGCTTCATGGATGCCTCGGCCTTCTCCTGCTGTGTTGAGGTAGAGGGTGTTTCCCCAATCTTCTGTTCTCTTGGTTCCTCAAACTTTGTGTTTTCCTCTGGTTCAAGACTCACTCTCCTTTCAGGTTCTGGCTCTTGCTCTGTGTGTTGCTCTTGTGTAGATTCAGCTGCCTGTTGTGTCAGTTCAGCTGCTTCTCTTTGTTCATGCTCTGCCTCTTTTGTGTGTTCAGCTTCTGTGGCTTTGCTTGTTGGTGAAGGTGGTGGACTCGGCATGGGGTGATCATGCTGTTCAGAAATAGGTGAAGAAGGGCGGGGAGACACATCACCCTGATCATGTTGTGTTGCTCCTTGTTCAGTTGCTTCCTCTGCTTGCTTTTGATGTTCTGCCGCTTCTTTCGCTTTCCTTGCCGCTTCTTGGGCTTCTCTCAGCTTCAAGGCTTCTGCTTCTTGATACATCTTTTCCAGTGATTCCGTGGTATCTTTAGCCTGTTTCCTGGTATGATGCTTAGTTCTTGGTCCTTTAAGTTCAATGGGTACCCACTTTGTTGGGTCCTTGCCTTGTACTTGGCGACTGCGTTCGTAAGATTGCTTCTCTCTTTCAAATCGGGCCTGTTTTTGTACAGGTTTCTCCTGGTGTGCTGCCACGGCTTTTCTCTTCATTTCTTCCCGTCGTGCTCTTTTTTCCTCGTTATCCAAGCTTTCACTGTTGTGCCGTTCTGGCGAGCTCTCAGCAGATTCTTAATCTGACTTGTATGTTCCCTTAGCAGATCTTGTAGCTCGAGGGGAGGGGTGTGCTGATGTTATTCCAGTGTTCTAATACGGGGCAGGCGACAAGTTGTCGGCCATGCCGATGGCATGGTAAGCAATCCTGGTCAAAACCTCTGGTGCACCCAGATATGTGATTTTCCCTTCTTTATTTGCCCCTTTAATGTGGACAAAATATATTGTGCATGGTCAATTGGTTGCCTGATTGTTGATTTGAGAACTTGTGTAAAGGTCGTGGCAACCACATGATTTGGTGGTGGTACAACCTTGGAGGCTCTTCCACCTGTTTTTGAATGAGGTCGACAAATGTGGCCGTCGCGGTTTCCTTGGTGAAAGTTACGACCGTCTTTCTATCTCTTGCTCTCATTGTCATTCCTTCTGTTGGCAGTCTGAGTGCTTTTGCCACTATCTCCTTGGTAATCGCTATTTCAACCTTATTCCCTTGTGGGTCAGCGATTTGAGCTTCCATCTTCTTTGATCATGGACAAAAGCTCATAAGTTTTTTGGAAGTCCACTCCACACGGCTCTTGTTCAAAGAAATCTATGAGTCCTAGCCTTCGCTTGGCTTCTTTGGTCTCGGGCTTTGCGGTGACATCATACATTTCTTTTGGTAGAAGTTGCAGCTCTACCTGATGTCCTTCCTCGCTCTTGAATTTGCCGGTGAGAACACTGTGGTGTTGTGCTCTTCAAGCTGTTCCTTTGAGAGATAGGTCGCTTTGGCATTCTTGACTGAATCGGGTCTAGTTGATATGGTGGTAACTCTTGCAGCTTCTCCTTTTGCGAGAGCTTCTTCTTGGCCCTCTTTGCAGCTTGCATGGTTCCTGTTGAGTAAATAAAGTGTCGAAGTTAGCAAATTTGGCAGATTTTCTCTGAAACGTCCTTCGGTCTGAAATGCTGACAAATTTGGTCCAATTTGCTTCAAATCAATTTTTGAGCATGCATAGATGCATAAAAACATGTAAAGATCAAATTCATAAAGTCAATACAAAAATTTGCAACAAAAGTAAATAATCGCGATTATTTACAGCTGAATATTTTTTTCAACTTTTTGCAAATTTGGCATTACAGGCATGAAGTATATACCAAATTGATACTCTGAGTGAAATATGGCCTCATTTGAGTGCATTGGGTGAAATGGTGCCAGATTAAGGCTTTAGGTCTCTGAAATAGTAGATGTAAAGAAATGTTGAGATTTTGAGATCCAAATTTATTCAAACTTGGCTAGTGGCCTTAGGACATCATGTACTTTGGATCTATGATGGCAAAGTTTCAATTTTCTCCCATTTCAGCCAAAAGGTAAATAATCGCAATTATTAACTTTTCTACCAAAATGAACATTTTTTGGTACAACTTGGTTCTAGGCATTGTATAGACCTTGTGTATGTGATATGAGGTGATTTGGATCAAAAAATGTGGCTCATAACTCAAAATTTGGCTTGCAAGGACTTCTTTGCATTTTTTGGCAATTTTCCAAGTTATTGGCTCATACTTTGAATTTTGGCATGTAATAGGTGTGTACAAGTGATAGGTGAGGTGATGATAGAACTTTCAAGCGAAAATAGTGCAAAAGTAAATAATCACGATTATTTACAGCAGTCACATTTTTCTTGCAACACTTAAAAATTTTGACCTAAACACCTTCTATACACCTAAAACAAGTCCTAAATTGAATTTGGCAAAGTTTGGTCTTGTTGGCATCACTTTGTGCTTTGTCGACTCTGAAATCACCGATTTCTGTGACTACACTGCTTGTTGAGTTGGTTAGTCACTTTTGAGGCTATGGGCTTGTCCGCAACATAGTCGTGAAGCAACTCATCCAATTTTGGCCCATTTGGAGTCAATTTGACCCCGTATGTCGAATTTGACGCTTTGTAGCCTTTGAGCCGTTTTCTGCTTTTCGAGGGCTTCGCTTGATTGATTTTAGGTAAGCTCTCCGTGGAGTCAGAATGCAATTTTGGCATCTGCCAAAAACCTAGCTTTTCTATTTGGGACCCCCTCTACCCTTGCCGAATGGTCAACTGGTGATATAGAAGTGTTCTATTATGTTGGAGCATGCTACGGTTCAAATCTTATCCGATTTGGTTGAGTTGACGGGTCGCTATGGTCGATTTTTTGTTGTAGGTCTTCGTGCACTGCTCGGATTCTAGGGTTTTTTCTAGGGGTTTAGACTAGCTACCGGCCGTACAAAATGGATCATTGTTGAGTAAATAACTTACCCCTCATATCTCGTATGAGATGACGCTGAAAACGGGTGACTGTAGACTCCGGAAAAGATGCGCGAAAGAGGTTGGAAAGCTCTCTTTCCAAAGGCAACAAGTGGAAATGAGGTGGTTTTAGCCTACCTGGGATATCTATACCTGAGCTTCTCGAACCATTTTTTCTCAGATACCCCCGTTAGTCCTACTAGGCCGTGAAATCTATGTTAAACTCAAAAATTTTCCCAATCGGATTCCTGTAGCTCATTCTGCAAGAATTTGGCAAAAGTAGGTTTGGCCGCCTAATTTAGGCTTCCTACTTCCATCTTCAGATTTGATTGAAATTTTTGTGCTTGTCCGCCTTGATTTTTTTATCACCACCATGTCTTCAATTTTTCCATCTGAGCTCCTTTGCTATTTGATATTAATTTTTGACCTGTTTATTGAAAAAATCAAAGAAAATGCGCTAAAAAAGTAAAGTGAAAATTCAATAATTAAGAAAATTCATTGAAAAACACAGCTTTATTGTTTTTATTGAATTTCTCTATTTTTAAGTCTCAACATCGAGAAAAATGATAAAAATTTATAAAAAATGACTAATTTTTGATGATTTTTTGATAGTATATACACTATTTACACTCATTGGGAAGATATCATCAGTTAAATTCCCCTATTGATGATTTATAAGGGCATTACTATGTAATTTTGCAAAAAATCACACATTAACATCAAACTTTTTACTCCCTCTTCAAAAATTGCCCTCAATTATTTAGTACTCTTCCACCCCTCCTAGATGGCGTACTCCGGGACGATTGTGAGCATGGGTTGAACAATCGTGTCTATGCATAGCCTTGGTTGGCTCTACCATGCTTTGAAGATCAATGCAATTCAAACCATTATGTGTGCAAGAGTTGGGTCTTGAGTAATTAACTCAAGGGGTTCTGATGTCAAGGCTTTCTGATGCTGTTTTCCAAAGAGCAAATCTTGTAACATGTGTGCTCTTTGCTTGATTGTGCCATCAGGATGCTTTAGCACATTGATTTCCTAAGTTGTTGGTATCACTTTTGACTGTTGTCGATCTTTTACTCGCCATTGATACCTTGGTTTGCTTGGTGTAGAACGGTATGGTTGAGGTTTCTGAGGCTTAACTCTCCATTGCTTGATTGGTTTTCCCGTTTGTGGAGAAGATAAGTGCACTTTTTTGTGCCAAATCCATTTCGTGCTAGGTTCCCTACTCGGAGATGTTCATCTCTGTGTTTTGACATTTGGAACCGTCTTTGGTATTGTCGATGATGTTTTGGGCACCCAGATTTGAATCGGCTTGTCCTTAAGCTGTGCTTTCGGTACCCAAATTTGCCTGACTCCTTGCTTCCGGCTTGAGACTGGGCGTGAAAATTTTGGTTTCCGACAAGCAATTTTATTTTCCAGCGAGTTATTTTTATTCACGCACGATGGCTTCTCCTCATAATGGGGGCCTTACAAACGTGCGTTTTTGCCACAAAAAAATTACAAGGGGTAAATCAGGCTCCATACTTAACAAATGTCATCCTAGTTGCCCATTTAGGTATGCTCTTACCTCATTAGAGCTTCTCATGCTAAACTACGCCTGCAATGTGCTCCATTTGCGGAACCCACAACCCTCATCCTGTGCAAAACTCCTTTCCCTTTGAATAGTCTCTCTCTCTCTCTCTCTCTCTCTCTCTCACACACACACACACACACACACACACACACAAAATAAAAGGAATTTATGTATATAATCAGTTTAGTAGTAGTGATACCAATGTGCCACTCAAACTAAATAAATATAAGGCAAGTTTTGAGGTCTATCTTAAGCCTTCTCAACTTCAAAGGCTTAACTACTTCCTAGGTGAAATCAGGGTCATTGCAACCAAAATGCGACACTCTTCTCGATGAACGTCATTAAGGTTGATAGAGATCATACCAGGAGGGATTCTGTGTGCGTGGGTGCTCTTGTGCATGATTTTATATGCTGCTAATGGGAGGGCACATGATGAGTTCTTGAAATGTTATTCTACACTTTGATTATTTAGTTGATATTATATTACGTCTGACAAACTAATGCCGCTCCAGAAGTTTTATGCAAATGCAATGACGATGGAATACCTAAATCTCAGAAGAATTTAGCGAGAGCATCAATACAACAGCTTCTATACTAGTTGTAGGGGCAGGGATGAGGAAACTTGATTATTTCCAGAATCTTTGAATCAACAGTGGCATGCAAGACCACGCTCTACAACACTCTTTGGTAGCCTGCCTCATGATGTAGGCTCTACTTTCTATATATCCACCTTGGTAGGGTCTTTGCCTAAGAAAACACCTCCGCCATGAGCTCCCCAACCACCATATGTATCAATAATGATCTTCCTTCTTGCTAGGCCAACATCACCTTGTGGCCCCTCAATCACAAACCTTCCAAAAGGATTCAGATGGAAGATGGTCTTCTCATCCAGGTACTTCTTAGGTATCATAGACTTGATAACATGCTCCTTCAGATCAGTGGCAATCTTGTCATTGGTAACTATTTCATTGTTTTGCATAGAGATCAAGACCATATGAACTATGATGGGAACCATGGCATTGATGGCACCATTTCATTCTCGTATTCAAATATTACTTGAGTTTTGTCGTTTGGGCAACCATGCATAAGTTCCATTCTTTCTTACCTCTATGAGCATGGCACCTAGTTTGGTAGCCAGGACATGGCCGAGGGGCATAAGCTCCTTATCAATCTCATCAGTATAATAACCAAACATATGCCCTTGATCTCTTGCACCAATCTCCTCCTCCTTATTTTTGTGAAATGTCCATGCACACCTTGAGAAATGTATGGGCTCTACTGTTTGATGTTAACCAAAACCTTGGAATGATCAACATCAATACCCACATCATTTGACACAAACCAATTTCCCAGCGACTGCCCCGAATCTTCTCATAGTTAATATCTATCATAATTGGTGGTAATCTCCCCAAAGATCATCACCATGTTAGTCTTGGTGCACGTCTCACAAGCCACCTTACTCTCTTGATCCTGTTGTAGGCATGCATCCAGCACAGACACTTGATCCCACAGCTTGTCTAGATGTTCCTCATTCACTCACTCCGAGGTGAAGAGAAAAGTCGACATCTTTTAGGGTTTCTATGCGTCAAGGGTCGGAAAGTAGCCTCTAAACAATCTTGGAAGGCTGAAGCTACTTCTCACATTCGGTGAGGCCTCTCTCTCTCTCTCTCTCTCTCTCTCTCTCTCTCTCTCTTTCTCTCTCTCTCTCTCTCTCTCTCTCTCTCTCTCTCTCTCTCTCTCTCTCTCTCTCTCTAGCTACAGGGCTGGCAACTATCAATACCCTCTTTCCTCATCCGTCAGGATTCCCACGCTGCCTCCATTAATTGATGAACCCACACCCTCATCGGGTGCAAAACACCTTTTCCTCCCTGCACAATACCTGCCTCCATGACTGCATGCCATTGTGCATGGCGGATGCACATACAAATCGCAAATCACGCACTTGCCATTGCACTTCTCGCAGAATCACCATGGCTGCTCGTGAGTGTCCGCTTGCCCCGTGTGTGTTGAGAGTCTCTCTCTCTCTCTCTCTCTCTCTCTCTCTCTCTCTCTCTCTCTCTCTCTCTCTCTCTCTCTCTCTCTCTCTCTCTCTCTCTCTCTCTCTCTCTCTCTCCCCTCTCGCTCTAAACAAAACTCTCTCAAAGAGCACGCACCGAGCGCGCTCTTTGACAGAGTTGAGTTTTGTGTGTGTGTGTGTGTGTGTGTGTGTGTGTGTGAAACTCTCTCAAAGAGCACGCACCGAGCGCGCTCTTTGACAGAGTTGAGTTTTGTGTGTGTGTGTGTGTGTGTGTGTGTGTGTGTGAGAGAGAGAGAGAGAGAGAGAGAGAGAGAGAGAGAGAGAGAGAGAGAGAGAGAGAGAGAGAGAGAGAGAGAGTCATTGTGCTTGTGGGCGCCCAACAGAATCTGTGTTTGTGATTGCGAGGTAGCAGCCCAGAAGAAAGATCGGCAAACTGCAATCTATCATGGCGAGCTTGTGGCTACGCCATCCATGGTGTGCTCCTCTAGCAGCCTCACAGCTGTGGCAGCGTCTAGCATGAGCAAGAGCTCCTTTGTGTCCAGACGGGCATTGCAAGCTCCACTCACTACAGCTACGATTGTGCCATCAAAGAGGGCCCTCATTGTTTCGATGATAGTAGCCAATAGGCCTTTGCGATTCCTTGGCAGCACTCCTCTGGAATGGCTTAATGAAAGCCTACCTGGGGACTTTGGCTTTGACCCCCTTGGTCTTGGATCCGAGCCTGAGCTTCTCAAGTGGTTTGTGCAATCAGAGATAGTGGACTGCAGGTGGGCTATGTTGGGTGCTACTGGAATATTCATTACAGAGGCTCTCACCAAAGTAGGAATTTTGAACACCCCATCCTGGTACTCAGCTAGAGAGGCCTAGTATTTCACAGATTCGACTACCCTCTTCGACGTATTGGAGCTTATATTCTTAGGTTGGGCTGAGGGCCGAAGATGGTAGACATCATTACTCCAGGATCAATGAATACTGATCCCATCTTCACCAACAACAAGCTAACAAGCACAAATGTTGGATATCCTGGTGGCTTCTGGTTCGACCCTCTTGGCTGGGGCTCTGGTTCTCCTTAGAAGATCAAGGAGCTTAGGACTAAGGAGATATAGAATGGTGGACTCGCTATGTTGGTCGTTATGGGTACTTGGTTCCAAGCAATCTACACGAGCATTGGCCTCGTTGACAACCTTACCGCCCATCTTTCCGACCTTGGCCACAACACCGTTTTCTGGGCTTTCTTGACCAAGTGAGCGATGATCATTGTACCTCCATCACTTGGAGCAGATATTGACACTCACTTCCTTTGTATGCTAATTGAGAAGTTTGTAAAAACCTTTTATTTGGTTGAAAGGTCCTATTTTGTCGTGTACACTGTGCCTGCTCCCGTTTTGTCAATTTACTTGCGTCATGTTTCATTGCATTACCTTGAGGGTATGAGTCAGTTTTGATTACAGAACATGCCTGTTCTGGTTGTTATCTACATCGAAAGTTTGCCACTGTTCTCTAACCAAATGCCTCTCATTTGAGCCCTCCATCTCTCCCAGTTAGTGAAGATAATGAAGTCTCGCTTGAATGTTCAAAGAGACAGAGAGAGAGAGAGAGAGAGAGAGAGAGAGAGAGAGAGAGAGAGAGAGAGAGAGAGAGATCCACGACGAAGAGGAAGCATGCAATCCAAGAGAGGGGCCCGCACTGCAGTATCAATTCTCCCTCCCTCTCTCTCTCTCTCTCTCACACACACACACACACACACACACACACACACACACACACACACACCCGTTTGCTTCCTTTTCTCTTGCATGTCTCGAATCAGCAAAAGGTTTTGTGACTCCCTCTCTGCTACCATTTATGGACGACAATGTGGCCACAAGATTGTTCTTATGTTTAACGATAGCATCTATGCACACTTTCCATCTCTTTTGTGATACAACATTATGAAATAACTAATGCATTTCATTTGCATCCATTAACTCTAATGGGAGAGCAAGTGAAGATAAAGGCTCCTGAACTTGCTAGTGGTGAAAAAATCTTCCTTCTCAATCATGGCCAATGTCAATTCTAGAAGGTTCGCATTACTATTGAAAGCATACAAGGCATTGGAATGAAGGACACACTAGTAATAGTCCGATGGTCCCTCCAGAGTAGTTGGTATACTACATGCAATGCCTTCATAAAGTAGCTTACACATGGCACTCAAGCAAGCAAAGGATATCATTCAAGCTCAAGATCTACCTACGCATTATGATGTTGAGTTACCATCTTTTGATCTATTTGTGCACGAACTTATGACAATTGCAACATGTGAATTTACCATGGAGAATAATTTTGCACAAATAGAGTTTTGGAATATGCTCAACAAGATGGTTCAGAAGCAAGGATATGACTGTGTATCAATGTGTGTGTAAACACATAAAAGGAAGAGTATGGCTCTTTTGTTTGAGACTATTTTAATGTGTGTGAACACATTAAAGGAAGAGTATGGCTCTTTTGTTTGAGACTATTTGAAATGCAACATGGTTACTTTGCTACACTATACTCTATAGAGTAACTATTGAGATCTTGATCTAATCTTTGTCATTGCTTATGCTTGCTCGGTTTCTTGTCCGCTCGGAAGTACTTGCTCGAGAATTGGGATTCCTCTCAAGGCCCCAATGGAAATATTGTGCTTTCTAAAGCACCATGGACTCTAGCCAAAGATGAGCTTGATCAAGTGAAGGGTTCCATTGTCTCTATTCACACACCAATATGATACATGAGATCACTAAAGGGAGCTTTAATAAAGGCAAAGAAAGATAAAAGTGTGCGATTGTATGGATTGAAGTCTCACGATTGGTGCAAGATGCTATAGGTAATTCTTCAATGTTTATGGTGTTCCCTCACTTAGTTTAAATCTTGAATGTTGTGTATGAATAAAATAATATCTTTTCTTAATCTTTTGACATTGTAGTTCATTTTGCACATGAGTATGTGCACATGTGGGGAGAAAAAAGTGAGGAAAACTATTTTCAAACTTGACAAGTTAGTAAGGTACATCATAGCTATATTCCAGTAAGCTATTCTATATACACTACAACATGCACTTAGTGTACTCTTGTGTGCTATCTGGTAGAATTGTGAGCTTGAAACAAATTGAAATAGATGCCATCCCTGCTATTCAAACGCTTGTCATGAAAACAGTGTGTGCCATTGAGGATGCATTTACTTGATTCGTTCTTGTTAGTCAAATGCACCTCCTTGCTCATGTGATTGAGGAAATAGCTATTTGTGGAGTAGTACATACATAATGGATGTTTTTTTTAAAGAGAGGTTTTTAAAAACTCTCCAAGATTTTTTGCGACTACGGGTCCATTTAAAGGTATGCATGGCAGCCAAAGCATGGAATGTGCAAGAGGAATTTGTATTTATGTCAGAGATTTTTGCACAGAAGGTGAATCTCCAAAGCCCAAGGGTAAGTTTAATTTTACCAGAGTCCATCCTAATTTAGTAGCTTCAAATTAGCAGGTAGACTCTAGCCCAAGTCAGCTTTCTAGAGCCTCCAAAGGATAGTGCAAAGGTCTAGTACATGGGTTGAGTAACTTGAAGGTAATTCTATGGTTTTAAATTAATGGAAGAAAAAAGGAAAGGACTAAGGTTAAATCGGTCCTACCATATTTAGAAAGTTGACTCTAGTTCTTCTCTTCTAAGGCTGGCGAGGCTACATGTCCAAAGTAGCTCACAGTTGCTTTATGGAAAGTTGGACAGTGTGTGTTTGTGTGTGTGTGTGTGTGTACACTTGCCAAGACAAGTCAAAAGAGAAGGGGGCGGCAAGTTTTTTTCAATATAGCAAGAAGGGACAAGTGTTAGACCAGGCACTAGTTGCATTTTAAGTGCTTACTTTTCATTGGTCTATATGGTAAGCATTCCATATGAAATTAGCAAGTGTGCAAGAGAGAAAAAGAGAGGGGATCATGGTGTTTTCTCGCATGCTCTCTTATTCTCTCACACTCTCTCAAGTTTCCATTGTGGTCAAGAAAGTCCCCCCCCCCCCCCCCCCCCCCCCCCCCCCCTTCCTCTCTCTCTCTCTCTCTCAGGAGCTCACGGGATGGTCTCTATCCTCAAGCTCTTGGCTATGGATGCAAATCCAAGCAAGAAGAATTCATGAAAGTTCATCTTCTTATTCTTCTCTATTTTTCTAGCTATGCTAAGAGAGTTCCCATGGAGTAATCATATACAAAATACTATTTTTTTTAATAAAGAAATACTTCTTTTCACCCTCATCTACCTCTTACTTGGTAGTTCTTTCTCCCCGTTGGCTTGGGAAAGAGGATTTGTCATAATAACTAATATCTAATTCTCCTAAATGAGTTTCTCATGTTAAACTAATCATTTAATATGGGGAAGTACCAGGGGAGAAAAAGCTAGATTATTGGTAAGGCTAGCAGATTGGTCACACTAGGGATCCAAAGGAGGGAAAATAGGGATCCAAAGGGGGATCATCTGTAGAAGAGAAATGTGCAAGCAATGGGCTTCAAAGACCTTAGATTCAGCCCATTAAGACTTCCAAAATGCTAAGGTTCCAAATTTCAAAGGGTAACTCCAATGGTCAAACCTTAGGAGAATTGGATGCTTTGTAAGTGTACACAAAGTCTTCCTAGATCCCTACATAGGAGGGGGCGAGCCCTTTTAGTAGGGAATGAGAGAGAAACACACGCACACTCACTCTTGCAAGCCCTTTACACAAAGGTAATAGGGGACACATGTCAGCTCCCTAGTCTAGTTGCGCCCAAGGTGCACTCAAATCCTATTGGATAGCCATAGAGGTGGACGAATGAGAATTAGGCTAGAGTACATTTAGTTTAGTTCATTTTAAAACACTTGATAAAAGAACCAATAGGAATTAAGCTCTCTATAAGACTATTGGACAGTCTCCCAAGGGGTCCAATGAGCATTCAACAGCCCAATGGCTTGCCTGTTTCCTATTGGCCAGAAGACAAAGGGGTCCAATGAGATTTTAATTGCAATATTCAATTTTTTAAAGATCTCACAAAAGGGGAAAGGGGGACACATGTCACAAGGCTATCACTTATGCTTCTCAATTATGATTGGATAAGCATTGTAGGGTCCAATGGGGTGCCACACATGAGTAAATTGCAAGAGGGGTCGACCAAGAGAGAGAGGGGGGGCTAATTTTGGCAAGGCATTAACACACACACTTTAAAAATCTCATGTGTGAAGCAAGAAGACTCTCTCTCTCTCCTTCTCAAGCTTTAATAGAAAGCTCTTCATCTACTCCAAGCTTGTGAGAAGGGAGGCTTACACCAACAACTTTTGGCTTTGTGATGCAAATCCAACCAAGAGACAAGCTTCAATGCATGCTCATCTCCTCTACCATGCTAATTACTAAGCTATGCTAAGCTATTATGAGTGATTATAAGAGAGATATACTTCTTTCTCATAAGACTACTCCTTCTTCCTCTCAATATACTCTCATACCCCGCTAGCTCTCACCATCTTTGAAGGTGTGTGAGGTCTTGGGTTTGAGACCATGAGGGAATTGATGTTGTGTTTTATAAGTGTGTGCATGGTGCTTGAAGCTTCCATCTTCATTGCACCAGCAAGTTATTGAAGGAACACAAAGTATTGTATTGTAAAATGTCTCCCTTGATGGGGAAAACCTATAATAAATAGCCTTTTGGAAAGGGGACCAGCTCCATGTAAATCCGGTCCTCAATTTTTGTCAATAGCTTAATTTCTCTCTCTTTTGAAGTATTGTTCATGCCTATCTAACTAGGTGTTATGCTTTTTATTGCTCTCTCCATCCAAGCACTATTGAGCTATTAGAAGCTTGACAAGAGCCGGTACTATTTTGGTGTTGAAAGACATTCTCTTCTATTCCTTGAAATTAATGATATTCAAGCCACGGGTACAGGAGATTGAGTGCTTTTCTAAAGGGGTAAATAGGAGTAGCAACTAGGGCTTGAAGTGCCAAAGTACACCTAAAAAAGTTACACCTAAAAGATGTTAGAATGGCTGACAATAGTAAAGAGAGTGAAATTAGTGTTGATAGCTTTTATTTTGCTTGTGCACGTCTATCGCAGGTGTCAATGCAAGGAACTTGCCGATACACTGTGTGCGAGCCACAAATGGCTCCAAGCACGTAACTAGTCTAAACTAGTAAGCTCAAAGATGGCGATGGTGTGTCACTCACCGCTCTACGCTTGCTGTCATGGAGGATTCCTCGCCGCGAAGAAGAAGGAGCCACCATCGCTGCGCTACGCTCAACCGCTTCGCCACCGCCGTGTTGTCGTCGCAATGCTCGCTCTCTCTCTCTCTCTCTCTCTCTCTCTCTCTCTCTCTCTCTCTCCCCCCCCCCCCCCCCCTCCCTCCCTCTCTCTCTCTCTCTCTCTCTCTCACACACACACACACACACACACACACACACACACACACACACACACAAGGAGATGAAGAAGAAGAAGAGGAAGATGGAGCAAGAGCACTCTTCAATTGTACAAATGAGAGAATGAGTGAATTTTAGGTTTAGTTGGCTTTTATATGAGCTCGCCCCATTCACACTTGGGAGCCCATGCTTAGCCAACTAATCCTTTGAATGTTCCAGTTGGAGTGCGCCTCTCATCGGTGATCACTCTTACCCATTTCCTATTGGACCAACAAGTCCGGTACCTGACTAATGTGCGTGAGGGTTAACATGCCCCCCTTCCTAATGTAGATTCCATCCTCGGAAGCTATTGAGTTGAAGCTCTCTCGTCGAGGTGGAAGAGCATTTGAGATGACTGTCCTTAGCCTTCTTCAGTCAGTGCAAAATCAAACAACATTGGCACAGTAATTGCATTCTCATATACAATTAAAAATCATATGCAATTGTAGGCAGACAATTTGATTGGTAACAAAATTTTAAACCATTTGTCAGTAATAAACATTAAATTGCAATATAATCAAATGCATAAATAGTTGTAAAGGTAAAAAATTAAACAAGTCTCGGGTCTCTAATTTAACAGCCAAAAGGCACTAAAGATTGACTATTAATACCATGGGCAAGCTTCTCATTTTCTCTGGTCAATTAAGTCGTTTAATCACGAGAGTCAAGTATTTCATGTTCGAGGGCTGACTAGAGGCTATACCTAGAAGACCTTGTAGTTAAGCTACGATAAAAGGAATTTCTCATGAAATCATCGCCTGAGTGATTTACTTTTCTTTAACCCCCTAAAATCTTTTCACATTGTTTCAATTTTGATGTATGTGCTTATTTTGTATGCCTTGGGTTTTTTGCTTTTCAAGGAAAAGCACCCACACTGGAAACCTCTAGGGCTCTAGTACCATAGGCGATACATGTGAGTGAAGTACCAAATCAAGTTGAGATTTTGCTTCCAGCTTAAGATTTTACATTGTGGCACTTTGATTTTTTTTTGTTTGTTTTCAGCGTTTTTATTTTGTAACTTTGGGGGTCATATAATAGTGTTACCCTCCCCAGACTCATCGCACTAGTAAACTCCCTTTATAATACTTAAGCTAAAGGTCAATAGAGACTAAGCCCACTAGAAAACCCTAGTACATTGCACACAATGCTGCCTAAATTGGATTAAGAACCTAAGTAACCATAGATTATTAGGAAGGCATTCCCCATGGTATTAAGAGAAGATCTCTAACGTCTAACTTGGTCAAACTAGCTTAGTCGGACTGCTTGATTTTTAAACCAAGACAAGTGATTATGACAAAAAATTACATTGACTTTAATGTTTGATACTAACCAAATGCGTTGGATATTATGCTACCAATCACAATTAAAGCAGACAAACATGGATGCAAAAAGATAAGGGGCAATGCTAATGGATAAGAAACACCTGTTTGTGTTGATGATCGCACTTGATTTCAAGAGTGAACGAGAGAAAGATCCCATGAAGTTCCAAATCCTAACAACAACAACACATTCCTGTACACACTAGGAAACACAAGAATACCTCTAGAAGGCACATCAATGGGAAGAAAGAACTTTGCTAATCACTAAACTCTAAAACAGAAACACTCCTATCGTACTAATCTTACCTACCCTCCATCACTCGAGTGATGAGGATCAAAGGTGTTTGATCATATCGGATGTGAATATTTAGGTCTGGGTCAATGTTTTGACTTTTATTGTGCACACTTGTTTGCTAATTGCTCTTGCTCTTTACTTTTTTTCTTTTTTTGTGAGTATAAGGCTTTATATATACATTCCCTAAGATTGGTGATTGAGAGGTCAGGGAAAGAAGGTTGAGAGGGAGTGAGTGAATGATGACTGTCAGCAAACACTCCCCCCTTCCTTGGGTAGATTATACCGTTTGAAATGTGTTTGTCACCCTTTGAAACCAATTGTTCCAGTTGGTAATAGGTGATGATTTTTTCCAGTAGTTTTCTATTACCTTAGGTGCCTTGCCGAGTTGCAAGGGTGGTAAGGTACTCTCCCAGGATCGAACTTGAAGTGGTTCATCAGGTGATTGTTGAACGCTGGGAGGCGTGGATTCCTTTGTAGCTTTATGGAGGTCCACTATTGTAGGTGGAGGCTGTGGAGAAGCTTTTACCTCTATGGATGCATTACATGAGGAGCTATAAGCTTCATGGGACTCCCCCCTCCCTGAGCTAGGTGGAACAAATCCTTCTTTCTTCTTTACCCAAACTAGCTCTAGAGCGGGTGTATAGCATTCTATGATTTTTTTTCTTTCTATGATCGTCAATTCGTTTTGGAGCTACAGGATTGGGTGCACATGGGTCAGGTGACAAATAAGAACACAATCTACGTTTTGGCACCCATATTTGATCATTTCCTTGATAGTAGCCTTGGGCTTCCAATAGTCGTTTAGAAATCCATCGCCACGTTTCCTTACATTTTTTGGGATGAGTGGGACGTTTCTTACAAGGCTTCTCTTTTTGAGCACTAGCTATGGTCGCTAAAGAAGCTTTAGGGACCCACTTGTATGTTTTCTTTGTTATATTAGGATGAGTCTTGTCAGAAGCTATATGCATTGCTTGTAGCATATTTAAGGGTACGGGCATTTCATCCCCCTCAGGTGTTACCCAGGTCGTCTCCCTATTTCCCCAAGTGTCTATGGTTGCTACTAGGTGGACCCAATCCACATTGTCCGACTCAGTCATCCCAGGTAGTACATCCATATAAGGAGAATCTTCCCCAACATCAGTGTTTGCTTTACACGTGTAACAATACTGCAATGGGGCCGAGTGAACTATGGTGTCAGATCTATGATCAATTATAAACCTGTTTCCTAGGGGATGTGTTCGACCAGTTACAAGATCCACTCAAATGACAGAATCTTGGAACTGCAAGTAGACATGGTTTTTAGACCAGTCATGCACCATTTTTGCTTTCCTCATAAAAGGACATCCTAAGATCATCTCAGATGCCATAGTGTGCTTGGAGAAATCCATAACAATGAAGGTAACTCTTATTTTATGTCCAAAGACCTTGATCTTGAGGTCTTCTAGCATCCCAATAGATTTAACAATAGACCCATTGTCCATCTTCACTACTATGGTTGTGGTCGCAAGGTGAGGTCTTCCCATAGTTTCCCAAAATTTTTTAGTCACAATGCTAACCCCAGCACCACCATCGAGGATTCCCTTCACAGTTAATCCCTTAGTAGTGATTAGTATGGTCGCATTGGATTCATCACCCTCAAAGTATTGTCCCAAATTGTTAACATGTATTTCTATAGCAAGGTTCTCATCTAGGTTGGGTTGTGGATCTAAGTGTTCCTCCTCTATTGGCATCTCCCCAGCTCCATCCATCTGTGAAAATTGTGGTAGCCCAAACTTCAGTTCTCCATTGAGGAAGGCTCGAAGAGCTGAGACTAGCTCAGGGTCTTTATATAGTTTGGACATGATGGTGGTTCTAACTTCTAAAGACATGAAATCCATCAATTTGGCAATGTTTAACGGCACCTTTTGGGCTTCAATCCCTTGACGTGGGGAAGATGGGATCTCCATTTCTTCGATAGGATCAGGTAGTCCCTCTGTAAACATTCTTTCCATCAAGAAGTGAGTACGCCCACTTTCCCATGACTTTAAGTCACTTTCTTCTTAGATGACACTAGGTATTGCTAAGGGTCTATGGACTTGGTGAGGTTGTTGTTGCGTAGGGGACACGGTGTCTGCAATCTGGATTTGCCTAGGTGCTGGTTCTAGATCCCTTTGGGTATCTTCTACCAAACTCCTTAATTGCTTGACTTGCTTGATCTCCTCCGTAGGGTTTGGATAAGTTCCTATCTTCTTCTTGGATCCTGGCCATTGTGGCTCATGAAGATCTTCCTTATTGGTTTCTATCTTAGTGGTTGTTTTGGTCTCCATGGTTTCACCTGAATCAGAATCCTCTTCAGCGTCGTTCATATATACGGGGTCATCACCAATCCCTATGTTGGTCTTTGAATTGGGGTCTGACTTCGTTGCTTTTTGCGATCTCTTCCTTCGTGTTTTCTTCTTTTTCTGAGATTGGGCAATTGATGCCGTGTCTCTTTCCTCAAGAATATAATTTTGTTTTTGGAGCATCGATCGTGTGAGTACGTTTACTGGTACCACAGATGTACTTTGTGATGGCTCCTCGATAACCTCAATTAAGTTTAATGGCATGATCTTCGGTGCATTTGGATTATTTGGACATTAAGCAGTCAAATGATTTATGCCACATCGATTACACATGAGTATCGGCATTGTAGACGTGCTTGCTTGATTGGTTTGCATTAGTGTGGCATTCTTTTGTAGCCTAATAGGACACTCGGCTACAGGATGTGGACCTCCACACTCATAGCATTGAAGAGGTGGTCTCTTAGCAGTGTAATTGACATTTTGGCCTCTTGCAGCAAGTGCAGATACTTGATAGACAGGTTTGACTTGTCCTCAATAGTCCTCCATGTAGTATTGTGGACTTTCTTCAAGCACATCCATCCCATAGGCAATAATAGGATCTATATCTTCCTCACAGCCTTCCAAACAAGCAATAGATGACTCACAACCCACTTGATTCACATAAATGATTCTTGGATGTGGTGGTTGCGGTCCTAGCACTGGAGGTGGTAAGGGTGTTGTTTGAACAACATTTTGGGTCCTAGGGACCATGTGTTGTGCTGCTTGTTCAAGAGGTGGGGCGTACATCAATGCTGGCACTCGAGGTGTGTCTGTCCATGCTAAGGTTGGTCTATTGGCCATCGTGCGCTTAAATACTATGCAATACTTAGCTTGATGACCATACCTCCCATAGGCATTGCAGTTCCCATTCAATTTTACTCTAAAAGTAGGGCACTCCTGGTACTATGCGGTCCATAGCATATTGAGCACCATTGTTGCTCCCTTCTTGGATACATATGATTGTTTTGCGGAGCACGATTGCCTCTAAGACTTTCTTGAATAGCCTTGGTGAGATCTGCTAAAGTCATCTCAGATATATTTGGCTCCTTAACAATAGGCTTTAGGGTCATTGGTTGATGCCCCGATGCTTGCGAGCTAATAGATTTAGGCTCAACAAACACTCTTTCTCCTTGAATCATTAAATTATCCTCCAATTGGATCGCATTGGTGGTGACTGCCTCCCAAGTGGTGATACCTCTAATGACTAGGCCATTGTAGATGTCGTAATCCCCTAATGAATCTATCAAGAAATTGATTATTATTGAAGCACTCGTTTGGATTACAACGAGAATTCAAATGCTTCAAGCGACTAATAAAGTCTCTCACCGACTCTCCTTCCTCTCGTTGGGCTTTCTGGAGCTGAGAGGCTACACCCCAAAGCACTCCCTCTTGTATGTATTCTTTGATGAACAGTCTCCTAAGAGTAGGGTAAATTGTTTTTTCTTCCACCCTTAGGGTTCTATACCAATCTCCTGCCTTCCCACTTAAGATTAGGCTTAAAGCATTACTCTTATGCAGGTCATTGTGTTCTCCTAGAGAATCGCATATTTGTTCAAACACTTCGATACGCTTTCTCACATCCCTGTCTCCACTAATTTTTTGTGTGAGCTTGGCTATTTGTACTGCCTTACTTCTAGGCTCTCTATCAGGCGTGTTATGCATATTCTCAGCAATAGATTGACCGATAGCTTAAGCAAATGTTGCCAAGTCACCTACGTGAGAAGGCACCGTGGGTGAAGGTGCTCCAGAGACTACATGTGGAGTAGGTATTGGCATTGGGCTTGACGCATAGGAAGCCCTTGGGTTCCACATTTGGTACGGTGTTGTGCCATGTGGCAGCCCAAAGTTCATATGGGTGGCCCTGGGCATAGCAAACGTCAGATGTGACATGCTAATGCTAGCCGGTACGGTCCCATGAAAATAAGAGCTTGGGTGTTGTGGTTGTGGAGCATTGGTAATTGAAACAATGGGAGGGGTAGGGACTACATGAGTACGAGGACCTATGGGTGTATATAATTGGTACACACTTTTAGGTACTATTGCAGGCATTGAGCTACCATGTAGCGGTGCTTTACTAACAAATGAGGTCCATGGCGTGTTTCTTGGCATGCCCATCATTGGGGTAGGCATGGTAGCCGTGGTGTCATCAAGGGAAAGATGAGCTAGACTTGGAAAGGTAAAGCTATCACTTGTGGGCTCAGATTGCACTAAGACCCCTGGCAAAACAACATATGGAGGATCCATCGGACTTACCGAGGGAGTCTCCATTTGTGATAAGGTCGGTTGCTTATCCTTCCCTGTATCCAAGAATCTCATGAGACCCGTTGAAGGTATGTGGATCCCCTTGTTCTGTCTCTCTAGATCAATAACCCTACGGATGATCTCACAAACTCTTTGTTGTTGATCCTCAAGACTAGTAGCACCCGTTGTCGATTGTAGGACATCTAACCAACCCACGTGATAGGTGTGACTTGTGTATAGGTCACTTAGAGTTTCCGTTTGTAGTTCGTACTCCCAGTTCTCATTTAGGAATGCTCCATCTAGGCTTGAGGTGCTAGGGGTGTCCTTTGAGCTAGATGCAATGTTGCTCTTTATGGGTTGACCCTTAGTGGTCGCTAATTCTGGAGCACTTGATTGCTCTCCTAGCAAAGATATTGACATAGGGGCTTTCGCTTTTAACTCTCTTCGTTGCTTCACCTTGCGTAAGCTCTCGATTTCCTTTTCCCTAGCCGCAATGATATATCGCTCAACCTCTTGCACTTCGGCAAGGCTTCTACCATCAGGTAATATAACCTCGGAGGAAAATAGCTCTGAAGAGTCAAGGGGTGCAGTGAATGGAGTATTCACGTGCACATTCTCTAATGATATAGCGTCTACGTTGGTCATGAATGGAAAATTTACTTTCCCACCCCCCTCATTTACATCATTAGCTCCATGTTTGGAGCGAGTGGCTCTACTAAAGGTTTCCTTCAAGCGGCTAAGCACGCTCAGCCCGGACCGTGGGCCCATGGCATGCATGTCTTGGCTTGATCTATCGAGATTAGGCATTGGGAAACCCTCCATGATGTTGTAGTCAGAGGAAGAGTCACTAGCCGCTATGTTCGGGTCTTGGTTTGTACTACTTTGGGTCCCCGCTGAGGGCCCGGAACCTAAGGTAGGTGGATAATGAGAACTCGCGTAAGTCGAAATTCTCTCTAGTTGCTCCGTCTCTAGCACACGACCAGAGCGCAAATGCATGAGCCTTTGGCACCCTACAAGCGTCAACGAATAACCTCAAAGATTAACCGCTTACTTTTTTTGGCGTCCGTTTTTACTCGTTTTTTGATGTTTTTTAATTTTTTTAATGATCGGTTTTTTTAATTAAAGTGTGTGATAGCTGGAAACGAGCGTATCACTCAAAGGGTTGCGGTGTGCTTTACAACACAACGTTCGGTCACCTGAAGCTCCGTTGGTCCTAAAAAAAGTCGATTTTTTGCTACGTGTGAGGCTAAAATATGTAACTTTAAAGGGTGACTGAAAGCCTGAGCGTGAGCTTGGGCTTGGGTTTGGGTTTGGGAGATATTCCCGATCCTGGTCCTACCTTTAAAATTTTTAATTTTTTTTGTTTTGTTTTGTGGAGATAAGGTCGTCGCGGTCTGCGCGCGAGCGCACACACACTAATACACCTACTGTTACACACTAACACACTTCATTAGCTCTAACAGATCTACTTCCTACTACTGTACTTTACGTTACACATAACTAATAACCTTAATACTAACACCTTATCACAGAGAAAACACAGTACCTTTCAAAACCTCATTAACAAAGAAATACACAGTAGCAAAACAAAATCCTTCTTTTCAACACACACACCTTCCTTCCCTACCTTTCCGACAATTGAAATTGCACCACAAAGAAGCACAGAGTGCCGCTCAAGCTTAGTGTATGGCATTTCCCCGGCAATGGCACCAAAAATGTGCGCATCTGTCGCACGTGTCAATGCAAGGAACTTGCCGATACACTATGTGAGCCACAAATGGCTCCAAGCATGCAACTAGCCTAAACTAGTAGCTTAAAGATGGCGATGTTGTGTCACTCACCGCTCTACGCTTGCTGTTATGGAGGATTCCTCGTCGTGAAGAAGAAGGAGCCGCCGCTACGCCGCGCTCAACCGCTTTGCTGTGGTCGTGCCTTCGTCGCAAATGCTCGATCGCACTCTCTCTCTCTCTCACGCATACAAACGCGCACACACACACACACACACAAGGAGATGAAGAAGAAGAAGATGGAGATGGAGCAAGAGCAATCTTCAATTGCACAAATGAGAGAATGAGTGAATTTTAGGTTTAGTTGACTTTTATATGAGCTCGCCCCATTCACACTTGGGCACCCATGCTTAGCCAACTAATCCCTTGAATGTTCCAATTAGAGTGGGCCTCTCATCGGCGATCACTCTTACCCTTTTCCTATTGGACTGACAAGCCCGGTACCTGGCTCTACCAAATAAATAATACGACGTCCGTCTTAGGTGATAGGAATGTGCGTGAGGGTTAACATTGCTAATGAGCAGGTTACTAATGATGCCCCTATGCTTGTTAACTACCTTGTTTCTAGACTTCAACAAGCCATGGGCAATCCATCCCTCCAAAGTGAAGTGCAACGGCATCTTTGTGCTCATGGGATTCTCCAAACTCCCCACCAAGAAGAGAGAGTACCTAGGAAGCCTCCTTGTGAGACTTCCAAAAGAGGCCTCTCTCAGATTCGAGACGAAGAAGAGGATCCGTGTACAAAGGGCTCAAAAGGTTACTACTTGATGACGCATCTCCTTCCCAAAGGAGAGCTCAAGAGCCCCCACCAAAGGAACGAGAAAGAAATGAGTCTCCTGCCACCTTGGCGGATATGGCTCCACGAAGACGGCGGGCAAAAGGCTATCCATCACCTCCTAAACAAAGAAGACCATTGCACACCTCTCCATACCATAATTCAAAGAGGGATGATAAAAAACAAGAGAAGAAAAAGGTGAGAAAGAGGTCACCCTCTTATCCATCTTCTTGATCCTCTTCCTCTTATGAAGAAAGTGATGGTGTAGACAAAGAGGAACAAGGCAAGAAAAAGGCGAGAAAGAGGTCACCCTCTTCTTCATCTTCCTCAAATTCTTCATCTTCTAAAGAAAGTGATGGTGCAACTTTTGAACCACCAAAAAGAAGAGGCCATATGAAATCATATGCCGCGTGGAAGAGGCCATCCAAGCTCAAGAAGTTCAAAGAGGGAGGAAAGAACATCTCTTTCCTTACCTACGATGGCACCTTTGGTGCTACAGACAAAGTCTTGGCTTTCATCCAACAATTTGATGTTGCGTTTGGAGATGAGGACTTCACGGAGTCCTCTAAGCTATGCCATGTAGCTCTGCATTTTCAAAAGTCCGCCAAGCAATCGTGGTCTAGCCTACGGGCAAATGGTGAAGCCCCACGAACATGGAAAGCTTTAAGAGCTTCCATCATGAAGAAGTTTTTAGCCACCGATGCCAAAGACAAAGTACTCACCGAATGGCGAAGCTTGAAGCTCTCTCCCTACGAATCCATTCACAAATATGTAGACAAGTTTTGGGACTTACATCTCAAAGCCACTGTCTTCAAAAAGATGGATTTTGGATAACAAAAACAAAAAATTTGTGCAGGCTTAACTGAAGATATGGCGGAGTGTCCATGCACCATATCTACGGCGGTCATACACCATACCATGGTGGCTTCACAAATCAATTTCTAAATAGGGGCTAAGAGAAATCTTAAGCCCACGGAAAACAAGTGTTCCAATGAGCCTCAGGGGAAGGACAATGTCCAAAAGTCTCCTAAGGGCAATTCCAATAACAACAAAGCTAAGGAGAAGGGAGTTTACAAAGGCAAAAACAAACTCTCTCCTGAAGAGCTTGAGCGTTATCGCAAGGATAACCGTTGTTTCAAATAAAACAAGCAAGGGCATGCATATCGTGCTTGCCTCCAAAAGAACATCCGCCATGAGCCTCCTAGAGATACCTTGGTCAAAATCCAAGAAGAGGAAACTCACCACAAAATATCTCCTCTATGCCATGCTTGGGGAAAGGTAAGAGAACATGATGCTTTTATTCTCTTTGACCCTGGTTCTACTCACAATTTCATATCCATAGAGTTGGCCACCAAGCTAGGCCTCCAAGCCTATGAGATGGGACATGTCCTACCCGCCGATGGTGCTTTCAAGGGGCAAGAAGCTTCAGTCATTCCCTTAATCAGGAAATTGAGGCTCCATGTCCAAAACTATGTGGACAAAGAGGACTTCTTTATCTCTCCTCTCAAGCATGAGGATGTAATCCTAGGGGCACCATGGTTTGAGTGCATGGCTGCCAATGTTAAATTCCCTAAAAGGAAAATCTACGTTAGGTTCAGGGAAAAAGATATGTACATAGATGCCAAGGAGTTGGGTAACATCATACTCATTGTACATACACAAGCTTTCAATAAGTCAATAAAGAGCTCTATTTCCATGTACATGATTTTTGTTAAAGATTCTCAAAATGAACCTAATGCTTTAGCAAAAGAAAATATAAACAATCACCAGGAATTAGGGTTATCCAATTTTCTCAAGGGATTTCAATATGTTTTTATTGACGACATCCCTTGTGAGCTACCTCCTAAACGAGGCAATGATGGCCATGCATTTGAACTTCTTCCAGGAAGTTCACCGCCTAATAAACCTCCTTATAGGGTTTCTCAAGCTCAACAAGAGGAGATTATGCAGCAAGTGCATGAGTTAGTTGAGAAGGGCATGGTTAGGCCTAGCTCATCTCCATTCTGCTCACCCCATTCTGCTCACCCGTATTATTAATGCAAAAGAACGATGGCACATATCGTATGTGTGTCGACTATAGAGCACTAAAGAGGATCACTATCAAAAATAGGGTTCCCATTCCACGGGTGAAAACCTATTTGATAAGTTGCAAGGGTCGACCTACTTCAGTAGGATTGACCTAAAAAGCGGATACCATCAAATAAGCATAGTTGATCAAGACATTGTAAAGACCGCAGTTTGCACTACGTTTGGTCTTTTACATTTAACCGCTTGATGGAGAAGCTATGCAGGACTCACCGAACCTTTACAGGAGCGTTCTTTGATGATATTATCATCTACTCCAATTCATTAGACGAACACAAGCAACATCTCCAGGTAATATTGTAAGTCTTACCAAAGAATAAACTTTATGTTAACCGAAAGAAAAGTGAGTTTTTCTTACAAGAGATTCAATATTTAGGTCACATTATCTCTCAAGATGGCATCCAAATGGATCCATCAGAGCTAGAGGTAATAAAAGGATGGCCTAATCTAAGGAATCTTCATGAACTAAGAAGCTTTATAGGTATGTGTGCATACTATAGACGCTTCATAGGAAAGTTCTCACAAATCGTGGTACCATTACATGACCTAACAAAGAGAAACGTTAGGTATACATGGTCTGCCAAGGAGAAAAATGCTTTCAAAAGGCTTAAAGAAAAGCTTATCTCTCAACCTGTGCTTACATTGCTGGATCTCTCAAAGCCATTTGAAGTCCAATGTGATGCTTGTGGTGATTGCCTTGGAGCTGTCTTGCTCCAAGAAGGGCATGCCATAGCCTATGAAAGTCAAAGACTTGACCCTATTGAGCAAGCTCTAGGCATATATGAAAAAGAACTCCTCGCAGCTCTACATGCCTTAGACTCATGGAAGCACTATTTACTGGGACTCCTTTCATTCTGCGGACGAATCACCAAAGCCTTAAGTACTTCATGATGTAGACAAAGCTCTCCGACAAAAAAATGAGGTGGGCAAATTCCCCTTCTCAATTTCATTTTCATATTGCTCACATTTGCTAGCAAGCATAATCAATTAGCCGATGCACTCTCAAGACGGTCAAGAGTGAATGCGGTTTCCATAGCAATTCACAATGATCTATCTTCTATGATAGATGAGTATGCTATTGATCCCAATTTTAGAGATATGATTTCAGCCCTTGCACTAGGGAAGAAAGAGGAACTATTTACTTTACAAGATGGTTATCTTCTCTATGGCAATAGACTATGCGTTACCAACTCACTAAGTGAGAAAGTAATGTATGAATCTTATGCTCCTCCTTATGCGGGGCATAGAGGGATTCAGTCTACCCTAAAAGGTATTGAAACATATTTCTATTGGCCTACCATGAAAGCAAATATACAAGAGTATGTTTCTAAATGTGTGGTATGCCAAAAGACGTAGTTTGATAGAGGGAAGCAACCTAGATTGCTTCAACCTTTGCCAATCCCTAATTCACCATGGGAGAGCATATCCATGGATTTTATCTTTGGATTGCCTACATCTATCCATGGGAATACATGAATATGAACAATAGTAGACATGTTCAACAAACAAGCTCATTTTATACCTATCAAAAAGACTATCAAAGCCCATCAAATGGCAACCCTCTTCATATCACAAATCTTCAAGTAGCATGGCTTGCCAATGTCCATAGTGTCGGATAGAGATACTAGAATGACCAGTAATTTTTGGAAGGGTCTCTTTGAGAATTTAGGGACAAGGCTAAACTTCTCTTTGGCCTATCACCTACAAACGGATGGCCAAAGTGAAAAAGCTAACCTAACAATTCTTGATTTGGTGACCTAGGTTGAAAACCATAGATGAGCATGAAAGGACTAAATCCAGTTGTGACATGCTTAGCACTAATGTAGGCAAACTCGAGAATAGGTAGATATTCTTCCCAGTCTGATTGTTTCTTGCTAACGTATGCTCTTAGCATATCCTCTAGCACTTGGTTAACTCGTTCAGTCTGACCATCTGTTTGTGGATGATCGGCTATATTGAGGTTTAGTTGTGTACCCAATCGTTTGAACACAACCATCCAAAAATGACTGTTAAATTTGGGAACACGATCACTGTCAATGTTACTTGGCAAACCATACAACTTGTATAGGTTGTCCACAAATAACTTGGCTAGTTCTAGAGTCTTAATCGTTGATTTGGTTCGAATAAACGTACATAGTTTAGTCAACCGGTCTACGATCACCCATATCGAGTCATGACCTCGTACAATGGTTGGTAAACCCACAGTAAAATCCATAGAGATACTTTCCCATTTACCATTGGGAATCTCCAAAGGATGTAAGAGTCCTTCTGATTTCAGGCGCTCGGCTTTGTTAACTTGACATTTTTGGCAATGCAATACATAAGCTTGAACAAAGCCATGTAAACCTGGCCAGTAAAACTGTCATCGTACGAAAGCATAAATCTTTCTAATACCCGGGTGCCCTGCACTTGGACTATCATGACATTTATAAAGAATTTGGCACCGAATGTCTGTGTCCATCGGTACACAAACTCTCCCCTTATGGAGTAGGTACCCATTGTTGATGGTGAAATGCTTCCATCGCTGTAGTTCATCACTCGATAGAGGAGAACTATGTGTGGAGGTTAACGCTACACTACCATCATTGGAGTGAGAAGGATCCCTCATTTGTACATGGCTCCACACTTTGGAATATGCGTCATCCTGCTCATATTTTCCCTTTAGAGAATTCAAAAATTCACTACGAAGTTCCGTGAACAAGAGAGAATTGATCTCTGGCATATGACTTAGAGCGTCAGCCACCACATTGTATCGTCCTTTACGATATTGGAGCTTGGCATCATATTCCTAAAGGATCTCTCAGCCCACCTAGCTTTCCAACCCTTCAAATCCATTTGTTGTGTGAACCATTTGATGCTTTCATGGTCAAACACAATCTCAAACTGAGCACCATACAAATAATGTCGCCATGTTTTTAAGGCAGACACTATTGCATATAGTTCACGTTCATAAGTAGAGTAGTTCTGCTGTGCTGCATCAAGCTTCTTGCTTTCAAAGGCAATTGGCCGCCCGTCTGGACTGCTCCAATAGCACGGTCACTGGCATGTGTTTCCAAAACGAATGGTTTCAAAGGATCTACAATAGTTAGTATGAAGGTGTAGCTAATGCATCCTTGAGCGTATCGAAACTATGTTGTTGAGCGGGTCCCCACTGAAAAGCTTTGCCTTTGCCTTTCAATTGGTCCGTCATGGGAGCAACAATATTAGCATACTTTTAAACGAACCTTCGGTAAAAATCTGCAAATCCTAAAAAAATATGTAACTCTTCTAGATTTTTAGGAGAAGGCCACTGCCGGATTGTATCCACTTTGGATTGATCCATATGTAGCCCATTACCTGTGCCCGAGATAGTGAATTTCTCCTTTCAAAAAATCACACTTAGATTCCTTGGTATCCACTTCACAGCTTGCCGATGCTCTTTATCTGGGTTGTCCATGAACCTACTCACAACTCCCACTGCATGTGCAATGTCTGTCCTTGTCCAGACCATAGCATACATTAGAGAACCTACCACTGTAGCATATGGAACTTTAGACATATAGGCTATCTCCTCTTGTGTCTTTGGACACATATCCTTTGTTAGTTTAAAGTGACCAGCCAAAGGTGTAGAAACTGGTTTTGCATTTTGCATTGCAAACCTTTCTAGTACCTTCTTGATGCAATCTTCTTGAGATAGCTTTATTGTCTTCTTCGTCCTATCCCTGGATATTTTCATACCAAGTATCCTCTTTGCATCACCTAAATCTTTCATTGAAAAAGATTTAAACAGTTCCTCTTTTAGGTCTTTGATGTCCTGCATGTTAGCACTTGCAATCAACATGTCATCAACATACAACATTAGGATGATAAATTTCCCATCTCCCAAATTCTTCGTGTAGACGCAGGGATCCGAGTTGCATCTTGTGAATCCATGATCCAACATCCATCGATCAAACTTCAAGTACCATTGTCTTGATGCTTGCTTTAAACCATACAAGCTCTTCTTTAATCTGCAAACCATTTTCTCCTTACCTTTTACTTCATACCCCTTTGGTTGAAGCATGTAGATTTCCTCCTCTAAGTCACAGTGAGGGAATGCCGTATTTACATCCATTTGCTCGAGATTTAGATCATGAGCAGCCACAAGGCTTAAGACAAGCCTAATTGAGTTCATTTTTACAACAGGAGAAAATATTTCATTGAAGTCAATACCTTTCTTTTGAGAAAAACCTTTTACCACCAGCCTAGACTTGTACCTTTTCTTCCCACCTTCTTCTTCCTTCACCTTGTACACCCATTTGTTTTGAAGTGCCCGCTTACCTTTAGGCAACTCAACCAATTCCAATGTTTGGTTGCGATGTAGTGAGTCCATCTCCACTTGCATGCTCTTCGTCCATTCTTCTTTGGATTCATGTTGCATAGCTTCTTTGTATGATTCCGGCTCTCCAGAATCTGAGATCAAGAGATGGTTGAAGGAAGGAACAAACCTTTCTGGAGATCTACTTGCTCTTGTAGATCTTCGGGGAATAGGTTGAGGCTCCTCATTTGGTTGACGTTGTTGCACATTGTCACCGTTTGCAGTCCTTGAGTCTTCCCCGTCCTCAAGCTCCATGTATTCATCACCTGTTTCTTTTGTTTGATTTCTTTCCAAGTAATCTTTGTACTTATTTTGTTCGTTAAAAATTACATCCCTACTCCTTAAGATTTTACCATCTTCAGGATTCCATAGGCGATACCCAAAGTCACCTTCTCCATAGCCAATGAAGAAACACTTTTTAGACTTTGCATCTAGCTTTGATCTTAGGCTTCTATCTATGTGCATGAAAGCCTCACACCCAAACACTTTGAGAAATGCATAATTCACCGGTTTACCTGTCCATGCCTCTTCTGGAACTCTCCCATCCAATGCCATTGAGGATGACCGATTGATTAAGTACACAGACGTACTTACAGATTCCGCCCAAAGCTCAAGCGGTAGGCCTGCATGTAGCCGCATGCTTCGTGCTCGCTCCATGATTGTCCTGTTCATCCTTTCCGAAATACCATTTTGCTGAGGTGTCCTTGGGGTTGTCCTTTGCCTCCGAATGCCATTGCTAGCACAAAAGATTTCAAAAGCTTGGCTGCAATATTCACCTCCATTGTCGGATCTGAGGCATTTAACCTTGGTACTTGTTTCATTCTCCACAAAGGCTTTCCACCTTTGAAATATGGAAAATACATCGGATTTATTCTTCATGACATAAACCCATGTTTTTCTAGTCGCATCGTCTATGAATGTTACATAGTACAATGAGCCACCAAGTGATGGTGTACTTGCAGGACCTCAAATATCAGAATGAACCAACTCAAGTTTTTTATTTTTTCTTTCATTTCCTGATTTTTGAAATTTTACCCTCTTTTGTTTACCATAAACACAATCTTCACAGAACTCTAAGTCCACTTCTTTCAAACCTGATAGAAGCTTCTTTGTTTGAAGGATTTGCATTCCTTTGGCACTCATATGCCCAAGCCGGTAGTGCCACACTGCACTGTCAACTTATGTTGTTGCTGCACAAGCTGAAGGTTGCGTGCTAACAGTACACAAGTAAAGTGTACCGACCTTTTCTCCCTTGGCAACCACCAATGATCCCTTTGAGATCTTCCACCGTTTGTTTCCGAATGCAATGTTGTGACCTTCATCGTCCAATTGTCCTGTAGAGATGAAATTTTTGCGAAGAGAAGGAACATGCCTAACATCTTTAAGCTTCCATTCATTTCCGTTAGCAGTTTTGACAGAAACTGTACCTTTGTCGACAATCTCACAAGCTTCATCATCTCCCAAGTATACATACCGAAAATTACCTTTGGTGTAGTCTTGGAAATGTTGCTTGTGTGGTGTCGCATGGAATGAAGCCCCGGAATCTACTATCCAGGAATTAGACACATTGTCTAATGAGAGAATTAGAGCATCTTGATCTACTTTACCTGCCACATTGGCCACCGATGTTGGCTTGTTGTCTTGAGACTCTGTCGCCTTCTTCTTCTTGGACCAGCAATCCTTCTTGACATGGCCCTTCTTGCCGCAGTTCCAACATTCAAGAACTGACTTTGTGCGTGACTTGCTCCGCCTTGAGCGATCACGACCCTTTTGGTTTTTGAACCTCTCCTTAGGCCTTCCTCTTGTTTCCACTGACAATGCAATACTTGATGATTTTCCTGTGCTTCTCCTTCGTATTTCCTCGCTTAGGAGAACACCCACAACATCATCAAACTTAAGAGTATTTGTGCCAGAAATAGAATTACTTACAACCATCACAAGGCTGTCCCAACTATCCGATAGAGATAATAGTATAAGAAGAGCTCGCACTTCGTCATCGAAATTGATTTTCACCGATCGAAGTTTACTTATGTTTGTGTTAAAGTCATTTAGGTGTTCTGCAACTGAACCATTCTCTGCCATCTTTAGATTGAACAAGCGCTTCATAAGAAATACCTTATTGGATGCCGATGGTTTCTCGTAGAATTTGTCAAGTGACTTCATCAAGTCCTCCGTGGTCTCCATCTCCGAAACATTGAAGGCCACCGTTGACGCCAAGCTTAACCGGATTGTTCCCAGTGCCTTTCGATCAAGGACAATCCATGCTTCATCTGCCATCGTTGCGGGCTTCTTTGCAAGACCGCCTAGTGGAAAATAGAGGTCCTTTTGGTAGAGATAGTCTTCAATCTGCATCTTCCAATGTTGGTAGTTTTTACCGTTGAACTTCTCAATCTTGAGCTTTCCTTCCTCCGCCATAACTCCCACTCAATTCAAGGAATCCTTTCCTTGAGATAATTTAGCTACGAGCAAACCTTGCTCTGATACCAGTTGTTAGGAAATAAGACGTAGCTAAATAGATAATTGAGTAGATTACTTAATGGAGAGAGACAGATCTACATACACGAGATTATAGAGTAGAGAGAGAGAGAGAGTACACACGATATACGTGGTTCACCCAGTGTGGGCTACGTCCACGGGAAAGCAGCCACTCAATGGCTTTAGTACTTCAAAACAAGAAGTAGTTTACAAATGGCTTATACCCTTTTGGAGCTCCCGCCTTGCTTCACTCTCACCACCTCACACCCACCTTGTTGCATCAAGTTCACACTATGAAATGTGTGTAGAAACGACCTTCTTTTATAGGCCAAAAGGGTTGCCCTCTCTTATGAGAGGCAGCCATGTGTAGCCGCCCTTGTGTGAATAAGTCCAAATCGGATCCTCTAATCCGCCCATGTGTGGCCTCCCTTGAGAAGACAAGTCCGCTTTTGAATTCGGCCACCGGCCATTGAATTCGGTCACCGGCCATTGACTTCCGACCACCGGCCATTGACTACCTGCGACCGGCCAACCGACGGTTGTTTTTCGACCGCTTTCCGGTCGCCGTCCGGCCATAATATTCCGGTGAGGGAAAAAAAAAGTCTCAGGGGCGGAAAAAGTTGTCCCTGATTTTTGACTGTGAAAATTTTGGTTTCCGGTGAGTGATTTTCCTTCATGCACAATGGCTTCTCCTCATAATGGGGGCCTTACAAATGTGTGCTTTTACCACAGAAAATTACAAGGGTAAATCAGGCTCCATACTTAACATACTGTGAAGGTGAGGAAGGTAATACAACCTTACCTGTTGAATATCAGGATATAAAGACAATAGCTATCCTAGACAGTGGAGCCGGATTTGCGATTGCGACAAAGCAAATATGGGAGAAATGGGGCCGTCCAGCTCTTAGAAAGATGAGAATGAAACTCCAACTTGCAGATGGGTATGTAGAGAGACCATTGGGAGTCTTGGACCAAATAGTTGTATCTTCGTGTGGAATTAACTATGAGCACACCTTTGCCGTGGTAGATTTCGGGAAAACGAACAACTTTGATGTTATTTTGGGGCGACCTTTTATGCGTCAACTCAAAATGATACAAGATTGGGGGTACGACCAAATTTACCTAAGGCATGAGGAGCTAATAACGAAAATCAACATGAAAGATCACAGCTATAGAGAAGTTGCAAAAACACCAATGCAAGAATTTGATTCAACCACAGTGAATGGAAAAGAAATACCTACGTGGTTACAAACAAAAGCACATGTCTCGATGTGTGGAGCATCTGATTGTGGGGACTTAATCAAAGAGGAATGTGTGTTGGAAAGGTCCATAGAAGACGAGGCTTATCTCCCAGAACCTTTCCATGAACATTTATTTGAGCCATTTGGGTGGACTCAAATATTGTCAACCTTGGATGTATGTGTTAATGAATGCACGCCTATAAAATTTTGTGACGATGAAGGATACGACCTAGTAACGTTGCAAATGGCTAGCGTCATCCTTGAGTTAGGATCAGAGAGCGAAGAACAAGAAGAACCACTACGTGAGACTGAGTGTAAGAGAATAGTTGATGAGATATCTGTAGTGGACGATAGGAATCGAACAGAGGAGGAATTCACAGATTCACTAAGCGGCGACCCTCCTCTGGGTGATGAAATCCAAATGATAGATGCCGATGACGAAAGATCAAGTGGATCAGAGACGAATAGGAAGTATATGTCGAGACTGGACAGGTTTTATGAGTTTCCTAACCAAAAACCTAGTCGACAAGAGCGGTATAGATCAAAGAGAACAAGGAAATCAAGAGCAAATAAGCATAAACCCATGCCTCTTGTCAATGACAAAACGGGATATCTAAGGCTTGTAAAAGATGACGATTGTGTCAAAGACAAGGTCACTGGCCGGTTTATCAAAAGTAAACCATGGAAAAACAACAAGAAGAACAAGCGCGAAAAGCAAATGACTGAGACACATAAGGAGGGGGAAACAGGGTCTAGAATGACCAAAATAGAGAGGAAAGCAGAGTACAATAAGCTCAAACAGACCCTCAAAGACATATGGATAACTGAAATGGAAATAGATGAGGACACGAATTCTGACAAGATGGATGTGCCGTCCCATTATAAGAAGTATACTACACAAGATAGAAAAATCATAGTGCAACAACCGATGAGGGAATTGAAAGAACCTGGTACATCATACGACGATCCTGAAAAAGCAAAACGAATAGATCTAGCGGAGCCAGGAGAAGATCCAAAACCTGCATATATTGCCATGGATCTTACTAAAGAAGAGGAAAAGCTTTTGATAGCTACTCTTAAACAGTATTGAGATGTGTTTGCATGGTCATACAAAGATCTTAAGGGGGTGGATCCAAGTATCTGTCAACACACAATACCCCTTAAGAATGACGCTAAACCAAGCAGACAACGTCCTTATACTTACAATGAGACGTTTGTAAGGAAGATCAAGGAGCACACTGACTGGGTTTCACTGATTGTGGTGGTCCCGAAGAAAAATGGAAAGTTGAGAGTATGCATCAATCTCAAGAAGATAAACGCTGCTACAATTCGGGACACTAACTGGGTTTTATTTATGAAATTGAGCACACTGACTGGGTTTCACTGATTGTGGTGGTCCCGAAGAAAAATGGAAAGTTGAGAGTATGCGTCAATCTCAAGAAGGTACACGCTGCTACAATTCGGGACAACTATCCCCTACCCATTACTGATCATGTAATAGAAAGAGTGGAAGGAAAAGAAGTTTACAGTTTCTTAGATGGATTTTCAGGCTACAACCAACTCGCAATAAAGCCAGAGGATCAGCACAAGACGGATTTTGCAACTGAATGGGGCATTTTTGCATTCAGGGTAATGGCTTTTGGCTTAACGAATGCACCAGCCACATTTCAGAGGTTGATGGGTCATGCTTTTAAAGAATATCTAAGATAGTTCTTAGAAATTTACATGGATGACTTGTGCGTTCACTCTCTCGTAAGATTGGAGCACATAGAGCACTTGACCAAAGTGTTCAACAAATGCAAACAGTATCGGATTTGCGTAAATCCGGAGAAATGTGTCTTCATGGTGAGACAAGGCAAAATATTGGGACATATAGTGTCCAAAAATAGTATTTTGATAGACATGGAGAAGATCAGCGTAATTGTTGATCTACCATGACCAGTAAAGGTAAAGGAGGTACAAGCATTTTTGGGCCATTGTCGATATTATCGCAGATTTATCTACTCATACGCTATAATTTCGAAACCACTTTATGCGTTGATAACTAAATTTGAGTGGACAGATGAGTGCGAGAAAGCTTTTCAAACTTTGAAGCAAAGATTGATATCCTCTCCAATTTTGAAAGCTCCAGATTGGGAAAAGATATTCCACGTCCACGTAGATGCATCAGCATATGCTATAGGATGCATACTTGCACAACCTGGAGAAAACAACATGAATTTTTCGATCAGTTACTCCAGTAGACAACTAAACAATGCAGAGAAGAATTACACAACAACTGAAAAGGAGGGTTTGGGTATGATCTATGCTGTGAAAAAGTTTATACATTACCTACTTTCCAATAAATTTGTGTTCTTCGTTGATCACCAACACTGCTGTACTTGGTAAACAAACCTTGCAGTACTGGGCGGATTGTACGATGGTTCATCATACTACTTAAGTTTGACTTCACGGTTGTAGTCAAAAAAGGAACTACACACCAAAGAGCGGATCACTTATCTAGAATGGTGCATGGAGAAAACCCTGTAGAAGTGGATGATGATTTGCCAGATGCATATCTCTTCAACATAGAAATGGTTCCAAGATGGAGCGAGGATGTAATTCCTTTGTTGACTATTGGGTCATTGAATTTGACAAGAAAACCATCTACCATTGCAACATCTAGATCATTGGTAATGCTGGCTGGAAGGCTATACAAACAGGGATCGGATCAAATCCTTAGGCTTTGTGTTGAATCAAGTGAACAGAACTTGTATCTAAACTAGTCTCGTGTACAAACAACGGGGATTCACAATGGGCATGCACAGACGTATCAAAGATTGATGAGAATGGGTGTATATTGGTCGAAAATCCAAGAAAGTGTTCATATGCATATCAAATCATGTATTATCTGCACTTTTCAGAAGCCGATAGAACACGCGACTCTGTTCAAATTATCTATAGCACCCAGATGGAGTAACTACATTGTAGAATATCTCACCACCGGGATACTGCCTGAAGGGATGAGTAGATCACGTATCAAAACGATCACGAAAGAGGCAAAAAACTATGTATTGATTGAAGACAATCTTTACAAGAGGGGAAAGGACAATCAATTGAGAATGTGTGCGACGGAAGAGGAATACGTTCCTATCTTAGAGCAAGCACATGGCGGACAGGCCAGAGGACATTTCTCAGCTGACAAAACGGCCAAAGCAATTCTTATTGCTGGTATATGGTGGCCTACACTATTCATGGACGCCGAAGAGTTTGTGAAACGATGTGATGATTGCCAAAGGACAAAGATTCCTAGAGCACGAGATGACATGCCCTTGAGACCAATGATGGGGGCAAGAGCGTTTGCAAAATGGGGAATAGATTTTGTAGGACCAATTGCGCCTCCTGGATATAAAACGCACGCTCAATACATTATTGTGGCAACAGATTATCTAACAAAGTGGGTTGAAGCGAAAGCAACAACCAAAAATGATGCAAAAATGACAGCACAGTTTTTGTATGAGAACATTTTCACCAGATATGGCTTACCAATAGAGATAGTGAGCGATAGAGGGACTCATTTCGTCAATGAAGTGGTCGAATTCCTATTGGATTATTTCATGGTAATTCACAAGAAGTCAGTTCCATATCATCCACAAGCTAAAGGCCAAGCAAAAAGTACGAACAAGATTTTGGTGACAATTCTCACGAAAAGTGTTAGCGAATCGAGAGCCGACTCGGATCAGAAGCTGCATTCAGCTTTATGGGCATATAGAGTAGTGTACAAAACCTCAATCGGAACGACTCCGTTCAACATGGTTTATGGAATTCAAGTGATTTTTCTACTTGAATTTCTTATCCCCACACTTCGGGTAGCTAAAGAATTAGAATCGACGGGCCATGAATTATTCAATCAAATAGATATCCTGGAAAAACTAGATGAAACTAGATTGAGAGCAGTTGCATCAATCTACGCAAAAAAACGAAACATGAAATCATTCTTTGATCAACATGTTATCAGCAAGGAATTTGCTACGGGGGATTATGTCTTAATGTATACCTTGAAACAACATTCCCGGAAACTCAAAAAGCGAGGCAATGGACCCTATGTGATTCATGACATATCATCTAGCGGTGCCATTAAGCTTGCGACATTAGAGGGAGAGGAGATGCCTAATTGGATTAGTGGATGCAGGTTAAAGAAGTACAATCTACCACTAACCTTAGAGATGCTTGCCAAAATCCATGTTGCGAAGGAGCGCAAGAACAAAGCAAATGAGACAAAAGCTCAAGCACAGGAGGAGGCCAGAATCAGGATTTTAAAGTGAAAACAAAAATTACAACAACAAAGACTTCCTCAACCAGCAGATACGGCTTAAATTCCTCTTTCTATAATTCACACTGATGAGCAATGGGAAATAGGAATTGATGTTCGCATCAATGTCAGACTTCCGAATGACAGATGTCAACGAGCATTGATTGACACAGGGGCAAGAGTCAATGTGGTCAACTTCTCCACTTACAAGATGCTTATTGATGAACCCCTAGTGCAATCCACACGATATTTACAAGCCACGAACGGGGCAAAAATGCCAACATTGGGCATAGTGAACTTACCAATCAATATTGATGGAAATAGTTGTCCTCATCAATTTCTCGTAATGAAAGACGGAGGAATCAGAGAATCACTATGTTTGGGAGTTCCATGGATGAGAACGTACAATGCAGTTACCGAATGGTGAGAACATGCGCTGATGTACACACACAACTCCAACACGTACATGACTCCATTCACCAAAACAGATCACTCGTGGTGGCTGATTATCCCCATCGACAAAAAGCAATCAACTCATTAGCCAGAAACACCAAAAGCGGCTGTTCGAAAAGTATGGATAAAGAAAACTGTCATACAGAACAAACAGAGACAGATATGGCTGCCCAAGTCACAACTCCCGACGACAGCAACACCATATCAAAGACCTTCAGGAGCTAATCCAGAGTGGAAATGGAAACCACAGTTGGAGACAACCAAAAATTCGGCGACAAAGATCTAAGGGAGACCAAAAAGTCAACACAGGAAGCCTGAACTAACAAAATGGCAATGGAAACCTAAGAAAATTCAGGAACCTACATTAAAATTGGCAAATATGAAAAAAACTGAATACAAATGGGTTCCAAAAATAGTTGCCATCAAAAAACCAACAATCAAGGAGAGAGCAATTAAACTGCAAGCTCTTCTGTTCCATAAACAGCTAGCCTCGCCTTCCAAAGCCACTGAAAATTACATTCAGTCCCCGCATCTTGCACAACACTTTGTTTCCCAATGCATTGTCTCAAACATGAGGATAGGGCCACATTACACGGCCGTGCATAGACACAGATTTCAAAACCCATGCACAAGCACACAACCTTCGTCCGGGATGACTCAGTTTAGGAAGGGGGGAGTAACTGCTGAATCTAGCAGCAGTCAGGACCATTAAGGGGTCCAACGTGTATATATGTACATAATGCGTGTGTTTGTTTTTTTTTTTCATTTTTAGAGTTCAATTTCAAACAAATTTGATCAAAATCTGGCATTTTTTAGCCTTTTTATCATCCAACCAGCATAATAATGAGCTGTAATGACAAAATCTGGAGCATTGGGATGCTTCTAGTGAAAATATATGCTTAGGGGTGAGTATAATATTTTTAAGCTAATTTTCGCCAGTTAATAAGTATTTTCAATTTATTTTGTTTGATTTTCGTTAATAATCTTCCAAAAATTAAAAAATATCGCCCACAATGTCGGAATCAAGTTCTGGAAGCAAACGCCAAAGTATCATGATAGGGTTATCAAGCATGGAAGATATGAAGCTAATCTGAAGACGCCGAATTTCAGCCTTAATGATCATGACCACATTTCCCCAGAATCGCATCAAACGGTGATACGACGCCAGAACGACGAACGGTTCGACCCACAGGTGGTATACAAATTATCTCGAGATCAAAGGTAAGGAAAATCAGCCCTATGTCACGAAAACCTCGGGAAGATATGGGTCAGGTAGGCCAAATTCTAGCTCATTGATCATTTTCACATTTTGAGAGAGAAGAAGAGAGCTTCTTGACCTAGAGCAACTGCCACATTTCTACCCCATACAAACGATCGGAGCCAGGATTTCATAGCAGATTTCACAGGTATGTTCCTTATCAAGTAAAGATCAAGTCTATTACGCATGCAAGCGGGAATCATTGCACAAACGGGCGAATGGATCAAATCAAAGGCAGATTAGGTCGGGTAGATCTAGGGCCCTTAGAGGCATCAAAACAAAACTTTTTCAAGCACAGAGCACATCAATGTGTTCCCCACAATGTCAGGAACAAAGCCATGTGATCAAATCTTAGTTTGGTGGTGGTACAACGATCGCGATCGGTGTACCCCACTGACCAAAATTGACACAGAATTTGCAAAAAGCCTCCCCTCAACTTCACCAACAACCTGCAGGTGATAAAAATAAATTTGGGTTCTATGGAACGATCGCGATCGGTGCCCCAGGATCAGATTTTACAAATTTTGGCTTGGCCCAGGCTTAGAACTCAGTGAGGGATACACTCTCTTGAATTTTCATGAAAAATGCACAAATTTTGCTCATAGAATGGGCCAAATTTGTCAAACACACCCGAATCGGGAAAATTGACCTACAAATACCAAAATTCGACTGAAAATTATGATGGATGGTTTGAAAGGCGTCCTTGTCCGACTAGGAGTCAGCACGGTAGTAGAAAACCCTGAATGGAGCTCAGAATCTCCTACCAGGACGGAGATGACCATTTCAGTCTCGAGTGATCACACAAGGAAAGAATTTGGCTGAACTAATGTCAAAGACTAAAAGGCGACTTAGAGATGCCCAATTATCCCTTTGGTATCCAAAGAATGCTTGAAAAATGCACAAGTCTGGAAAATCTCCAAGGACGGGGTAAAAAGTGCCTGATCAGGTCAGAATCAGACAGTGGAGTAGGCTGATGATAGCAACACATCATGGAAGCAATAAAAGCTCAAAAACTAACATCAACTAACTCCAGGCTCCAACCAGAATTCATCAGGAAAACCCAATATGGTTAGACTTAGTAAAATAAGATCAAACAGTGAAAAATTGCTCTAATTTGTTCATTTTAAGTCCAAACTTGAAAATAAATCATCAGTGGGCTAGGCAGGCATAGGAGACTAAAGCCATCTAGTTTTCACCCAAAAAAGACTAGGTAGTATGATCGTGAACGGTGTATCTCAGCATCAGATTTTGACCAAAACCTAATAGATCTCTTGTACACATCTTGTTCAAGTCACACATCAAGCTTCAAGCCAATTGGACATCAAAAACCCATGAAAAATCAAAGTCTAGTCCAAAACTCCCTTGTAACCCAAAATTGGGACTTGTAAATTCAAAAGTGGTTCAAATAAAAGACAAAGTGGACCAAAATGACCCTCTAGCTATCAACAAACCACTCATGTGATCAAATCTCATTTTGGGCACTGTACTACGATTGCAATAGGTGTACCTCAGGCCCAGATCTGGCTCAGATTTCAATCAATCATAGCTCTAGTCTTCCTAGTCCCACTGGTGAAATATGGACAAGAATGGATGAGATTTGTTCAAGTTATGATCAATTTTAACTTTTGAACTGTTTTTTACTAAAAGTCTAAACGCTATTGTTTGCGAAAGGAAAATCCTGATAGCTTGTGATTCTAATGACACAGAATGCCTCTCCAAAATCAAGCAAGGCAGTGGACAACAGCACCATATGAAGTGGATGAGCTCTCTACAAACAAAAAATCTCACATCTCGAATGAAACACTAGCTCAGATCCCTGCTCACATTTTCATCGCAAAGTTTAGGGATGCTAATGGTGACATGGTAAAGACGACTATCATGCCACAGGAAATATGGAATCTCCACCAAAGGCCGGAGGTCATCGAAGCCGTGCGGGCTGTTCATTTGGAGTAGTTTTTCAGATTGCAGCCATGGGGAACATACTACATGAGGGCCCACGAGCTCATGAGCTCGATACAGTTTGATGGACAAGCAACGCTCATCGACAAGGATGGTTCAAAGGTAAAAGTAAAGATCACCAAAGAAATCATCAACAAAGCTTTGCACTTCCTTCCAGGGCAACACGACTTGCTGGCAAAGACCAAGTCAATGGATAACAAGAAGGCATTTATCAAAGCAAAAGGAAACAAGTACAAGTACAGTGACATGATATACGGTGAGCTGGAGTTACCAATGAGATTGATCTCTCAACATTTCAGGGTACAAAAGCCTCCTCGCTACACCGAGCCGATCCTGCACATTGTAGTGGTCATGGCTCTAGCAACAGTTAAAAACAGAACTATCCGATGCGATTATGGTTCTTACATCTTGGAGAACTTGATCGAAGCAAATTTTAAAGGCTCGGCAGAGAACAAAAGCTACATGAGTGCAAGGCCAGTGCTAACAAGAATAGCATACCAAGCTTTGGGAATGATTGAAGACCTGCCGGCGGCCAATTCTCAAACGGCCTTGATTCAGAAAGCAAAGTTGGTTGCTCACTCAGTAAGGATGACCACTAGCGCAACATCATCACGCTCGGCCAAGGCATCCGACAAAAGCTCAAGTGATGAAGAAAAGACGGAGACTGAAGACGAGGGAAACTCTCAAGGGTCAAAAGACAAAGGACCATTTGAATTTGAAGAAAGCGAGGAGGAAGACACCACCACACCGCTTGAGAGAAGAAAAAGGGAAAGAAGTGCAGTGCCGCAGTCCAACCTTCAAAAACCATATGCAGAGGCCCAACAAAGAATTGAGGAAAGAAGGACCAAGTTGCGGGATGACAGAAAAGCAAGAGCTACTGCAACACAACAAACAGAAAAACTAAGGTTCGAGAAGGAAAGACAAGCAAGAATAGAAAATGCAGCTCGCATACGGGTGAAAAACAAAGGTTAGAAGCGGAACAAAAGGCTGCAGAAGTGGACGTTTCTTCTCAGTCCACTGAAGGAACAAAGGAGAAAGAAGTGGCTAAAGACACGAACCAAGCAGAACAGCTGAAGAAAGCTCAAAGAGAGAAGAATGTGGAAGCACGACAAGCAGCGGAATGGACTCGCCAAAGAATAATAAAGATTTTAAAGAAAAGAAAAGCAGACGCATCTGCTTCACAGCCAAGGGAAGATGCATCGAAAAAGAGGCATGTACAAGAAGTGGAGAAATCACCACCTCCTCCCTCGCCAAAATCTCCTCCTCCTCCTTCTTCTCCATCAACCAAAAAACCACCACCTCCCCCTCCATCATCTGCACACAAAGAGTCTGTGCCCCCTCCTGAAGCAATAGGGTACCAAGAAGCCCGTTAGGCTATGGCTGATTTTGACTACAGAAAAACCTTGCAAGATTTGGAAAAACAATTCCGATGGCAGCACGTGGTGCTAGAAGAAAAGGAAAGTTGGTACAGGAGGCTCAACACATGCAAAAATCTGGGCAAGAGGAGCTAGAGAGCCTGTGAGCACAACTGGAGCTCACAACGTAGGAAAGAGACACTGAGTGACAACAGGCAGTCTCTGATCAGAGACCTGGTGGATGTCAGGACGGAGTTGACAACCAAAGAAAAGGAATGCCAAGATTTGACAGCAAGGGTAAAGAAAGCGACGGAGCAACTCGATTACGAAAACGCAAGGTTCCAGAGAGTTAATAGTTCATACCTCACTGTCAAAAGTACACTAACAACCTTGATGGCGAACCAGGAACCTGTTGGAGCATTGGTCTCCACATCAAACAATGCTACAGTAGTGAACACCCTAGCGACGCTGAAAGGGGAGCTAGAGCAAGAAAAACTTCAAAGATAGCTACTCTTATCGGGAATGATGGCCCAGACGGTGGCCAACGAGCAAAAAGTAAAAGAGCTAGAGCAGCAACTCGCACAAGCAAGGGCAAAGTTAGAGACTCAGAAGCAGATCAGTGACACATTGCTGAAACAAAAAGAAGCATTGAGTTCTCAACCGCAAATCAGAACAAAGGAAGCCCAAGTGCAACCGCAACTGCTGCCAAGACAAGAAATGCCTGACTTGCCTGAAACATCACACCAAGGAGAACAAGAGCAAGGATCAGAAGAGGCAAATCTGGAGATAAGAGATGATCTAACTCAGACCATCAAGGAAATGCCAGAGGGACCAGCAAAAGATTACATAATATACAAAAAGAAGATAATGGAGTCAGCGGCCCTGGCGTTCTTACAGCCAGAAGAGCAGGTGGAGGGGTTTGGCCATGAGTACCTACCTTTTCCCTTGATATGCCACGAAGCAATCCTATGGAAGGAGAAGATGTGGCCGACCCTGCCACGAAACAAAGACGGGGGTTACGAAGGTGTAGCACTGATAACTAAAGAAGCACAGGTACTCATAGACGACCACCCAAAGTGGAGGCAGAAGTGGCTGGACAAGCGGCCACAGGATCTAACCAACTACCACAACGCTCCTCAACACATTCAAATAGATCCTACTTTCTGCCCAGTCCCTAGAAGACGCACATGGAAGGAGTTTGCCACATGGAAAGGCTCAAGGCAGCAAAAGCTGAACTACCCAGTCCTGATAGTGCAAAATCCTCCTACAATAGCCTATGTAGTCAACACTCTCAATTCAACAATCACCTTGCTGCGGGATATCCCCGACGTAGCCTGTCAGATGATGGTAAAGATAGCCTGGATGATCGTCACCTGCATCCAGGTGTTCAAGGACACTGAAGACGATGATCATCCGTGGAATCTGTTCTTAGAAGGGCATTGAGGAATTTGCTGGAATTTGCAAGATTCACCACCACGACATATCCTGATGGCAATGTACTCCAGACTCATATACCTACCATCACATTACTTGTAGACATTCGAGGAGGCCTTCGTCACAGGTTTTTTCGAAATCAACTCAAGAATCTTTCATCCTATGGCGTAGGACCTCAAGGCATGGTACATAGCATACCAGCACACATTAAGTGAAAACCCCTTCAGACAGCATCAAGAAGCCTTGGAGGCTGTACTCCTCACGCGAAGCTTTTCAGCAAAACTTGCCTCCTTGGAGCCCCATCAACGACCAAAACTCTGAACATGCACGAAGACGTGCAAGGATAAGGAAGGGGGGAGTGTTTGGCGGACGAAGCAACGAAGCAAGGGTCTCTAGAGAAAGAGTCACATTTTTCAGGGAATCTACAGTTTTGCGAAAATCTCATCCTTTTGTAAAAGAGCTTCTCTAAGCCGAGAACTTGTAAAGATATTTTTGATTATTTTTCCGAGAGCATTTGTATAGTGGAGATCCAGTTAGAAGTTTAGGACTTTTTGGCCGGACAAGCCATTTGTAAAGACCTAAACTATAAAGGTCAGCTTTGTAAATTTGAACATAATCCTCTTTTATGTGAAGAAGACAGCGTACGTTTGAGAGCTCTATCTTGCTCCAACTTGTAATTTTCGCTACTGTGGCTACGGTAATCCGAATTTAGATTCGTTTATTGCATTGTGTTCCTCTTACTTTGCTCTTCCATTCAAGTGTATTCATTCAAGATTCGGTGTAGGTGCTCAACTACGAGTTTGAGACCTTAAATCGCTATTTAGAGTGTTTAAACACGTATTTTATGTTGTTTTGACCCTAAGAGAGGCTTCAGGGACCTTAAAACGACCCTTTGGGATCACCTATTCACTGTTTTTGTTGACTTTGGGATGAACGATCGCAATCTTTGTACCTCTCAAGAATGCTGACAGTGATAGGATATATTTTAAATAGTCCCCTGTAGCTCCCCTTCAAGTTTCGTGCGATTCCGACATGATTTGCATGGTAAACGGGCGTGATGACTGTAGCGCTGTGTAGAAGGACATAGGTAGATTACTTAGCTTTAGTGCGTATGATTTGCTGGCAGAGTTAGTAGTTGCATCTCATCGAGTTCACTTCATTAGGAATGACACCCTAGTGAGTTTCCATGCCTCATCCTGGTCACTTCCCTTGTATTGATATTTTATGTTGATGAGTGAGAGCTATGCTATGGACGTCCGTCGCGGTGACCCGCAAACAATAAACTAGCAAAAAATATCTATCTCATTACAAGTCTAGTGTTAAGCCACATGTTAAGCCATATGTCCTAATACATGGCATAGGAGGTGGCACTCTGTAGTGGCATGTAGGTGGCATATAGGTAGTCATGCAAAGTATAGGGTTGCTTTCCACTAGACTGTGTGAGAATAGCACCATTAGGGGTTGTTCACATAGGCATAGGATGGAAGTAGGTTTAAACCCTAACCATCACCCCCTTAAACCTAATTTTATCATAGGATTGTTTGGATACATCTTGGCTAGTTCTCAATGGATTCATTAGCTCATGGTTCACAATGACATCTTTACGAATAGGCCTGAGTTCACATTCGGATTCATCAAGACGTGGTTCTAATTAGATGCATCACGCTTGGGTTCACACTTGGATACATCCATGCATGGGTTTTAGGGTAAGCTTAGTGTGTCGGGATTCACTATCATACAACCTTAGTGTAATGTGTATTCATCGTGTTGTAGTCGTCATTCGTTATTGTTGATGTTGGCTTCATACATTGTCGCCATGTAGTCGTGGCGTTCTTCATTGTCAATGTTGTTTGTCTGGAGTAACAAGAACGCAATCTCCACAAAAAATGGAGTAAAATAAACATATATTTCAAGTGTTGTGAGTGTCCATGTGTGAATTATCTGATGCCTCATGAGGAAGGTCTTACCATGTATCATGGCAGTGTCTAGGTTGAAATCACCCTCAAAGATACATGTGTAAAAATACATATCCATGTGATCTTGATGCACATGTGCTTCATACATGGTGGATTGAGCATACATATGTGCCAATTGCAAGTGAGTATAGTTCCCCCTTGAACTTTGATCCTCTGTTACACTGATTGTGAACAAAGCGAAGTCACTCTTCACAATGAGCAAAGTGGTGAAATTCTTGAGTCCTTGATTGAATGCCTAGATAGCTTTCAAATATGTGAGTTTTGAGGCTTTTGAATCCTTGGCTTTGAGGCAAAGTTGGTTGACCTGCAACAACGGACGGCGACGTGAAAATAGCCCTTGGAGCTGTAGACCTCGAGCACCTTGATGGCAAATATTAGTGGGAATGCATGCTTCAATAAACTTTCCAAGAAATTGCAATTTAATTCAAAAAAGAAAATTTTGAAAAATGCCAAGCTTGTAGCAACAAGCAGTGAATCACGCAGACTTGTAAGGCTCGGTATGTGGGTAGCGCCGTCTGCAAGGGCTCGGAGTTGTCGACAATAGGTGAGGGGAAGCAAATTCAAGTAGTTGTGTTGCTTAATAATCCTCAATGATGACAATGTTCTGATGGCAAGCATGAGTGGGGTAAGGTAGGTAGATGTAAAGTATAGCACAAGCGGCCAGTGAACTGCAAGACAAGGTGAACTGCAGACACTGATTTATCTTGAGAGCACTTGCTTTGTACACCGCTTGGTGTTTCAACAACATGCAAGAAACAAGTGCAATAGATCCCTCGAATTAAAAAATAAACACAAATTGAGTGTCTGCATTTGAAGAAGCAGCACTTGCAAGTCGGACATTGGTGTGTCAGCAACGTTAAGCAAAAGAAGCAGTCGAATGCTTGAATGTAGAGATGATATGTGAGCTCTGTATTGAGCGGGCCACACTTGAATCATGGACCCAAATTGGTCATGAATCCCAATTGAGCGTCAATCTTGAGATGCGGCCTTGTGTGTGGTTCCCACCTTGTAGAATTCTCAAAAAATATGGCTTATAAATGTGATAATGTCTTCAAATGGAAAACCTTCAACCCTTCGATTTTGAAAGCTCTAAAACCTGAGAGCCTCTTGACACTTTCATACTCCCATGCTCCCATGCTTTCAACGCCACTTATCACAAGCTGAATGAAACACCTAAACTATGAATTAGCTTACACCTAGCATGCATATAGATAAAAATACACTATAAAAAAATATTTAGAATGAGTAATAATGTTAATATTAATTATAGTGAGCCTCACAATTGCTCTGATACCACTTTTGTAAGGCTCGTGTTAAGGCGGATAATGATTACTTGCATTCATAGTTAGGGCATTAAAACAATGTGATAAATTAATACTGAACGTGGACAATGAAATTACAAGATAATACAAAAATAAGTAGATTGATAAGATGCATATTTGTACAATGTGTTGTGTGCTTATATAGCACTATGGAAGTGTAGCCGTAAGCCATATGTCCTAATACATGGCATAGGAGGTGGCACTCTGTAGTGGCATGTAGGTGGCATATAGGTAGTCATGCAAAGTGTAGGGTTTCTTCCAACTAGAGTGTGTGAAAGTAGCACTGTTAGGGGTTGTTCACATAGGCATCGGATGGAAGTAGGCCTCCTCAAGTGTTTTGGGATCACAAGTCTTGACATGCTTCTTAAGCTTTGGTGTCATACAACAGATAAACCCACGCACTTGTTGAAAGGTATCTACTCCTTCCAACTTGAGGATGACATCCCAATAGTACAAGATATATTCTAGCAATGATTTATGTTGTCGCATGGAACACTTATCCCAAGCCGATCAATTTTTGTCCGCTTCATTAGTGGGCAAAAATTCCTTTCTAAATATAGCCTCAGAGGTTGCCCAAGTCTGTGGTATGATGTTCTTCTCCTTGAGAGACATCCACCATTTATAGGCCTTGCCTTCCAATTCCAAACTTGTATGCAGTGCCTTGATTGCATTCCAAGTACGACATAGATTGTGAATTTCTTCCCACTTATTGAGAAAGATATTCACCGCATCCTTATGACGTTATCTTTTCTCTCCCTTAAAAGTCGATGGTTTTGTATTTTTCAACAAATCATCCACCTCCTTTTGAGTGAGAGAGTATAGAGAATTTGGAGGGGACCATATCCTTGACCAGGAGGACCTTGCCCATGATCAGCCACGTTCTTGTGCATATGTGTATCAATAGAGCCCTTGGCTTGCTCCTACATAAATTGCACTACTAAAGTGGATAATTTACTAACATTTTCATTCAGAGATGCAAAATTCTTTTCCATCACAGATGTATGTGCTTGAAGTGCTCAAAATTCTTGAATATCAAGTAATTTGTAAGTGACATCTCCTCCTCCCGTAGGTGCATGGATACTCTCTGTGAGAGTATCGGACCGCGAGCCATCATTGGGAAGATCGAGCATATGGTGCTCAAAATCAAAAGTCATATTGATGTCGAAATCCATGGCGACTAAGTACAATGCTAGTAAGAGGAAGAAGAGTACCTTGACTCAAGAATCTTGTAGCTTTACTATGCACCAGAGATACCAGTAATTAGCCACACTAATTACTTCATCAATTTGCAAATGTTTGTCCTCATAACTGTTTTTGTCCGCAAATCTCCCTTCAAGCTTGTTGCCCATGGAGTGTTACTATTGCATAATTGCCATTTGAAACCGGCTTACCTTGCGGAACTTGCTTAAGTATATAGGCTATGGCGAGGGTTTCAAATCTCAATCTTGTCTCAAACTCTTGTAAACCTTCTTGCATGACCGTTGATTCAATATTTAAGAATTTATAGAAATTACGCATACCTTCAATTTTTTGATGCTCTGCCGTTTGCTCACCTAGTGGTATGGCGACTTGCCACGGTGCCAAGAACAAGGGCCAATAGGATGAAAGGGGGGTTGGCCCATGGGCACCCTCCCTAGTTTCAACTTATTTTTCCTAAGGCCAAATTCCTTGGGCATGCAAGTGGGAAAAAGGGTCGCCTCTGAACGGCTATGGCGATGCAACAGCCTGCGAGAGAGAGAGAGAGAGAGAGAGAGAGAGAGAGAGAGAGAGAGAGAGAGAGAGAGAGAGAGAGAGAGAGAGAGAGAGAGAGAGAGAGAGAGAGAGAGAGAGAGAGAGAGAGGGAACTTGGGGTCGTGGTGATGCTTCCCAACACGCGAGTCAGTGACAAATTCTTGTCCCCTGTGCAGTGCAAATCGATTGAGCCCCTCCCCATGTGAAATGGTGCTCGTTGACCTGAGGTCCTCCCCTTCTCAAGCGGCCTTGCACACGCCTTTTTGACTTCCACCTTTACCCCCAAGGGTTGGTACACGTGTCCTCTTGCGGTCTCTTCCTCTCCATGGCCCCTTCCTTTCATGAACATGCAAAATCATGTAGTGTCAAGAAGCCACAACCCCTATTTCCCAAAATAGGCTTGCTTTGATACTAGTGTGATGCCCCTAGGAATTGCCTGAATGAATCCTCCTCCCTACCTCCCTATTTGTAGCCTCTTGGCCTGGACCTTGATCCCCGGGGTTGTCCTTGGCATGACAACTAGTGCTAGCAATCAAAATCTGAACCAATGTCTTATGCTTTAGCATAGTTTTTAAAGTTACATGTCTTTAACGTGTATGGTTTGAAAGATTGAGTCAATGTACTTGATTAGCCTTATCGTCATGGTTTGTGCCATATATCATCAACTTTGGACATAACTAATGCTAGCAGTCAAAATGTGAACCGATCTTATCGTTTAATATAGTTTTTTGAAGTGTTACATGTCTTTAACCTAATATTTTGATAGTCTAACATGTGTGAAACTTAGATGCACTTTGCAAAAACGTACAAATCTCTAAACATCAGCCTTCACAACAATAGACATTCTAATTTTGACTTAAGTAGCATTGTATACATTCAAAGCTTGTTAACACTAGAATGGTAACAGGACACTTTTATGTCCTTGGACACTTTTGTGTCCTGTTAAGTGACCATTTTGCTTGAATTATTTGAAGAGTATGAAAATGTTTTTCTAGGTGCTATATATCCACAAAGTTGCCTTATGAGCTGAAAAAAACTTAGCATTTTTTTTAAAGTATCAATCTCACCATTAACCTTACTCTTGCACAACATTTTTGAACCTAAACTGTGTGAAAAAACGGTCCTGTTTTTGGATTTTTTTCAATTTTTGGCAACTATACCACTCTAAACTTCATGTTTGTGAGGTTTAGATGGCTAGAGGTTAGGCCTTCATAGTTCTCAACATGTTTTGATGCTTGTAGGGAGAGCTAAGTGTTAAAATTGAAAGTTATGACCAATTTACAAGAATTGCATAATCCTGTTTTTTGGCCAAAATTTGCACTTTTATGATTTTTTTGGTGGCTTTCTTGATATCCAAATTCAATTTTGATTGTGTAAGTGTAATGTATAACATAAAGCTAATCTTCCTTGAGTTTTGGGGGACCTAATATGCTATATAGCATGGTATATGATGATGGTTGAGTTTTTTGATTGCTGAAGAATACGATACATTTTAGAGTAGCAAGTATAACTTTCTCAATATTGCTAGTTTCTTAGGCCAATTGTGTGTATTTTGTAGGTAGTAACCATATCTAATCATAGACTACAAACTTGGCTAGATATTGAGTAGTTTCTATGGGTTTCTTGAGGTCATAATGCTAAACCCAGTTTTTTCATGTTTGCTGTATTTAGCACTTTATCATTGCCCCCAAAGTTCCAATTGTAAGAGATCCATTATCCTTTTGACATGCTCCATGGCTCCTTTTGAATCCAAAGGTCCAAAGGGAACTAAGAAAACATGCATATAGTATCTGTATTGAGCGTGACTATAGAAACTTTGATGATAGGTCCGCAGAATGGCAAAAATGCAACTTTTTTGTACCTATTTTTTTTGCCTTTAAAAAAATTGGTGAGGTAAAAGCAACCATATGTTTTGTTCACCAACCCACTGAAGTTAACGGGGGATTTTATCTCATGTCCTACAAAAATCCCCACTCTTATTTATATGCAATCAACCGTAAGAAATTGCTGTTTTGGGAAAAATGCACTGGTCCATCAACTTTGGAGGCTTGTAGTGACCAAGGGATGAGAAAAATTACAAGTTTCTCATTTTTCCTATTGTAGTAGTTATTGAACAATAATCTCATGAAAGGATTTTTCAAAATGAGTGGATCTACTATGGTTTTGGAATTTTTTCCCAAAACCCTGAAAGGACACTTTTATGTCCTGTTAGGTTACCATTCTAGTGTTAAAGAATATAAACTCCAGTTACAATTTCACGTGTTGCAAACTTGTGACATCCTATCCTAAGTCTGTGCAGTCATTGTTTTGCTTTGTGTCTACTATCCATTGTCTGTTCTATTATGATGAATTGTCTACATCTATCGTGAGGTTCTCTTCAACCTCAACTATTGTGCACTGAGATATGCTGACGTTTAACTCACCTTCATCTTCTCCTTGACAATCGTACACCCAACTAGGCATTTCTTCCTTATAGTCAACACCTTCAATATGATACAATATCTTTAGATTGCAGAACATGTAACCAATTTTTCATCTCTGTCTACTAATTATTTGTTGCAAATTGTGCAATGAACATACCTATACATACTCCAATTTCTTTCAGAGCTCAAATTTATTGCACATTACACAAAAACTTTCATTGCAAGTGGATAAAATCTAGCAATATCCACCATCGTTCATCATCCACCATTTCCATGTAGGCTGCTCTTTTTCCATTGATTGAACAAAATCATTTGCAAAAGGTCCTTCTTTTAGTCTGAATGCACTCGAGTCTTTGATTGGTAATTAATATGATCCTAATCATTTGAGTAGAACATATTGATGACCTCGTAGAAATCCTTGACCACCTTTGCATTTTGACATCAAGTCTAAATTTCAATACATTGGATCGAGCATATAAGCCACACAATGGAGTGAACTATGATCACTCTTCCACCTTGTATAAAAGTACTTGAATAAAACTTTTTGTTATCTAGCAGAGAATGGTATTTTCCACTTCTTTTCTACTAGCTGAGATTCTTTTAAATTCTTGGGTTTTTCTAAACCTTATTGGATTGTCCACCCACTCATCCATACTTTCCCTAGGCTTGGTGGTTTTGATCAAGGTCGCGAATCGCAAACATCATAGACATCATTGCGTGGTATGCATCCATTACACTCCTCCACCAAGCGGACTTATTTATGGATCCTTGCAAACTCATAACCTTCTCTTTCACTTGTTCAGACTAATTAGACTACCATTCGTCAAACTCTGTATAACCAAAAGTATCAATTACAATGCACTTATTACATAGGGTAAACTCCAATGTGTAATAGTGTGTATTAAATCTAGTATCAAAAGAAAATTTCAATATAACTAACATGTGCATCCTGTATATATCAAGCACTCTTTGTCGTTTCAAAATAAACTTCACAACTTGATGTGCACATCAATTATTTTGGCAAACCATGTAGTTTCTTCACTTGTGTACCAAAGTTTAAAATGTGTGTATTGCAACCATTGGCACAAATGTGTAGAAAGAAACTTTTATTATATTACCATCATTTTTTACAATTCTTTGCATTTTCCATGACTACTTGAATGACACGTTCAACACTTTTTTATATAATTATAGTGATAAAGACACTAGCAATATAAGAACCACTTCTAATAGCACTAGAACTGTCAATAGCTTTTATGAATGTCTCTCCTATTGGACACACCAACATAACATTGATCAATGGTATTCTTTGAACATTAAATCAACCATCACTGATAATTGTGCATACTAAAAGCGATATATTGCCAAGAATGATTTTGAAAATATGCTCTTTTACCACAACGTAACATTTGTCCAAGAGTCATTCCGTATTGTGTGATATGAAGGGGCTGAAAATCCTAAATCGTACTCACTAATTTTATTTCATGTATTTTTTCAATGATGGCTCTCAACCATGACTAATGCACTTCCAGTGAAGAAAATTGATTTTGGAAGCACACTTTGTGTCTCTTCTAACATTTACATTTGAAATCTTTGGTGCAAAGATCTTTGTCAAATTTGCCTAAGCCTAACCTTACTGCCACACTTAGAAGAATCGTTGTTAGGTATTGTGTCTCCTTGCGTATATTGTTTTGAAGTGCTTGTTGCTATTACCACAAGATTGACATTATTGGAGTTTAACTCTAGATGCTCTTGGTATACATTCATAATAGAATTGTGTATCTGGTGTCTCTTGCCACCCTCCTTCTCGAGATCTTCTCTCACACGCTTTGAAGTTGCGGGTACCTGAGGATGTGCGCATGTACAACAACTCTTTTTGAAGACATCTAAAAAATGCTCCCTAATACGTGGAGCCCTACCTAATTTTATGACCATGCACAGTTTACATTTCCACTCCATATATTGAGATATGTTGTTTGCAAACTCCCACTCTTTGTCAGGGGACTTTTTTGTGTGTTTTTGGAATGTGTACTACTTGTGCCGACATTTTCTTCCGTTGATTGAAATTATAGTTGAAGGCATAAGAACTTTATACTCAGTTGCAAAAAAAAAATCTACTTTCCAATATATATTAAAATAATGATTTTATTAAGAAAGCAATCAAATTTACACGCTGTGCGATTTGCAAAGCATAAGACACATTTGTAAAAATCAAATTGTCTTTATTTAGTGGTGGTAACTTTTATTATTTGCTCAATTATTTTCACATGCAACAAAGAATAATCAACTCAGACATGGTAATGATGTTGACTATTTGCAATACACAAAAAAAGAAATGTATGATTTCAATATTATGCACCAACAATCTATCACAGTACACAATGCACTCTCTATTGGACATTACACATAAAACAAAACTATAAATTTTCATTGCAACTACACACTTGAGAACTACTTTTACCCAATCAAGGATTGTAGCCCCCTCATACATTCGATTAAATATATAAGAATTTCTTTCACCCAATTAAGGATTTTCGCTCTCATATTGTGTAGTGGCAAGCAACATGCATCAAATAAAACTTCAAGGATCTTTATATATCCAGTACACTTCAAAACTTTAAGGTTCTTTAATATATACATTGTACACTAGTACGTGACATCCAACCCCTAACTAACGACTCATTTCTAGTATAATCATCTTCTTAAACCAACTCCAGCCCCTTGATGGACCAACGGCTTTGTTACAAGGAGCATGACCCTAAAGAGACCCAAATTGTCCAACGTCGTACCTTTGTCTTAGGACATGAGTTTTAATCATCTAGGATGTGGTTACCATATTAAGAATCATGTTGAGCCCAACATTAGGACATGTGACTCAGTAACCTTAGCTCAGTTCACAAGGAGAATTAAATGTACTCGACACAAGGATACGCTCCCAGGGATCTACCTAGTCACAAGGCTAAAAATGAAAGCTCTTTGTTTTATACAAAATAGCTTCGCCAGGCTTTTTGTATATCCTGGACGACCTGCTAGGCTTTTTACATACCCCGAAGGGCCCACCGAGGTATACAAATATCCCGACGGGCTTACCGATTGGGCCATTTTTTGCGCTTTAGCTACACCATGGCTGAAAATATATAAAATCAAACCTAAACATTAATGCATAAAAATGTCATGTAAGAACTATTAGTGGACTGATGCAACATCAAACATAAAGATATAAAGATTTAAATTGATGCAAGTAATTTAAAATGATAACCCTAAAGTGATGGCAATCCTCCCTACAATGTGATGTGGAGGTTTGCACAGTCAAGGATAAGGTGTTTATTAAAACCATATTCATCCCTGCAATGTGACACGGTAGCCTGCACATGAAGGGAGAAGACGAATGTACACACTTATTTGGACTCTGAAGTAAAGTATGTGACCTTGTCCAAAACTATCAATTACACACTTGATCACAAATAGAAGATGTGCATAATTGACGCGTTTGTCAATTGTGCACATTTGTCATGTTTGAAAATGCACAAAAAACATGCTTAAAGTGCTGCACAAGTGGTTATGAAATCCTTTAAGCAGATTTGTAAGTGTGTTTTTAAATATGACAAAGTGTGCAAAGTTTTATATCTCACCGAATCTGTAATGAGTTGTTTTGGACAAGTGATCATTTACTTCACTGTAGGTAAGTGTGTTTTGCTCCTTAAGCTCTCTTTGCACAATGCGACGTGGTGATTTGCATAGCTAAAGTATATCTAAGTCCTCCATCTCCCCTCCCTCTACAACGCAACACGGTGGTCTGCACAATTAGGGATAAGGTGACAATGCACACTTATTTGAACTCTGAAGTAAAGCCACTTGCTCAAAACAATTGATTATGGATTCAATGAGAAATAGAAAATGTGCACAATTGGCATATTTGTTATATTTGAAGACACACACACAAACCTGTTTAAAGGGTTACACAACTGACTATGCAACCCTTTAAGCAAGTATATGCAAACATGGCAGATATGACATTGAGCACATCTTCTATTTCTTATTGAGTTTGTAATGGATTGTATTGAATAAGTGGTCAATTCCTTGTAGATAAGTGTGTATTGTTTCTTGAGCCCTCTCTATAGTGAAACACGATGGTCTATATAGCTAGAGACAGAGTGTTTCTTTAACCTAAGCCCTCCCTGCAGTTCAATGCAATGTTCTATACACCTAGAGATGAGGAATCTACCACCCCCTAAAATCTCCTTGCAGTGCGACACGATGGTCTCCACAGTCAGTGACAAAGTGTCTAGTTTTCTAAACCCCCCTACAATGTGACGCGAAGGTCTACACAATTAGGAATTGTACCTAAGCTCTAAACTCTCCCCACAGTGTGACATTGTGGTCTACATAGTCATGGATAGGGTTGAACCTGCAAACTAACCTCGAAATGTGAGACACTCTTCTACAACAATAGGGGTTTTAAAAAAAAAAGTTAATTGTAAGCAATGAACGAATATAAAGAGTTCATAAATCACCTAAAGCAGCAAACAAAGATGTAAGAGGATGTAGAAGATGCTGCCAAGTGTAGTGGTAAGCTGAGAAGTGAGGGCTCTTGACAGTTTGTTTGAAATCTCGGCACCTTTTTTATATGTTTCGATCGAAGTATGCTTGTATGGATATACCCATATTATATGGATATACAATATTTAATAGCATATATGCATATATATGAGCTAGGCACATAAATGCAACCTAGTACGCTAATAACTTTTTCAATGCCGCTCTTCTCTAAAGAACAAACGCGCCTATGCAGGCCTCCTAATTCTTCAAAAAAAAATACAATCATGAATTGTCATGCTTTTTTTTATAGGAAAACAAATCACAATGGCCTACATAAGAGGACTGGAAAGAGTGTGTGAGACCCAAAGTCCCTCTTTATAGAAATAGGGAAACCAACCTCAAGTTGTCAACTATTTGTATAAGACAATGCTTACGAAATGCCAGCCCTATTATAAGAAAATAGAAGAAACACAGGTTATGGTTCAACCCTTGCGACATGCGATTGTGGGTGTGTGGAAACTATCCTGTAAAACTAGCTGATGTGAAGCATCATATTCTTCACATGAAATTGCCACACAAAAAAAAAGGACAAAAGGTTTACCATCATTTTCTTGCCACGTGGCACTAATCAAGGAGCTAAGTCCACAATTGCAGTCCACAGTTGCTCGATTTCAAACTTCAATGCTTTAGTAAGAACGTCCTTGGAAAATTTGGTCCTTTAATGCTTTAGTAAGCAGGGCAGGGAGGGGGTCAAAGCCGCGTAGGGTCCAATGGGAAAACTGCGTCAATTACAAACTGCAACTAGGCTACGAATAGCGCATTTTGGCGAAGCCCGATCAACACATCAGGAGCGCCAACGACGATTGGGTCATTCCGAGTCGTCCCTTTTAAGCAGTCGGCAGCTGTGCAAGGGCAGTGTACGTGGGCGTCAGAGAGAGAGAGAGAGAGAGTACTCCCAGCTGAAGGGATGGAGAGAGGTAATGCAGGTAATGATGCATGCAATAGTAATAAATATAGAGATGGTGCAGGTGGTGCGCGCGTGAGGGTAGTGAAGATTGTGGAGCCCCGGGTTGTGAAGACGGACCCTGCCCACTTTCGCTCTGTTGTTCATTCCCTCACCGGCCAGCACTTCCTCCCCACCACGTCCTTCTCCCCGGCCAGCTCTAATTGTAGTACCTCTCTCCGGCCACACGATGATTCCACCGACTCCCCCACTAGCAGCAGCTGTGCCACCCTACCAGCGCCTCCCAGCAGCGCCTCTCCTTCCTCACAGGTCTCTCTCTCTCTCTCTCTCTCTCTCTCTCTCTCTCTCTCAACATCAACTCATTCATGCCACTTAGTACAAAAGAAGTAGCTGAGTCGCTTCTTTTTTTCAAAAAATTGTGGAAAATGTAGGTATATGATGTGTACAAGAGAAGAGACCTCTCGGGGTGCTGAATGGGCCTATCTCTTGGAGGAAGTATAAATTGGAGGAGTGCTAGCAGCTATACATTGCAGTGGCATGTAGGAAGAATGCACTAGTACTTTGAATCACCGAGGAGGTGCATAATGCCATGTGATGTATCCCTGAAAGAATACGAAAACCATGCCCATAGCTAAAGAGTATGTACGGTGCTCCACTGCGCTTGAGGAGCCTACTAATGTATGCCACTAGTTGCGAATAGTATGCAAGAACTTTGAACAGATAGCTCTCAAGGTGGTAGATGCAACTTAGCAAACTTTTTGTAGCTAGGTTATTTGTGGTATGTTAGTGGGCTTTTTTGTTCATTGCATGTCAAGTGATGCAATTTTTAGAAGAAGAGGAAATACCTCTCCACTAGGAGGAGGGAAATTCCTCAATAGGGGATGGTGAAAAGAGATATTCTATGGTCTTGTACAGTAGTATTCAACCCACTCTTGACAAGAATGCACTAATCAAAAGGGGAAAACAAAGAGATAGGTGGAAAAGGAACAACTTGGTACTGTGATTGTGGAGCTTTATATCAATGTGTGATTTCTTGGAGTAGAAGATAATTGCTATACTCATGTTATCTTGCTTTACTTGTTTTGCAGTCTAGAGTGAGTGCACAATTGCCGAACATACATGACACCAATACAATCCTTTCAGATGTTTTCAATGATGATGATCTTACCCTATTTGCACCTCTTGGTGATCCCAAAGCCGAAGAAAGATAATGTAAAAGAGTGGAACTCACATTATTGCCAACGATGTAGTATCATTGCCATTATATCTTCTCTATATATGGGACACTTATGCAATTCGGTCCAATTATCGAGCATTTTCTTCTCCTTTATGGCAATGTGTTTCTTAGTTTAGGCATTCTTCGATACAAATTTTTCTAGCATGCATGTCGATAGTTGAGCTTAAACTAGAAGAAAACCTTCTCATTTAATTAGTACTAGCTTTGAAGCTAAAAGAACATTCTCATTTAATTCTACTAGTCACAAAATTAAATAAATTTAATAAGCTTTGGGTTTCATCTTGAGTCTCACAAAAGTTGTAATCTTCATTCAAAAAAATATAGATGTAAGATATGTACAATCACTAAAAACATGGCAAACATGGTAACATCTCCAGCTTTTTAAATGCGATACTTCTTAGGAAAAATTGCATTCCCTGAGCGCACAACAGTTTACGTACAATTCCTTATCACAAGTGCTTTGAGAGTCTCAAATAAGTTTTTCTTTGCACTCACGTTCTATTTAGTTCATTTACAAGTTTTTTTTGTTATTTGTATTGACATCTAAGAGGGATAAATGAACTTCTCTAATGTTACCGCGTCTAATCAAAATGTCTAGTAAATTTATTTGCGTAAAGAAATTTATCTTCAAACACAATATAAACAATTTAAACACTACAACATGCCGCACAAAAAATGACGCAGATATCGATGACTCAAAGCTAGTTTTAAAACTATAATGCATTAGAATAAGCATCGAAATAAACATCGGTATCGTTTTGTCGATATATGCACGTATATTAAAAGTCGGAATAAGCAATGAAACACTACAAGAGGCTATTCATATTAGCGACGCTCACACAGCGACGCTCAAAAAAAAAAATTCCGACGTCGTTATGAGCGTCGCAAATTTACAAAGAAATTTGCGACGCTCATAGCGACGCCGGCTGGGCTAAAAAAATAACCGAGCGCGCCCAAAAACTCAGATCTCAGATCTGAGTTTTTCGACGCCCTCAAGCAAGGAGCAGGTAACGCTCTCCCTCTCTTTCTCTCTCTCTCTCTCTCTCTCTCTCTCTCTCTCTCTTTCTTCTCCACACACACACACACACACACACGAGGAGAGGAAGGAGAGCCACGTATGCTCCTTCCGTCTCCTCATTCTCATGTTCCCTTCCCCTCTTTCTCTCTCTCTCTCTCTCTCTCTCTCTCACACACACACACACACACATACACACACACATAGTGTTTTTGAGAGAGAGAGAGAGAGAGAGAGAGAGAGAGAGAGAGTACAAACAAAAACAAAAACGCACACACACATACATAAACAAAGAATGCACACACACATTGAGAGAGGAAAAGAGAGAGAGCATGCATAAACAAAAAACGCACGCATTGAAAAAGGAAAAGAGAGAGAGAACATGCATAAACAAAAAACGCACACATTGAGAGAGGAAAAGAGAGAGAAAACATGCATACGATCCAAAAAAACGCACACACATTGAGAGAGAAAGAGAGAGAAACTAATTTAACGTCGTAGGAAACTAATTAAAATTAAAAGACCTAAAGATCTAGCCGACGAGGAGTTGAACACAAGACCTATTATTCAAGAGGGAAATGGCATAATCAATCTATCATACTTGGCATGGGTGATAAAAAGGTTATACCATTTATCTCTTTTTATTGGCACACACATCCACACACGCGCACACACACAAGAAGAAGAGAGTTATAACGTCGTAGGAAACTATCTTAAAAGACGTTAAAGATTAGGTTATATGTAGACTTACATTAAATTAGATTTAGGTTTATTTTTAACTAGATTTACGTTTATTTACGCTAGATTTAGATTTACGTTATATTAGATTAGATTTAGGTCTCCATAGACTGCGATGCCTGCATGAAGCGGGTGAAGAAAGCCCTCAATGGAATATAGGGTATTGCTGCCTTCACTCATGGTGGGCTCCGTCGATCCAAAATTACTGGTGAAATGTCTTCAGAAGATAGGGAAGAAGGTGGATCTTCAGGGCGGCAAGAGTCACTACATCCCCGACACAATGACCATCTAGACAACCTCTAGTCATTCAACAGCAACTTCAAAGTTAGTAACAAGAGCAAGAACGGTCTAAAGGGCCAATTGCTGTCGTCAGATGTGGATGGAGATGAGGCAGCGTCACCGCCGGAAGTTAACTCTCACATCTTTAGTGATGAGAATGCCAACTCTTGCCGAGTTATGTGAAAAATTATGTGTTAAATCAGTTTTAAGGTTCTTATAATCCCTGTTAGTTTAGTTCTTTGTTTTTAATATAACATAATTTACGTTAGATTTAGATTTATGTTATATTAGATTAGACTTAGGTTTATTTAGGTTTACCCACACACACACACACACACACACACACACACACACAAGAAGAAGAGAGTTTTAACGTCGTAGGAAACTATCCCAAAAGACGTTAAAGATTAGGTTAGATGTAGACTTACGTGAATTACTTACGGTTTAGGGTTTAGAGTTAGACGAACAGTGAAAAGATCTACTGTGAAAAGATGTTAAGATGCTGTGAAGTGCTACAGCTAGAGAAGAGGCAAAGGGGTTTTGTCCACTACATGCAGTATCATGTAGACGTGGGTCTGTAGATTTCTTGTACCCACAAATATAGGTATTGACCAATAAAGACGAGATTATAACCCGGTGGTTCTGATCTCCGTGCACCTCTAGACCGAGGTGTGCGGAGATTGGACATGACTAGAGAATGTGAGGTAAAGAGAGAGAGAGAGAGAGAGAGAGAGAGAGAGAGAGAGAGAGAGAGAGATAAGACGAAGAATGCCAATAGAATATTAAATTTGTTGTCCAGGTTATAAGTTTTTTATCCTCATTATGAGTAGTGACGAGGATGTGGGACCGTCCAACCGAAACACCTATCTCTCAACGAGGGTCTTATGTCCTTGTAATCAATGCAAGCATGCTGTGCGACGGACAAGACGTGTTTCTTTGCAGCACGTTCGCAAATTTGGCGAGTTCGATCCATCTATTATAGATCGAGTTGTTGCCAATTATAACTCGTCGGACTCTGACGCTAGCCAACAAGCAGCAATCTTGCAATCTCACAGGAGCCCAAGAACGCAAAGTAAAAGAGACCATTCGATCTTTGTGGACCCCCACTGGCGTAATGCACTCGCTTCGAACGTGTTTTACTAAAGAAGGAAAGCTTACCGGTTTGAAGTCACACGATTGGCATAAAATGTGTCAGGTACGTTCATAGTGGACTTTAATATCATTGCATAAAATGTGGACTTTAATATCATTGCTTACAGTTTATTTTACTGGTTGCCATTGGATGTTTGTCTCTCGACATCTGTAACACAATCTACAAACTTGCAAAGCTGGTGCAATGGATCTCACAAAAGGATATCAACGTAGACTCCATACCATTCGCCAAACTAAATACTGCGGAGCTTGTGTGCATGTTTGAGAAACATTTTCCTACTACAATGCTAACCATTCAGGTGCATCTTCTTGTTCACATAGTTGATGAGGTGGAAATAGCTGGCACAGTTCATTCCAGATGGATGTTCTTCTTAGAACGTTTCATGAAAATGCTTAAGGGATATGTGCGTCAAAAGGCACGTCCGGAGGGTAGCATGGCAGAAGGTTGGTTGGTATCAGAGTCCCTAGTGTACATTGGAGAGTGGCTAGACGGATTTGATAAAGCCCGGGACACGCTATGGCGAACCATAGATGATGAGCGCATATCTGGGATTGTCATGTGCAATCTCGGTGTTGAGAAGAAGATGACGGAAGATCTAGAGGCTAAAATCAACCGATTTTGCATGCTTCACAATCCAGTGATGCAAAAGTGGATTTCACAATATGAGGATGCAAAGCAAGAGCGACAAAGGGGACGAATCGAGTGGAGACGGGGAAGACGACCACTGATGCACTATCCAGCGGTTCTGGAGAGCCTATCAACCTTCATGAGCTTAAGATGGTTGCACAACCAATTGAAAAGCGCACAACAATGCGGTGACGAAGTGACTGAGGAAGAGTGGGAGTACTCTCGGGGTTGCGCTGTTGAAGATGATGAAACAGGAAACAGAAGGAAGACAGCAACTCAGAGTAGGAAGAAGATGGAGAAGGAGAAGACACAGAGCTTGTGTACGAGATCTCTGTAGTCTCTCTCTCTCTGTATTGGAATAATAATATGTGTACAAACTCAGAGCTACAAAGCTTATATGAAACCCTAAGAGATAAGGTGTCCTTTCACACCAGATGTCCAGGGGGAAAAAACCCAGTGGGAGAAAAGTGCCCCTGGTGAAGCGCGTATACACACTAACACTACTACATGTCTACAAATCCCCCCTGTAGTGATAGTGTGAATCCGTACAAGGTAGCAGATCATCATGTGTATGAGAGTAAGCCCAAAGCTTTTCGGAAAGCTTCAAACTTTTCTCGTGATAACGCCTTCGTAAATAGATCTGCAATGTTATCCTGTGTAGGACAGTAAGTTAGTGTGATCTCCCCTGCATGTAGCCTTTCCCTGACATAGTGGTAGTGAACCTCTATGTGCTTTGTTCTTGCATGAAATATTGGATTCCTTGCAACTGCCATAGCACTCTGACTGTCAGTGAAAATGGTAGTGGGTGCCTGTTGACACTCACAAAGATCTGCCAATAACCTGCGTATCCATACACAATCAACTGTTGCCGTGAAAGCTGCTCTGTACTCAGCTTCACAAGTTGATGTAGCCACTGTGGGTTGCTTCTTGCTTAGCCAAGATATACATGCATTTCCCAAGAAAAAACAATTGCCATTTGTGGAATGTCGTGTGTCAAAATCACCAGCCCAATCTGAATCGCTATAACCAAGAAGCTGCATAGAACTGTGCTTTCCATACATATCCCTCCTTGGAAAGAACATGGCAAGATTAGGGGTACCTGAAAGGTAACGAAGTATGCGCTTCACAGCTTGCCAATGATGCATACCTGGGCTGTGCATAAATCTGCTTGCTTGTGAAACCCCAAATTGAATGTCTGGACGAGTGTTGCCTGCCAAATATATCAAGCAACCAACGGCTGCTGCATAAGTATGTACATCAAAAGGTTCTCCAGCATCGTGAATGCTCAACTTTGATCCAGTTTCTACGGGTGTAGAGATTGGCTTACAATTTTGCATACCAAACTTGTCCAAAATTTTATGCAAATATTTTGCCTGCAACATGTATATGCCATCCTCTGATTGCACAAACTGAATACCCAAGTAATAATGTAGCAAACCAAGATCAGACATCTCAAAGGTTTTTCTCAAAGCATCTTTAAACGCTTCAATTTCATCTGCAGTATTGCCTGTAAGAAGCATATCATCCACATAAAGTGTTAGCATAATGAGAACTCCATCTCTCTTTTTGACATACAAAGTACTTTCTGCTGGACTATTCTGAAATCCCTGGCCAATCAAATAAGTATGTATCTTCTCATACCATGCTCTTGGAGCCTGTTTGAGACCATACAAAGCTTTACGCAATCTACATACCTTTTGCTCTTGACCTTTTACAACAAAACCACTTGGTTGAATTACATACACTTCTTCCTGCAAATCACCATTCAAAAAAGCAGTTTTGATATCCAACTGATGCACTTTCCAACCATGATGAGCAGCAATTGCAACTAGTGATCTAACTGTGGACGCACGAGAAGTAGGAGCAAAGGTTTCATCATAATCTATGCCTTTCTGTTGCGCATAGCCTTTTGCCACAAGCCTTGCTTTGTACCTATCAACAGTACCATCTTGTTTCCTTTTTACCTTAAAAACCCACTTTGTACCAATAGGCTTTTTACCTGTAGGTAAGTCCACTAGATCCCATGTATGATTCTTATGAATAGAATCAATTTCTTGCTGCATAGCATCTTTCCACTGAACACACTCTAAAGCTTGTTCAAATGAATCAGGCTCATCTGCATCACAAAGAGTGCTAAAGCAAGCCAAATCTACTTGCTCTCTGCCAAAAGTAGTACCAGCACGTGTTTTTCGTGGCAACGGTGCATCCAACTTGCTATCCTGCAAAGTTTTCTGAACCCATTTAGGCAAGGTTCTTTCTTCCCTGAGAACTTCTTGCTCTTCACGCACAATTTCCTCTACATCATGAGGTGTCACATGCTGATCAAAAGATTGATCAAGATTATCAACCTGTTGTGATTCTTGATTCTCCACAAAAGAAGGAAGCAAACCTTCAAATACATCATGTGTCTGCATATGAGGTACATCAAAAGCAACCATAGGTTGAGTAGTAGTTTCTGCAAAAATTACATCACGACTTTCAAAAATCTTGTTTGTAGCAGGATTGTAAAGTCTATAACCTTTACTTCCACTACTGTACCCCACAAATATACATTTGATTGCTTTATCATCAAGCTTCCCACGTAACTGGTGAGGGATGTGAGCATAAGCAAGACAACCAAAAACACGAAGATAACTGACTGAAGGTTTTCTGTCATACCAAGCTTCATATGCAGTAATGGTCTTCAAGGCACGAGTAGGACACCTGTTCAAAACATGTGCTGCACAAGCAACTGCCTCCATCCATAGCTTATGAGGCAAACTCTTAGCCTTGAGCATACATCTAGCTGTCTCCATTAAAGACCTGTTCTTCCTTTCTGCAACACCATTCTGTTGTGGTGTGTATGGAATAGTGCATTGGTGTTTAATGCCTTTCTTTCCCAAAAAATCCTTAAATGCACCTGACATGTATTCACCTCCTCGATCGGTACGAAGAGTCTGTACTTTGCAACCTGTTTCATTTTCAACCATGGCGACATAATGTTGAAAAACTGCAAACACATCTGACTTTGCTTTGAGTGGATACACCCAACAAAACCTGGAAAAGTCATCAATGAAGGTCACAAAATAAAGGCTGTTTCCCAAAGATGGCGTCCTCATAGGACCACATACATCACTGTGTACAAGTTGCAACTTTCGTGTCGCTCTAACTGAACCATCCTGCGAAAATGCAAATCTGTGCATCTTTCCAAGAACGCAACCTTCACATACATGTCTTGGAGGCATCTCCAATAAAGACAAATCATGCACCATATTATGACGTTGTAAAGTCATCAAACTGCCATAACACACATGCCCAAATCTAGCATGCCACAACTCAGCATCCTGCATGGCCTGAGTCTTTGTTTCTGCAATACATACCTGAATCTGCTTTTCATAACGATCTAGCACAAATAGTCCATTTTCCAGCGTACCTGTAGTGATAAGAGAATAACCATTCTCTCGATCTCGTACAGCACATCTGTCATCCTCAAAAATGACCCGAAGACCATTTTTTGAAAGAGAGGATACAGACAACAAATTCTTCTTGATCCCTGGAACATATAAGACATCTGGCAAGCATAAATCTGAACCATCTGAAATGGTAATCAAAATCTTACCAATGCCTTTGATTGGATAAGAAGCATTATTTGCACATGTCACCTTCTTTCCTGCTGGAGCTGCATCCAATGAACAAAACAAATCCTTCCTTGAAGTAATATGCCTGGATGCACCACTATCAAAGTACCAAATCATTTGTGTCTTGTCAACACTGTAAGCAGAAAAATCTGAACATACTACAAAAGCATAAGAATCCTGCACAAAGTTTGCAGACTCTTCTTTAGCTGTAGAAGAATCACCAGAAGCTGAAACAACCAAACTTGACTCTTTCTTCTTTTCTTTAGCAATTCTCTTTTTACACTCACTAATGTAGTGACCAGGTTTCTTGCAGTAGTGACATTTACCTTTCTTCTTGGACTTGTCGGAATCACCTTTAGACTTCTCTGAAGATTGTCCTGCACTAGACTTGGAGTAATGAGCACTCTCTTTACCCCTGTTTTTGTTCTGTACAACAAGAGCATGATCCATACCATCCACCTGTAAAGACTTGTTCTTACGTGATTGATCCTCCTGCAATAGCAAAGCCACTAACTCTTCAAAATGAAGAGGGTCAGGATTAGCTCGCAAAGACAGAGTCAAAGAAGTCTGAAAAGTCAAATAAGATGGTGGTAGTGAATTGAGTGTTTTGGAAACCAAGTCCTTCTCTGGAATCACTTCATCAATGCTAAGCAATTGCTCTTTAAGATCCCTGATTTTTGTAAGATGCTCGACAATATCGTCACCTTCGTCCATCTGTATTTTGTCAAGTTGTTTCTTCAAAAACTCTATTCTGGCAACGTTTCTTCCTCCAAACATAGCTTGCAGAGTGTTCCAAGCATCCTCAGAAGTTCTGCAAGATCTGATATGTGGTGTGATTGTCCTCTTTATGGTTAAGGCAATCACAACCATAGCCTGTGCATCTTTAGTATCCCATCTCTTTTGCTCTGGAGTGACTTGTGAGGGTCCTGCACCACCAGCTGCACCACGACCAGGCGTGGCAGGTGCAATGCTACCTGGACGAACTTCATCTCCAGATACATAATCCCACAATCCTTTACCAACCAAAACATTTTTGGCCATAAAAGACCAAAGAGAATAGTTGGTACCATCCAATTTGTCTTTGGATGTAAACGCACCAAAAATCTCTTTCTCCGTAGATTGAGCTATACTGTAGATGCACACAAAAGAGCAAAAGAACCTCCAAGAGATTCACAAATCTCCTCTCCAATCCAAGCAAAACTCTACACAAAATCTCAGCACAAAGCTAAGACAAGCTGCTTCCCAAAAGAACTGTTTACCTGAAGAAAATCTGTCAAAAAGCACACCCTCTTGATCTAAACGCCTCGGAAAAGTAACTTCTGCTACGCTGCTCAGAATGAAATTCTGAGGGCTCGAACGGCTTCGAAAGGGGGGTAAAACCCCAGGTCACCTTCCCAGAATACTCCCGGAACGTCGAGGATGCTCCCACGAACAAATTTTCCGAAAACTGCCTGAAAACTGCGATTGCGCGCGCGGACGCGAAAACGCAAGTAGAGGCTCTGGAAATCACCTTGCTCTGATACCAATTGTTGAAGATGATGAAACAGGAAACAGAAGGAAGACAGCAACTCAGAGTAGGAAGAAGATGGAGAAGGAGAAGACACAGAGCTTGTGTACGAGATCTCTGTAGTCTCTCTCTCTGTATTGGAATAATAATATGTGTACAAACTCAGAGCTACAAAGCTTATATGAAACCCTAAGAGATAAGGTGTCCTTTCACACCAGATGTCCAGGGGGAAAAAACCCAGTGGAAGAAAAGTGCCCCTGGTGAAGCGCGTATACACACTAACACTACTACATGTCTACATGCGCGACCAAGGTAAGTTTGCAATGTACGACTAGCAAGTGACTTTATTTATAAACGTTTGAACGGCCACTCATAATCTTTGTTCGTTGTAGTATAAGTCATACACAGCAGCATGGTGTAAAGGTCGACATTTTAGGGTGGAACGAATCGACAAAAAGTGTTTTACTCAAGATTGTGGAATCATGGCAAAATTTGAACAGTCTAGTCGACGACGTTCTTCTGATGCAGATCCTGTGGTGGCAGAACTCACTTACTTCGGCACTCTGCAAGATCCTGTGGTGGCGGAACTCACTTACTTCGGCTCTATATAGATATAGGAAGTTATGCTGAGTTATGCGAGGATGAGAGAGAGATCTCTTAAAGCCACAAATATTGTATTTGAACAATTTTGCTCCGTGTTGTAAAAGCTCTGGCTCTCTAAGTACCTTCCATGGTGTATAACGCTCTTTTTTACTTGCGCTCACATCTTTTGATTGAAAATTCTGAGTTTTCGACTTGCCTCTTTTATCACTCAATTCATTGCGTCATTGTATTTATATGCGTCATTACGTCATTGTATTTACTGGTCTTTGCGTCATTGTCTACTCTATTCATTCAATATTAAGTTTAAATATTCGTGTGTTTAATGCAGGTATGGATGATGAGGAGTTTCTTTCTTCTTTGTCACCGCAGCAGAGACAATGGTACGTGGAGCGTCATCGCTCTGGCGCATCATCGCGCGTTCCTACTCCATCCGCATCTCCCTCTCTTTCGGAGCATTCGGCGCGCTCCGAAGCTTCGGCGTCGACGAGACGAGCTTCACACTCGTCTAGACACCGGCGCTCTAGTGGTGGCGGTGGCGGTTGTTGTGGGGATTCCGCCACCGATGCCTCCACACCGCCTCGTGTTCGACGAGGCTCTTTACCCTCCCCTTCTTTGCCCGCCCCCACACCAGCCACAGCATCGCCATCTACGCCAGGTTTTGCACGGCTGACTGTTCCTAGAAGCAACACACCTCTACCTACTCCGCCAGGAGCCACCCCACTCGACACTCCTCGCTTCGGGGCCCAGATGCCGGTGGAGACACCTGACGTCCGTACCCCCATCGACACGCCGCTAGAGACCCTTGCCGGGACACCCAGGTTCACGCGTCACCGGCCAGAGGGCTTGTCTTACTCCATCGACTTCAGCGGTGGCATCATCATGGATGATGACGGCAAGAAGGTGATCTCGCGCATGCGTGGTCTTTGCTCTCAGCTCTTTAGACACTACATACTAAATAAATGGAGTGAAGTACCAAGTGATTTAAAAAACAGACTCATCAGCATACTTCATGATGAGTTTCCCGTTCCAACACGGGATCAGCGCTTCAATGAAGACCTGATGAAGATTTGAATGCGCGAATACTGCAAACACAAGCGTTCCGAAGTGCAAAAAGCAATCAAGAATGGGTGGAACAGGCCAGATTGGCTGGCCAAAGAAGATTGGAAGAATGCGAAGAAAGCAGGGCACGAGAATCCCGACAAGTGGAAGCAACAAAAGGATGCAGCCAGAGCGCGAGTAGAGGCAGGGAGCTCGCACCACTTGGGGAGCGGTGGATGGGCATCATTTGAGGCCGATTTTGTAAGTGTTTTCACATTGCTCTTTATGTTCGATAGTTTAGGGTTTATGAGTTTTTTAATTCTAACATAATGAAATCTTTGTATGTTTTGACAGTGGTCGATGACAGGACGTGATCCCACACCGTACGAGCGCGAGTACGCAGGCAGGAAGGGCTTAAACGCCCTGATGGACATTCTCAGTTCTCGCGGCGGCATGGTTAGTATTAGGGCTTACTCTTTTTTATTTTTTGTATTGTTTTATAAATGTCGTTATATGTTTATACTTACTGAAAGCTGTCTTATTGTCTTTTTTTGCAGAATCCGACAGATACGCCGCTTGGACGCGATGAGACGTCTGACTAGACGACGTCAGTTTAGCCGTAGCTAGATAGCATTAGTTTAGGGTTTCTCATAGCTTATGTATCATGAGACGGATTTTATACGTCTTTTTGAACCATGTATATTATCACATTTGTCACCGCAGTTCCTTTTGCCAATCAATTCTTTATGCCTATGATGTTGTACAATTGTCATTATTACATTTGCCAATCAATTCATTTTGCCTATGATGTGTACAATTGTCAATTTTGCAAACAATGCGTCTTGGGGGTGACTATTTTGGATCTATTATCTACCCTTGCACTTTTTTTAAAAAGTGAATCAAGTACAATATGGTTGATGGGTGTGCCCTGCCACCAAAAAAAATTTCTCTCGGGCGTCGCTATAACCGTCACTATTTATGGCTCTGTAGCGTTGCTATGAGCGTCGCTATAGTCTTCTGTGTAAACGTCGCTATAACCGTCGCTATGAGCGTCTCTATATAGAGACGTTTATAGCGATGTATATAGCGACGCTTATAGCGACGCATATAGCGACGCTCTCGTAGCGACGCTCGTAGCGACGGTTTTAGCGACGCCGGGGGTTATAAAAACCCAGTGTATTTCCGTCGCTAATAGCGTCACAAGAGCACACAACCTCTTGTAGTGGAAAAAAACGTCGGAATGATCGCTTGTATATGCGCCGATGATATTCTACTATATTGACAGATATTTCGATGCATATATTAGTGCCTGTACCGAACTCTGTATCGACGACAAAACCTGTAAAAAAAAATTTGGGCAGAGAGGGTTGGGAACTGATGCAGCATGTACTGTAGCAACAAAAAACAACCCTCTCTGCCCAAAGGAAGAGTACACAAGCAAGCGCACTCCACTGCAGCTTGATGCTAAAGAGCGAGTGTATACAGATTAGCAAAATTGTAAGAAGAACAAAATCACAAAATCAAAATCTTAATCATGGCAAGTTTCCAAAAGCATAACCATAATGTCGACTCCCAAACCATAGGCACAACGGCATGAAGATTTTATAGCCATAATTAAAACATGATTCAAAAACTACAAAACCATAAACATAACCTACTTGCCATACCATAACCATAGCTTGCTTGTCATACCATAACCATAATAGCCATACCATCATTGCAAAACCATAACCATAATTAACCATAATCTAATTGTCAAACCATAACCATAATAGCCATACCATCATTGCAAAACCATAACCATAATTAACCATAATCTAATTGTCAAATCATAACCATAACATGATTACCATACAATCATTGCAAAACCATAACCATAACTTGATTGCCAAAACCTAACCATACCATGATTGCCATACCATCATTGTAAAATCATAACCATAACTTGATCGCCAAACCATGATCTTAACCTCTATGCCATACCATAAGTACCATAACCTTTGTGCCATACCATAATTGCAAAACCATAACCATACCATAACCAAAACCATACCATAACCAAAACCATACCATAGCCATAACCTCAGTGCCATAACCATAATTACAAAATCATAATCGTAAACGGAACGCAAAACCATAAACATAGGCGTGAAAGTGTACATATATACAATAAATGAGAACAATTTTATCAAGAAGACCACAACTACAAAAATATATATATATGGAGGATGTCACCCTCATGGTAATGCCTCCCAGTCAACGGTATCTCCCTCCTCTTGCAGCTGGGTCAAAAGGGCCACAAGTCATGCTTGTACCCATACATTCTCCTCTCGACGTGTCGGAGTGCGCTTTATGGCAACTTCTTGCAAAATTATGGTTTAATCATTATATAAGTCTTCAAATAACATTTATATTTTTGACACTTTAAAGTATACATATAATACTTACAAACTCATGCCGAAGTGTGTAGTAGCCCCCACTCCCAAGATGTGATGCTCCAAGAGACTCCAAACGTGCTATGGTTGCATCTCTCTGCTACTGAAATCTCTCAGGATTACCTTGTGTCTCTCGTGCAATCCCCGCCCACTCCTTTGCGTCCAACCATGTTGGCTTTGGATTGTCCTCCCTATACCTGTCTCTCGCCTCTAACTGACGGTGTGACATTATGGAAATTGCCACGCTCAAAATCGAGTCATTCGAAACTGGATAGTACCCCTTTGTCGGTATGTACTCTGTGAATGGCCCCAATGATGTAATTATTTCTTTCATCATCTTGATTATCCCAAGTCTCCATCACAGAGTGGCCAACCTAAACTATTCAGAGTTGTCGAATCCTCTATTGCATGGCCTTACAACAGCCCGATTCGTGCTCTTGTACACCTTGCTAGGATCATGCTCGTGTGATCCCCAGGTGTACGTGGTGTGCCAATCGGTACACTATCTACTGAAGAGAGTAGTGGACGCTCT